>NC_135581.1:8253106-8556136 GCF_965152235.1 Eretmochelys imbricata | reverse complement strand
TCGCTGGTGAGAGAGCCCCTTGCAGATGGCTAGTTATTCAGGCTGGCTGAACTTCGTGGTGTCTTGGGGTCCAGTTGCTTCAGCTGATGCCTCATGAATGCTTCCTTTCTTGCCATCGTGGAGTCGGGAAGGGGCTTCTGTCACAACCTCTCAGAATCATTTTTCATTTCATTCTGTAGTGTCCGGGATGGGGGCTTTTTCAGCAACTCTCCTGCTGCTGCTCTCGGCACAGGTACAGTGCCGCTACTTCTGACCGTGGTGGGAGGGTTGTGAAGACCAGGTGCGGGTGTCTTGTAACCACCCCGTCCTCTGAATTCTTGCAAAGGAGATTGTCCGTTCCTCTCCTGCCTCTGGAGCTCTAGCACTGCCCTGCTGCGGCCGGCACACGCACCATCAGTCTGGGAGTGTCGTGACTGGAACAAAGGAGGTGCCTGGATTCTAATACTTGCTGAGCCCCTGAGTCGCTGTGTGACCTCAGGAAAGTCGCCTGACCTCCCTCTGCCTGATCCAGGCAGCTGAAAAACCATGTATGTTTAAAAAAACGGCGGGAGAAAGAGAGAGGAGAAAAAAGGGGGAAGAAAAGGCAGGAACCCCACTGAAAACCAGATGCTGCATCAGAGATAAACTGAAGAAAAATCCCGTCTCATTTCACAGCATCGTCAGGGGCACTTCCATGCTATGTAAAGCTTTCATTTGAACAGCTAAGACCTCTCTGTAAGTCTCTCTCCCAAGAGACTGGGGGGAGGGGATAGGTAATGGCAGACTGGCAAGATGCATGTGCTTATTGCTGTGGGTGGAATGAATATGGAAAAATCATCTCTTCGATGTTTCTTTCCATCTGAAAAATGCAGTTCATGTTCTGGCCTGTGGCTGTGTCAGATTCAGTCACACAGGGGACACATGACAATAATAATAACCAATTCATGCATCTCCCCACCTCCCTGCGCTACACGCAAGAAACAGGGTTGGTGCAACGTTAAGGTTGCAAAGTGGAAATGGCATACACACAAAAAGACAAGAATGATAAAAGAGAAGGCCTCAACAGCCACGTGAATGGGATTGTATTGTATACTCCATTTTGGTATCTTTATGCTATATGTTTAATGACACCGGTGGTGACGCTGCAAAGGGGCATAAGCATGTGTCCTGCTGATTTCAATGGGACTCTGTGAAGGACAAACCGTACAGCTGCTGGGCATAGCCATTGCTGGATCAGGGCCTTATGCAGTACCATATTAATCTACCATAAGCATTTGGGCCTTGATTAAACAAAGACCTGAAGCATGTGCTTAAATTCCATTGACTTTAATGGAGCCTGAGATATTCTGTTGACTCAAGAAAATGTGAAATTACAAGCTGGGCTGGTAGTTCTGCCTATTGTTAAGGTTGCTTGACACTTCCCATTATAAGACTGTTGTCAATTGCTTATAACTTTGCCAAACTTTAACCTTTTGGGCTGAAACTTTCCATGTTGGGTTTCTGCCTCTGGAAGAATTTAAAAAATAAATAAAATCAGCCAAAACAGCTCTGCCTTTTCCAAGAACGAGGCTAGGGGAAAACACATTGCTTTGCCATCTAAAAAAAATTCTGGCAACCTTTCCTTTGAAAAGTTGTAATGCCTCCATGCCATTGAGAAGTGCCTTGAAATTTGGTAGCAGGGTGGTCTTCGTGTCAGAGATGTGCCTTTTGCCATCCCTAGGAAAACCTGCTCAAATCTGGCCAAGTTATCGGCCTTTGAAAAACTTCTACTTACGCATGCCCAGTAGAGCCTTGTTGGAGTTTAATGCCTACGTTCATGAAGATTCCGTCCTCACTGAGCGTGCTCGAGCCTCACATGGTTCCTAGTGTGCCATCCCATCAGAACGACTGAGCATGCTTCTCCGCGGGGCTGCAGCGGGCATGGATGGGGCTGGCAACCATATATAAGAGTAGAGAGTCTCACGCTCTCTTTCCTGTGTGTTATGGAGTGGGATGTAGGGGGTCTGGCCTAGTGGTCAGAGCAGGAGTTAGGTCTAGTGGGCGAAGCAGGTGTCCAGACTGGGGAAGAAAGCCAAGGGTCAGCACCAGAGTCAACTGCCAGTCACCAGAGCCAGGGGTCAAGCCAGAGTCAGAACCAGAAATCGAAGCTGAGGGTCAGACCCGAGGTCAGATGCCAAATGCCAGAGCCAAGGGCTAAGCCGAAGTCAAAGTCAGAAGTTGGAGTTGGAGCCAGGACTGGTCACTGAGGATTGGAGGCGAGGTGTGAGGGCAGGAGGAAAGGCAAGGAACAAGCATGGAGCAGGAGCATCGTGAGAACAGGGGGTAAGGCAGGAGCAGAGCAGGAATCAGGAACAGGGTTGGGTGCAGGAGGCAGGCACGAGCAGGGTCCAACACAGTCACAACAAGAAACCACCTTGTTGTTCAGACAAACTTCCTCCTGGTTTAAATAGTGTAGTTGGACCAATCAGTGGAGCCATGCACTCCTCCAATCAGAGCTCCCATGGATGATGCCTTGACGGGAGCTATAGTCCTAGTAACTTCTCAGCCCACCAGGTTTCAGTAGACATTGGGTGGAGACCAGGATGTGGTGGTGGCGGCTGTCTGGGGACTCCCAGCCCTGGGTTCAAGACCTAGGACATCACACTGTGTTTTCAATTACACCCACACCGGCACCCAGCCAGCATGGAGAAGGTAGCTGCCTGATTCAAATTCATAGGGACAAAAGCCCTGGACTGGGGTGGGGTTTGAGGAGACTGAGATTGGAAGTGGAGAGGAGGAAACTGGAAAGGGAGGGGAATATAACCATGACTGGAAGGGGAGAGATGGCTCAGACAGAGAGCCAGGAGGGAGGAATTGGGACTGGATGGGCAAGAAGACTGGAAATAGTGGAGAGAATGGGATTTGGAGGGGGAGACTAAACATGTCTGGGCAAGGAGGCCAGGACTGGGATGAGGAGCCAGGGCTTGGGAAGAGACATGACTGGGCCAGGTACAAGATGGAAGAGGTGGGTAGAAAGGATGAAGCTTTGGGGGAAGTGGGAGAAAAAAGGGTCTGTGCCCACTTCTAGGGGCTGGAATGGAGCTCAAGATTGCAGAGTCTCACCGTTCCTTTGCTGTCAGCAAATACCTGTGAAACCCACTGGGGCAAAGTGTGTAGTGTGTGTCTCATTCCCTTCTAGTGCTGGTCCACAGAGAGGATGACAACATACTACTGCTATAAGTGACTCCATTAGCTCAAGTAGTAGAGGTCTGTGCAGTGGATCTAAAGATTGCAAACCTGCTGATGATCCATGGGGCTGTCAATATGATGCTGCATGAAGCAATGTGTATTTTCAGTTTGTGTTTTTGCCCTAGGAAATTACACACACACAGAAACAGGTAAAAGAACATTAAGGTTGCAAAGTCATGCACTCAGAAGTTGGGCAAAGCCAGAATAATTCTGTGCAACCTTAATTCAGCCCCCTTCTGTTCTGCAAATGCATTATGATACAGTCTTTAATTACATGTTCACATACTTTTTTTTTTCGACAGTAATTTTGTTAGCTCTTCAATCAGCATAATATTGTATCTACTTTGGAAAATTCTAAATTGATCATATGAAGGGGAGGAAAAAGCATGACAAAAGCTTTTACTCTGACAAAAAAACCATCCAGGCGTCCTTTATCCAACACTTCAAAACGAAACAAAACACAAGATCAACTATTTCCTTTGTGGGTCACTTGGAACCTTAATTTCTTAATTTCCTGATTTTATGTAACGCTTAACTGTGCATCCCTCACACAGTCTTTTGCATTTAATTTGCTCCCTTTTTAAAAACGTTGATAAAGCAAGAAAAGGCAAAACGAGACCAATCCAGCTATTCAGGTACCAAAGCTTCCGAATCTTGCCAGTGAAGCTTGTCAGGCCCTTGCTCCAGAGCCGTTCTGCTGTTGGAGGGACCAAGTTCCCGTGACTTTCCCCAGTTTGTAAATTGCTTTAAGCAATAAAGCCACGGCATGCCCGGGTGGATGCCTGCACCCCCATGGACTTCAGTGGGGCTCTTCATGGACCTTCCACGCAGGATCAGTGCCTGTGCACGCTCAATTGGCCGTGGACACACGCAGCGTACGCCTATGTTTACCTGGGCGCCAGTAAACAACTCCATTTTCTACTACGTACTTGGGGCATAATTTTCAAAAAGTCAAACAACAGATGAAACACTCATTTCAAAAGTGTGAGTAAAAGCCTAACGCTTCCTGAGAAGAAAGATGGCCTTGCACTTAAGGAGCTGGACTGAAACTTGGGCATCTTGGTTCAATTGCTGGCTCTGCAAATCCCTTATGGTCTGGTTCACCCATGTGCTTAAAGTTAAACATGTGTTCGCATGCTTGGCTGAATAAGGATGGTTTGCTCATCTGGGCCTCAGTTCCCTATCTTTAAAATGGGGATAGTAGGTTATTTCTCTGTGTATTCAGATTGGAAATCCTTCAAGGGTAAGACTGTCTCTTGTTAGATGTGTGTACAGCACCTAGCAAAATGGGGCACCAGTCTTGGCTGGAGTGTCCACTTGCTACTGTGATAACAAATACAAATATTCAATAAAGAAGCTGCCCAGGCCATGGTTTCATATTTTAAGACATCTTTTGCTGCAGTACTCTGTACACGCATACACGCACATATACGTAATAGGTTTTTATCGAATGAGAAATGTAACTTTTTCCCCCCATTCTGCCACAGCTGAAAGGATTTTGCTTAAACTCTCCAAAAAATCAGCCAGAGACCATGGAAATTTTCAACCCCGAAGACGAGTGTGGTGGAAAGTTAGGAGCGTGTGAACAGAGCACTTATAACAAACTGTTTAAAGCCTTTAATTATAGGCTTTAAATTACTGGCTACTGGTGACTGCTTTAATTAGGGCCCTACCAAATTCACGGCCATGAAAAACGCAGCATGGACTGTGAAATCCGGTCTCCCCCGTGAAATCTAGTGTTTTTGTGTGCTTTTACCGTATACTATACAGATTTCACGGGGGAGACCAGCGTTTCTTAAATTGGGGGTCCTGACCCAAAAGCGGGGGTGAAAGTCAGCTGGTACAGGCCAGTACAGCGTACCAGTAAAAAGTGGCAGCCAGGTACCAGCCCATACTCAGCTGACATTAAAGCACTGCCGTGGCAAAGGGCCACTTTAATGTCATTGGCCCTTTGCCCCCCCCCCCCGCCCCCGGCTGCTGACAGGGCTGGGGGGGGCAAAAGGAGCGGCTGCCCCAGGGCTGCGATTTAAAAGGGCCCAGGGCTCCGGCCGCTGCTGCCACAACCCTGGGCCCTTTAAATCGCTGCTGGAGCCCCAGGCAGCATGGGCCAGGCAGTGTGGATGGGCTGGCTGGGGGAGGCATTTCTCAAGACATTCTTTCCTTTCCTGTTTGTTTTTCCTGACAGCCCCCTGTATTAAACTAAACCAGTCTCATACAGTAAACACCCCAGTGTTCGTAAATTATCACAGAGCAGCTCCAAATACATGACTGTTTGTTTCCTCCAGTGTGGGAGAATTGTGTATAATTTCCATCCCTGTTTTGCAGGTAGAGCTGGTTGAAGTCTTTACTGTGAACAATGGGCCTGATTCTCCATGTGGGTCATTCCACCAGTGCAGAACGAGTGTGCAAGGCTACTACTCTGTTTTCGTAGGGTCTTATTGCCACTTTGCGCTTCAGAAGATGCAGGGCAGTGGAGGATCAGGACCAGGATTCTCTATAAACTTAGTTGCCTTTCAGTCCATTTCCCAAGCCTGACTTCTTCAAGCGTAAAGGTTTGGCCAGAAACTGGAAAAGGTTGGCTTATTTAACTAGCAAAATGCGGCGTGAGCAGAGATACGATTGCTCTCTGTCAAAACACCAGTGGGTAAACACCAGGGAGGGAGAAGAGCTATTTGAGTTAAAGGACAAAGTCGACTGAGAACAATTGGGGTTAAACTGGCTATGAATACATTTAGGCTGGAAATTAGAAGAAATTTTCTAACCGTCAGAGTGAGGTCCTAGAACAGCCTTGCAGCAGGAGTGGTGTGGGCCGGGAATCTAACTAGTTTTAAGATGGAGCTTGATAAGTTTATGAATGGATTGATAAGACTGGATTGCCTGTGATAGCAGGAGACTGGACTCAGTGACTCCAGTCCTGTGTTCCTAAATAGCCAAGAATTTTCCATCTATCTGTTGTTTGTAAGCTCTTTGTTTCAGCTATTCGTGGCGTGTGATTGGTCACTCAGATCACATGGTATTGTTGTTACTCTCTAACTGGATGGTTAAAACTTTCTAAACGTGCAAATGACACGTGGTGAACCACAGTCGTTCTGCAGTGCCGGGTTTACAATGGCTCCATGGAGCCGGGCCCATGCTCAGAAGGGGCCCCAGCCTGCTCCACTTGCACTGCGCCCCAAGACCCCGCTGGCTCCCCCCGCCCACCACTTGCTCCTCTCCGCCTGCCCGCTGGCCGACCAAGGGCTCCTCTCCGCTCCCTGGCCCCACCCCCCTGCTCCTCTCAGCCCCCAGGCTGGACCCCAGTGCACCTCCAGCTCCGGGCAGTCTCTGCTTCACACCACCTCTGGGGGCCCCCGTGTCTCCCCGGAGCTGAGCCACCTGGGACTGGTGCAGAAGCCTGGCCAGTCTTGGCCAGGTGGGGAGGGATGTCGGGGGGGCTTGGCTGGGCTGGGCCCCTCCAGGCAAATGCGTCTTGAGGGACCCCGGCCGGGGCAGGTCCTGGCCTGGCAGATCTCGCCACTCCCGAGGGGCCAGAACGATTCCCTGCCCTGGGACCAGCCCTGGGCTGCGCTACTGGCTCAGCCCGGCAGACACGGTCACCTCCCAGCAGGGTTGGTGAGTGCGGCCGGGAGGCAGGGCTTGGGGGAGTGGGTCTGTGGGGAGTCTGGGGGGGGGTGCTGGGCTGTGAGGGGGCGGGGAGGATCTGTGTGTGTTGGGGCACTAGGGAGTGGGGGTTCTGTGGGGGTGCTGGGCAGTTGTGGTGGGGCTGTGGGGCAAGGGGGCACTGGGCCCAGGTGGTAGTGTGCAGGGCGCTGGGCATTTGTGGGTGGGCCTGGGGGGGAGCACTGGGCATAGTGGGCCCGGGGAGGCTCTGGGCATAGGGAGTCAGGGGGTGTTGGGCAGGGGGGCGGGCTGTGTGGTGTGACATGGGCCTGCCCCCAAAGGGGAGGGTAATGCTGGCAGCACAGGGCCGGGCAGGCCACTGTGCGTCTGGCAACTGCCAGTTTGTAAATAGTGCCCTCGCCATGGACGGAGCTGGACTTCCCCTGCCATGCCCCATTGCCCCTGGCTGACCCCTCGCTCCAGGTACTGACCTCCCCGCGCTATGCCCCATTGCCTCCATGGGGGCCCACAAATATGTTTGGCGCCAGGCCCACAGAAGGTTAATCTGGCCCTGTCGCTCTGGTGTGATTTTTGTGAATGAATTTTCATTTGTACTAAAACGTGCAAAGCTTGAGGTATGGTAAACGCTTTCACAAATAACCGGTGGCTGCCCACATACTCACAATGTGACTTCATGTAGATCAGCCAACTGCAACTGGCTGGTGAGGGAGACAGTCTTTTCTGATCCATCAGCTCTGTTTGTGGGTTTCAGAAACTTTCTTATGCACGGATGTCAAAATCTCTCTGTTCTGTCTAAATTACTATCAAATTGCAGTGCGTGAGCTGTTGCTGAGAAAATAATGGTAGTTGCCTTTACTTGCCCCCTGCACACCCCGATATCTAATTTGGGTGTGCAAAATTCTACTCATTTGATGTGGGGGATTTTTTTTTTGACAGTTGTGCAAAATATCAGTCACTAACTTTTCTTCATCCCAGTAAGAATGAGTGAATACCTGGGCCAGATCCTGCATAGTCCAGCCCAGTTTGTAATCACGCTCGCACAACATGGGTATGAAATGCTACCATTCTGATCTCGTAGTGTGTTATACTGATTTCTTAGGCCAGTGCAATGATTGCACAAGGGGGAGAGCCCTCTGTGTCTGGACTGGTGAACATTCATGACCATTCGGCAAGGCTGATCTAAATCCTTGGTACAAATCCCTTTGAGAAACTTTAAGCATAACCTATGGAAATGCAGAATTCAAATGATTTCTCTTCTAATATTGGTCAAATCTCAGGATCTTTCAAATGTATCACACACCACTTTCCACGTACTGAGACCTTTTCCCTTGTATTTGAATTACGAAGAGAAATTAACAGTGTTGTTATTATATATTTGTCATGCATGTTTGTGTGCCACATTTGATCATGATTATAGATGGAAACATTTAATTTTTCCTCAGGGGTGTGTGTGTGTGTCTGTCTGTCTGTCTGTTTTCATTCACAGAAGAATTTTTATCCTCTACTAGATCCAAAGTGTTTGAAATGCCAGTTCTGGCTGCCAGATCAGAAAATGCTAGCAGATTTTATACGCCACAGGGGAAAAAAAATAATATATATTAGAGAGGAAAGATCTGTTTGTTAGGTCACCTAGTCCACCCATTCCCTCCCTCCCCCACAACCTCTAGCCAGCACAGGATTTGAACAATATTTGTACATATTACAAATCATTTCATCATAATATGGTAATTCAAGGCCTGGGGTGTGTGTGGTGGGGAAACCTCAAAGCTATCCCAGTAGGCCAGATCCTGCCCTCGGTTTCACCTCATTTCCATGAAATGGGGAATCGGTGTATAACTAGGAGCAAAAACTGAGCCATTGCATTCCAGTGTGCTAGACTGTGGTGGCCTCCTTCTGTTCCAACAAAGAGATGTTGCAAGCTCCTTCAGCAGAGCTGATCCCTAGATGCCAGGAGTTAGGATAGACACCCGTGCTAGCTTAGCATCACTGTGAGCTGCATTCACCCGAGCAGAGATTTCTATCCCCCAAGGCATTTCTGTAACTAAACTCCTGCCTTGCGTTCCGTAGGTTGCCACGACAGGGCAGTGCTGCTCTACGAGTACGTGGGGAAGAGGATAGTGGACTTGCAGCACACAGAGGTACCAGACGCCTACCGAGGAAGAGGAATAGCCAAGCACCTGGCTAAGGTACGACCCAACCAGCCTCTAGAGACATTTTGCCTTCCTTTATGGACTAATATTACTTCTCTCACAATAGCATTTAGAGACCAACTGAGATCAGGGCTCTGTTGCGCTGGGTGCTGTATGTATGCAGAGTGAGCAGCAGTCCCTGCCCCGGGGACCTTTCAGGCTAAAGGGACACGTTGGACAAAGGGTGGGAGAAGAAGCAGAGGCATAGAGATGTGAAGTGAGCTACCAACGGTCAGGCAGCAGATCGGTGGCAGAGCAAGGACAAGAAGCCAGATCCAGTGCCCTAACCCCTGCACCATGCTGCCTCGCAAATGGCTAAAAGCAGCGGTTTGCTTCTGCAGTGTTTAGAACTCACTCAAGTAACCCATTTGACACAAACTGTGAAACAGGACCAGTTTAGAGCAAAAACCTTAGCATTTTTCCAAATCTTGGGGAAAAAAAAAAAACAAAAACCCTCACCTGGCTCTCTACCCCTCCCTCCCAAAAAATCCCCTCCATCTTGGAGGTTTGGATGCAAAACAGAACACTTTGCAAAAAAAGTTGTGAAAATTGACATTCCTGAGCCACAAACTGAATCTGTGAACAGGCATTTTAATGAAATTTTGCAAAAAAAAAAAAAAAAATAAAGCCTTTTTGCCAGGGTCTGTTCCAGCCCAGGCCTGTGACTCCAGGGATTAGCACCATGTCCTTCCAGAAGGGTGGCACGCAGGAACACCAGAGAAAGGGGAGAGGCCATCTCAACAGGGGGTGGGTTGCACCAAAGTTGCCCAGAAACACTCACTGGAAGGGCGCTGCAAAAAGCAAGCTGCCGAAGGAGCAAGGGGAGGCGTGGAGAGGCGCAGCAATGCTCAGAGCCAGGGGAGGCCATCTGGCCAATTAGGGCCTGCTCTAATAAATCCTGATGAACGGCCATGTTCCTTCCGCTCTCCTTTCCCAGCAGTTGGCCCAGCTGCCTTCGCGATTAGTGTGGTTGCTGACTTTTGGCAGTTTGCAATTTCAACCGCCCCAGGCTATGAAGGAATTTCTGCTTCTGGGCTAGTGCTTTTCCGCTGTTCCTGAATGCGTTACTCTCTGAAATGGCTTCTTCACGCTGCTCTGTCCTTCGTCTTCTCGCTGGATCCTCTTTCTTGGCAGGAAATGTTCCTTTTCCTTTTCCTGCTCCGTAGGCTGAATCGGCCTCATATTGTTTCCTAACTCACATGCCTTGATGCACACGTCACTCCAATTGCTCTCTGCTGTGATCTTTCCATCTCTTCCCTGTAGTATGGAGACCAGAGCTGCGTTCCACGGTGCAAACGTGCTCTGGCTCCTGGCTTCTCCGGTGAGAGAATAACTTCCCTTGATTTATGTTCCTTCCCGTAGTGTAGACTCCTCAAGACCTTCTTTGTTGGCGTGCTGCAGTGTTATGGTGAGTCTGCTGCAGGGGTGGGGGTATCTCTCTCACACACAACCTTTTATTTCCCCCTTCCGTTTGCACCTTTGGTTCAGGCTCTTCCTTCCCTGAGCCTCTTTGCTTCATTATTCTGTCACGCTAATGAGCCACTCTGCAGCGCAATGGATCCAAAGCATTCTGTGTCTGATCGCTGTATCTTCCCCATGCGCTGTATTTTCTAACATGTCAACAAAGCTTTGGAACGACACCCTTTGTCAAAGTGACGTTTTTGTGGGAGCAGAGCCAAACCACCCCAAATTACAGGCGCTGCGACCCTCACGTTAACCTCTCCTCCTTGCCCCTAATCTTGGCGTTCTTTGTTCATTTCGCTGATTCTTCCCCTTTAAGGTACCAAGAAGAAAAAAACAAAAACAAATCAGCCAACCAGCTTGCAATCGAAGGTTCCCATGGAGGATGGGACGTGCTGGGAATGCACAGGCATGGGGAATGAATGGATTTTTGATGATAAACTCCTTTCTTGTGGGCCTTCTGCGGGACGGAGTCTCTAGGGGCCGTGCTCGTGGCTCAGCTGTTCCTTCTGTTGCCTGATGCAATAATGTAGCTGGGGGCATGTTCCGTTCTCACTGGTGTCCTTCCTGTGTCATCACAGACTCTCAAAAGTGGCTGGCAAGTGTTTTGCCTCTTGCCTGTGTGTGTTGTGGGAAGGAGGACGGGGAGTTTTGTGTAGGCAGCAAGCTGGGGAGATGATACTCTGGGGGGATCTGGTGTTGTGGGATTTGGAGTGGGGGGTTTTCAGCATTGCTGGGGGTTGGAGGAGTCCAGAGCCTATCACCCCGTCCTTAACAGAAGAAAAGCTTTGCGAAGGTGGCTCTTCCCCCAATGTCTGATTTGAATGGGACTGTGATGGCCGCTCTGCAGAGCGTCCTCCTGTCTGCCCCATTCTCTCCAGGCTGCAATGCCAGGGATGTTCTCGGCTGCCTCCACGCCCTGGTTTCTCCCGGCACAAATCCCAGCTGGTGTTCCTCACTTCCTCCTTGGCTGATGCCCAAGCTGAGTTTGCGTGTACACCTCCAAGCTTACTCCTCCATGTCACAGTCTCCTCTCCCTTCCTCCAGACTGTCTGTGTGCATTTGCCCAGTCTGTTCATGCTCCATGTTCTAGGCCGGGGGACCCTCGAGCATGTTCTCTCACAACAGTGACCTTGGAAATGATCTCTTACCATTTTCTCATACTTTTTTCCTCCTCCCCCTGCTGTCCAGGGGTTACCAGCTCCTCTGTTACAAGCAGGGCTGCACGTTCAGTGGCTCGAGCCTGCCTCTCTATTAGAAATCCTCTCACCCCCATCCTCTTGTAACCCACACACCTCCTGGGTGTGGTGTTCTATCCCAGCCACTGGCACTGTGGACCACTTAGAGAGAAAGAGATTAATGACTCTGCTCCACAGCCTTAGCTAACAACCAGCCGGCTTTTAGCTCATGCAGTAGGGGCTCATGCACTGAGGTCCCAGGTTCGATCCCGACCGCCAACTACTGGGGTCTGTCGGTGTTACTCTCTCCTGCCTCCACCCATTCTGGATTTATGCTCATGATTTACTTTCCCCTTTGATGGCTTCAAGCAGCTTGATAGACATTCTCTGCTAAACTCCTCGTCTTCAGCTATTTCAGGAATGCTCTGCCCTCAAACTAAATTCCCTGGATATTAAGTTCCCTACACCCCAGCCTGCCTGCCTCTGTGCTGGTTTCTTGAGGCCTAACTCAATCACTCATACACCTCCGTGCATTCCTTCTGCTTATTGTCCTACCCTACGTTCTCCCCCCTCCTGGCAGCCTCTGCTTTCCCACTCCTTACTGCTACATCGATTCTCCCTCCAAGGCCACCGGTGACTTGTCTTTTATCTGGATTGCCTGCTGCAGGAGTAATGAGCCACGTCACCAGCACTGCTTAAGGAGTCCCACTCTCCCTGCTCCAACCAGGCCTCCAGGCGTTGAACCCTCTTTCTTCCAGGCAAGGCACCAATACTGCAGCATCCCAGTTAGGAACATAATCCCTAGAAGTTCTGTGCCTGGTCTTTCCTACCAGGCCTTTCAGCCTGCAGTGCAGGGCAGGGTTAAGTGGCTCCTCCTTATCGCATTGGCCCTAATAAAGAGTTGCTTTCCGCACTGCTGTAAATCTACAGGATGAAGCCCTGAAGTAAGTCTGTGCCTGCCCCACAGCACTTGGTGTCTAAAGGCACAAGTACAGACAAATGGCACATCTGCAGCAGCGTGGCCACCTGCGCTCGAGCGCTCCATGGACGCAGGGTGGGGGTACGTTCTCTGGGTTAGCTCCAGAGTGAGCAAGAAACATTGGGCCCTGCTAGATCTCACTGCTGGGCTCTGTCCCTGGTGGGTACCAGCCAGCCCCGTTACAAACCTAGGATCGCCCTGGCTACAGACTGTGTTACTACCAACCTTCTCTTTGGGGTGGGTCCCTCACTGCTTCCACCCGCTCTTCCCAGTCCTAGAGCACGCTCCCCTCTGCGAGCGGGGAGTGTTAGCCTGGTGATTCCGGAGCTTGCTCCCTGCTCTGCTTCCCCTGACCCATCCACTCCTCCTCCATGAGGCAAACCTGTTTGCAAGGCCCGGGCTCTGTGTGGCGGGGAACGTGGCCTGCTGCATACGTTCCTAATTCCTGCCGTGCCCACTCTCCCCTCCTGCCGCGCTTGCCCATTCACACCCGCCCTGCTGCATTCCCCATACTCCCTGCTGTACGTGCCCCTTGCTCGTCCCCTGCCTGCTGCTGAACGACTGAGATGCTCAGCCAGCTCGTGATCGTTGTTAGTCATTTATTGTTTCTCCCGTAAAGCTGTACCTCTCCCACCCACTGCATGGCTCCTGGAGCGTGTGGCTCCTGCCCTGGGGGAGAGCCGTTGGCAGGGACAGTAAGACAGGGGAGCAGTTTTGCAGGACAACTCTCCTCTTCCAGTAGATATTGTAAAGCCTCGTGCATGTTGAGAACAGCCTGCCCCACCTTGGATGCAGGTGGAGCTGCCGCCCAGCAAGTGGGTATCTCTTTGGCTTTTGGGAGGCTTCTCAAATTGCAAAGGCGGAGGGGCGCTAGCTTGGAGTCTCTGAGCAGCACTTTCCTGACGTGTCTAGTACTCATTACTGAGGCACTTGTCGCTAGCCTCTGTTTGCCAGAAGCTGGGAATGAGCGACAGGGGATGGATCACTTGACGATTGTCTGTTCTGTTCATTCCCTCAGAAGCACCTGGCATTGGCCAAGTCAGAAGCTAGATTACTGGGCTGGATGGCCAGTATGGCCGTTTTTATGTTCACTTGGCTTCCCACCGGGTTTTCCAAGCTCGGGGAACAAGGTGAGGTGTATCCTTCAGAGATAAGCAGGCTGCCCCAGAAACACCCCCACATGAGCTTCTTAAGTGACACTGCACCTCTGCTCCATCAGCAGAGAGATGCCCCTTTTATCCTCCTTGGCACTGTTGGAAGCCCTGTTTTGTTCCTGGCATCTGACAGCTTGGCATGATTGTCCCCTAGCCAGGCCAGGAAGAGGGTCCCTATAGAATCACAGCCATGTAATGGAAGCAGGGACTTAACTCTTGCTCTGTTGGCTGGGAGACAGTTCACTCCACATGCTCCACTTCAGGCACAGGGGGCTCTCAGCAGCTGGTTTCTGTGATGAGTGACTGATGACTCTGTGAGCAGCCAGCTGAGTTCTCGTCCTTCTCGGGCACTGGCTATAGGTATGGAAATCTGCACTCAGGGGTTCCTATTTCTGGCCTCCAAATGCTGTTGGGCAAGTCCCATCACAGCCAGCTACTAATCCAGCCGCCTCCTCTTTCCATCTGAAAATAAAAATACCCTGCTTCTATCCCAGCAGCTCAGATTGGCCCCAGAGAGCGGACGCGGGAGGGATGGTATGAGTATGGGACTAGCAGCCAGGAACTAAGGGCTCCATTCTCCCACTGCAGCATACAAGTTACTCCCTTTGACCTTCAGGAGCCATAACTCCTATCCTGAGCCCTAATTCCGGCTTTGACCTGATTGGGTGAGTGGCCTTGAGCAAGGCCCTTTACTTCCGTGCCTCAGTTTCCCCCTGTAAAAAGGGCCTACCGATCTACAGGAGTACGTCGGGGTGAATTACATAAATGCCTATAAAGAGTGTTGCAGATGAAAGCTCAATATCCTTGCAACGGGCCTGATTCTGATCTGTCGTAAAGCTTGAAGCCAACAGAGTTATAGAGGCACAAGAATAGAATCAGGCCCCCTGCACTATCCATGCCTCTCCTGCAGAGGTTACTAGATAGGGAGGGTAAATCCTTCTTTATGCTGCAGTTCACACACGTCTCTTACAGCTGCCAGTGTTCGGCTGTAGGTGTTTGCGGGGGTGATCCCGCATCCTGGGTCAGATGAAGCCCTTTTTCCTTCCCACCTCAGAACGTGTGCCCTTTCTACTCCAGCTGGACAGGTTTAATCGCATCATCTGTGAATCTACGTCCAAAAATAAAACGGGGGGGAGGAGTAACTGTCAACTTTCTTTCCCCTCCCCCCACATGCCCACAACCCGGGACAGAGAGGATTAGGAGAACACGTGAGGGGCTGTCGGCTGCCCTGGCCGTGTGGGATTTTGCTCGCCCTCGCCAGCACTGCTTCATGGCAGGGGCAAAGGGGCAGTGGATGGGGATTTCTCTCTGTATATGTCTTTGATGGAGGGTGGGTCGCTTTGAACCCAGCACATGGGACCAGCTCTGTTAAACTGACGGTCCAGGCACAGAGCTGACAGCTAGCTTGCTGCTTTTCTGCTTGTACCCTCCAGGGACTGCAGGTGCAGGCATCGAGCTGCTGCTTTCCTTTGGAGAGCAGTAATCCCGCTGCCTCCCTCCCCTCTGCATCACACAGAGGGGAGATGGGGACAACTAGCAGCTTCCTTTGTCTGCATGAGGCCAGGGAAGAGGGGAAGGGATGCTGCTACCTCTGAAAGGGGCAGGGACTTTCCCAGCCTGATGGGAAGCAGCAGCAGGCGGGTTCCTAGCTCGGGGGGGGGGGGGGGGGGAGTTTGCCCATTCCCGTCCCCATTCTCGGCTAAAACCACATTTGTTTTTTTCCTCTCATGCACGCAGCGGCGGGTCTGTCTGCCACCGCAGCATCTGCTGCAAGAGCAACTTCGCTGCTACCCCTGGAGGGGGCTCCAGTGCCGGGGGGCTCTCCCCACCAGCAGCGTTTCATGTGTGGGAAAGGGGGAGAAGGCTGGGGCAGTGAGACACACAGGCCAGCTTCATACAGGCACGCAGCAGGCTCAGTGAGAGTCAATGGGCTGTTCCCGCCGCAGGGGCCCCCGACCCCAAACGTGGGGGGAGGGGGGACTCTGTGAGTTACCAGCAAACCGTCCCTTGTAAGGGGCCTTTGCAGCGTAACGCAAGTGCCAGGCTGTCCTCCGATGGCTGTCCATTCCGGGCAGCGGCTACATGGGCCCCCCTCCGCTGACAGGAGTGGCTGGCGCAGGAGGGAGTGGCTGCTGGTTCGGCTGATTTCCACATAGTCCTGAGGAAGCATAGATTATGGCTGCTCCACCTCCAAAGCCCCATCTCTGCTGCGCCCCGAGGGGCGGTTGCTGGGGGCAGAGTTCAGCTTTTCTGCCCCAGGTTGCTCCTCCTGCTCCTCACCCCAGTGGGGAGCATGTGGCCTACTGCCTGGCACTGGGGGCCGTCATTGAAACGGCTCGGCACGCCCAGGATTGAGAGATGGCCAGATGCAGGCAGGTTTCCCTTCATGGCACCAGCCCGAAGGGCCCCAGCTCTCAAGGAGTCCTGAGGTAACTTCCCTGGTGCTAGGGCCGCTCCCCTCTGCATGGTCACAGTCAGTCGGGTGTGAGCCGGGATCCCGTTGTAGCTCGCTCCAAGGGGAGTGTGGCATTTGTAAACCCATCTGTCCTCTCTTGTGGTTCTAGGCAGCGCTGGACTTTGTGGTCGAAGAGGACCTGCGAGCTCACCTGACGTGCTGGTACATTCAGAAATACGTCAAGGAGAACCCCCTGCCGCAATACCTGGAACACTTACAGCCTTAAGGCAGGAGGCTGCAGAGCCCGGACTCCTCTGGCAGTAGCACGCCCTGCCCCTGACTGTCTGATGCAGCCTTCGCTTCTGCGCGGTCTCAGGAAGCCCCACGCGCTCTCAGAATCCTTATTTTTTTAAGTGCGGACGTGGGGGCTGCGACCCTCCCAAATAGCGCCTGGGCCCTGGTAACGCACGGCAGCCGGGCCCTTCCACAGCTGGCTCAGGGTTCTGTTGACAGCAGGCTCCCCTGACACCGTGCCACGGGGTGGAAGGCGATGGCATCTGTCGGCCTCCTTCAGCAACGTCCTCACCCCTCGTCGAAAGCAAGAAGCTGGCGGGCGGATGTCGGCTTGGGGTAGCCATTGGGCTCCACCTCTCCTCCGGGAATGTGCGGGGCTGCTGCAGATGAAGCCAACCTGAGCTGAAGGGGGATTGTGGAGAGGGACAGGGTCTTACCCACCTTTCATCATGGAGGGGATGGAAGAGTCCGATGATAAAGCGTGACAAGCCCAGTCGGTGCCATTTGCTGTGTGGGCTGGAGCTGGAAAGGAGCGAGTTCCGGCCGGTTAGCTCTCTTCGGGCAAAGCAAGGCGCATTAGCATCAAGTCCCAGAGGGTGGAGGATTGGGTCTTAGGGGACTCTCTCTGCATGCTCCAGAGACACTGGGGCCTGGATGCCTTCTGTCCCAGAAAGGGGACCAATGTGAGATGGTCTGTGGTCAGCCTCCGTCGGGGCGGGCAGCATCATGTAGGGGTGCTGAAGAGCAGTTGCTCAGCCCAGACCTCCTTTCAGAAGTCCAGTGGCTTGAGGTGTGGGCAAGGGAAGAGAGATTATAAACTTTGTTACTCCGTCAGGGGCAGGCGTGTTTTGAGCCAGTCTGTCATTTTGCTGGATCCTCAACTCCGGCCTGAAGTGGGGGGTGGGACGTTTCCCTGCTGGGGCTGGAGCAGTAACAGGCAGCTGGGAGAAAAGCAGAGGTGGCTGGAGCACACCCTAGGAATACCTGCCATCACCATGGGCTTTGCCTCTCTGCCTCTTTCGGATTCCAAGTGGAGGTGAGTGACAAGGAAGGGACAGAAGCACCATCAGCAAGGGGAAGGCAGGGGTCCCGTGGATGAGCTAAGCAGGCTCCACCATCCCAGCCAACCGCACAAACGTACACGCCACGCCGAGCCAAGCAGGACATGGATCCTTGAGGTGTTCAGGCCACGCCGGGGGGAGGGAGAAGGGAATGCGTCCAATCCCCGTGGAGAAGCAGGGGTGAGGCTGTTGCACTCAATGCCAAATGCTGCCTCCCCAGCCCAAGCTCTGCTCTTCCACTGACTTACTGAGGCTTTGGGAGGCTGGGGCCAGGAGCAGAATGTCCCTGCAGGGCAGGGGTCAGGGAGACAGATGCGGCGCGTCTGCTCCCACCACTGCTCAGTAAATAGCATAGGCCTGGGGTTTGCCCAGGGATCACTCAGTGGTCACTTCCCTCTCTGCTCCCCTGCCCAGCATTGTCCGCTAAACCCTACTGCTAGGGAACCCAGGCACCCTGGCGGCTGAATCCAAGAGCTGCCCGCCCAAGCGAAAGGTGTCAGACTTTTGTCCTCCCCTTTTAGCGCAGCAGCGGGTGGCTGACATGCCAGACAGGGAGCGAGGGGCATGTTCTGCTCCATCCCAGTCTCACACTGATCATTTAGACTTTGGGGTGTGTGTGTGTGTGGGGGGGTTACCCTTCAGGAAACTCTCAGTGCTCGGGATGTGGAGGGCTACACTCTGCTCCAAGTCACACGGGGCACCATCAGGAAAGTCACTGGGGTTGCCTGGGTGAAACGTGTAGCAGACTCTCTCCCAGCACCCTCAGTTAGCTCACCCTGCTGATGTAGAATGGCTGCAGTGAACTGCAAGGAGCCCCTGTATTTATATTAGGCTAAATCCTGAGGGGTGCTGAGTATTGCCAACACCCGTTGACTCCAGCAGAAATTGCAACACCACTTTGGAGTTGACCCTATTATTATCTCTGGGCCAGATCGTGAAGGCCAAAGTCCTAAACTCCTAATGGAGGCCTGGCCTATGCGATCTCATTTGCTTTTGTTGGACATTATATATGTCTTCTGGCATTAATTCGAGTTGCTATTTTCTTCAGTTACTCTGTCTTTAAATTAACCCTTCTGGTGCTGGCTTCTGCTGCAGAGACAGACCAGTCAGTAGAGCTTCTCTGAAATGCTATTATTCCCTCTCTCACCCATCATGAAATGCCGTACCTAGGAAGCAAGGGAGGTCTGTTTTGTCCTGTGCACAGGCATGTGAGGCAGTGAAGAAGCAGATCAAGAGTTCCTGCTAACCGGCCCCTCACTACTGCTCCCAGGCTGTTCGGCCACAGCCGGGGCACCACCCGTTTCCGTTTGGCATGTGGGGAAGAAATAACCCAGTTCAGATATTGAACCATGGCTATGCACGGCTTGCACCCTCACATCCTGCTGCTGCATCAGTGGTTGGTGACTGTGCATCTGTGTGCCGTATCCTCCCCTATTGACAAGATGTTGTCCCATTATCACTCAGCATCATGGCACTGAGAGGCCCAAACTATAGCCAGGGCTCATTAAATATCTTTCAGGACACTAGATAGACTTCAGAGAACCAGGGAATGGCACTCAGGAGAGGTGTCGATGCTGTTCTCTGCATGACAGAGCACCCACGGGGTAGGTGTCTCAGGCAATTGATAGTGTGATACGGAGCCTTTCACCGCTGGGCCATATTCAAATCCACCCTACTTTGGTAGTGTCTGAAAGTTACAATCTGATCACTGCTCAGGGGTCTAAGAGAAACGAGATGGGTGGAGAGAGGATTCCAGTTCTGTTCCTGGAACCTAAGCTCAAGCCCACTGCAGTCAATGGATAGACTCTTGTTGACTTCACTAGACCGTGGTTCAGCAGCACAGAACAGGTGTCCTCATCGCTGGCTGCTCAGCTGGTCTCTTTGGTAGCAGTCTCAGCAGAGCATCCAGTGACTGAATCAGCATGAAGACTGAACTATCCTCCTTAGACTCCAGACCAAGGTTGAGGCCCAGTGTGGGGGCTACAGGGCAGGTAGTCGGCCTTGCTGCCAACCAGACTGTATCTGTTCTGCAGACCTAGGACTTCAGACACCAGGGCTGTCACCAGCAGTTCCTTCACTCATCTTAAAATGACTGGTTGAAATCTAACTGGCTTGGTTTAGCTGACAATGCTCCGATATCATCCTTCCTTGTCGCTGTCTCAGCTTCATACCCCTCCCCCCACCCGCAACATCGTTGGCTGGAATAACCCCTCAAACCTGTCACAACTCCAGCTTCCAAAGTGAATGGACCTTTGTCCTGTCTAACGAGGCCGATGACAGTGACAGAAATGCCTCTGATTCATGCTGTCCGTGGTAGTATATTGTTGGAGAGACCGCCCTGAACTTCTCCATGCTTCAGAGGCCGGGGGGCTTGACTGCTGCTTCTAGGAAATCGTAGGGGGAATCTGAAAAGCAGCATGGGTACAGAGTTAAAGGCCCAGTGCTCATGTGGAATCTAAGGTGCTACACACTAGAGTTGTGTTTGGCAAAATACAGATAAGGCCTAGTTAAGATGGGCACGGGCAGATCTGGCTGCATCAAAACTGAAGAATGGTAGAACTGCCCTGCTCATCCCCATCTCCTTCTCCTGTTGCTTGAGATGAGAAGACACTATTGTAACAGTGGTCCAGCAGAGTTGCTTGAGACTCGCCCACATGGCTGCCTCGTAGAAGCAAAGTGCTGGTCCACCCCCATCATGGAAAACCTCATCCCACTTTTCGTGTTAACTTCTCTCGGGTGTACAGCTTCCAGACATGCAAAGTTATGTCTCCTGCTGGAATGCCCACTGGAGGACTATGGTGTTATCATTATCACATATTACGCTATTGAGCTATTTCCCTGGGAACCTTGGGCCTCCTAGATCAGATCGAGATTGGCCACCCCTGCCTTAAAACAAGCGCAGTACAGGGACTTGCTGCTGCTTCACTCTGAGGTGCTGTCACCATTTCCGTTTCTGATCCCATAGAGACATTTGACAGTGTTTGTGCTCACAGTTCTACTGCTGTATCCATCCACCACCTTTCATTTCTGGTATTATTTGACGTTTGGGAATAGCAATACCTACTAGCCAAGGCAAGTCATTGGTGCTGCTGCAGTCCTCCGTGCTACAGTAATCCATCATTGGCAGCTGGATGTGACTTGCAGGTCCCTGGTGATGGAAGACTCCCCCTACTCCGCTTCCGTCACCCATCCTTTCCTAGCTCATCCCTGTGGGAAGGAGTCCCCCCCACACACACACACCTTGTGATGCTCGATGGTGCTGATTGAACTTGGGGGATCTCAGACTCCTAGACGTTCTTAGAACAAGAATGGGAAAGTGATTTCAGGTGTGTGTTGAGATCACAAAGCTCATTTGAACTAAAGACCTAAGGACTCTATAGGACATTGTCAAACTGACTTCCGTGTCAACCAATTTGAAGCTCCCTCTTTCTTGTATGGCCTCCAGTGTTGTGTTTCCTTCTGTCTAGGGTTGTGTTTTTTTTCCTGTTGAATTAAGTGGTAACTATGTGCCTTTCCTACTCAGGACCTGACACAAATGACCTTTCTGCTTTCATTTGTGTCTAACATTCTCCCTCCCTATCTGTCATACTATTAAACATGAACATATTGCATGAAATACAATACAATAAAAGGTGTGGCTTAACCAATCTGCATTGATGGGGGCTGCTCCTACTTTGGGGAAAGGGATGGATATTTTTGCAATTTTTGCACTGGGACTTGGGAAATCTGGGTTCAATCCCTGACACTGTCACAAAATCCTGGTGTGTGACTTTGGGCTGGTCACGGTTTGTGCCTCCATTTTCCCATCTGCAAAATGGGGGTGCTAGTTTCCTATCCAACAGGGGCTGTTGGGAGGATAAATCCATGATGGGGGGGGGGGAGTACTCAGAAATTATGGCACTGAAGTACATGTAAATACATAGCTGGATTTTTATTCAGAAAGACACTTCCGTATAAGAGGTGAGGCTTGGTCCCGGTGCTGAGCTGCTGACCTGAACATGGTGCGGTATAGTCATAGATGCTCTGTGACTGCTCTTGTCTTTTCCTTTCCTATAACAAGGGCTACCCAAGCTCTTTGGTAAACCACCCTCCCTGAGGACAGGGACCCAAACCCAACTAATGGGGAGGAAGGAGAGGCTCCCCTTTGCAACTAACCCATCCAGTTTCAAGGAGTTGTGGACTGAAGCTGTGGAATATTTCAGGGTCGTAGTTAAGGCTGGCTGTACACACCCAGGCCCAGAATCTGAAAGGTATTTAGAAGCCTAACTCCCACTGATTTCAATGTAAATGAGGCTTCTAAATACCTCTGAGGAACTGGGCCGTAATGCCTGCTTCAAGCTCAGTGCTTCTGGAGTCACAGCCTGACCCCCTGCTGCCATCCAGCAGCAGGACCACCAAGATGAGTTCTCTCCATCTGGGGTTCCTACAAGGGCCTGGTAAATTGTAAGCCTGTCCCTTGACCTGTGGGTCTGCGTTCTTGTGTTCTGGGGTTAGAATGCATGAATAGTATTTCAATAGCTTGGAGAAAAAGATTTACTCCCTGCAATTTTTGTACACAGCAAGGATAACCGGCAGGCTCCACCACGAAACACAAGGCAATTCCATCAAGGGGTCTAGTGCCTTCACAAGCCCTGGGAGCACAGCTCAAGTACTTGGTCTCCAGGCCCCCGAACAGAAGTTGTTTTTATGATATTGTTTCAAAAAGAGCTGGGTGCAAGCCACAGAATCTGAAGCCAGATCTCAAATGCCCCAGGCTGGGGGAGAGGGGTTGTGTTTGGTCGTAGGGTTTGCATTATATCCATTGTAAAACCGGTGGTCATTTGTAAAACTCAAGTCTGGTTCCAGGCTTTGATTTCAAACGCACGCACCAGAGGTTTTGGTCGATGCACCTTTTGAGCTGTATCGTCATTTTTGGTTTATAACACAAAAGCTGGACTGTTGCTAGTACACTCTTTCTATTTACATTCCACATTCCAGAAAGTCTTATTTCCACTGACCCGACATCACACAAAGGGTAATGTTGCTGTTTGACAGTACAGTCCATAGTGAATGGACTTCTGCTGTGCTGTAGGCATTTTCTAAACACGTTGTTTGGAATGACGTGGCTAGAGTGTATATGCACCACTGCCCTCGGCTGGAAGAAATCAGAACTTATCCTGTGTACGTCATAACTAAGCCCTATGTGCCAACACCTGTAAAGTTGTAGGTGACTAAGGAGTTGTTACATTATCTTTATTTACATTATGTTGCTCATCAATACCATTATTGATAACCACTGGTATTTTCCTAGCAGGGAGCTATACAGACCTCCTTACGATATTCTGAAATTCACTGTCAGTTACTTCACACATGTACCAAAAGCCAACGCCCTGACCTCTTGTGGCCTCTAAAGGTCTCGCGGCACTTTTTGTAGGAGTTAGGTGTCATTGGGTGATGGACTCTTCCTGCAGACCGAGTGAAACAGCAGGAGAAAGGAATTTTAAAAGTGAATGGGCCAAAGCCCTTTTAAGAGGGACCATTCGAACAGAAGGTGCTGTGGCTGTAGAACAGGACAGTTGGTGGCTGCGGAGGGAGCAGAAGCTGATGTGGTCGCTCTCTTTGATGCTGTGATGGAAGCAGCAAAGACTGTGAACTGCTGCCGCCAAGCAAGTAAAAATGAACTTCTGGGTTACGGAGGCTGCAGCATACGAGAGCTGCTGTTTCCGAAGGGGGAAATGGTTGCGAAGGAAAGGAGCACCTCTCTCTGGAAGGGCTCTGCTGTTATTCCTGAACCTTGGCCGAACTGCTCCAAGGTGGCATGTCCTGGAGAGCGCCATCAGATCCAAGGAGAAGAGGTGTAACATCAGAGAAGCTAAGAGCAGATCCCTTTGAGCCATCTGTAAATGGACTAGAGAAATGCTGGGCAATCTCCAAAGGGACCGCAGGGACCAGGAGTTTTGCTGCTCCTGCTGCTGAGGGGAAGGGGCCTCCGTTGACTGAGTGTGAGGACAGGGTAGGGCAGGTATTGCCCCACTGAAGTTCTTTAGCTGGGATTGGCCACCCTCATAGAATCATAGAATATCAGGGTTGGAAGGGACCTCAGGAGGTCATCTAGTCCAACCCCCTGCTCAAAGCAGGACCAATCCCCAATTAAATCATCCCAGCCAGGGCTTTGTCAAGCCTGACCTTAAAAACTTCTAGGGAAGGAGATTCCACCACCTCCCTAGGTAACGCATTCCAGTGTTTCACCACCCTCTCTGCGGATGTTGTGAACTCTGCTGTAGCTGGGGGAAAAGGATGTTGTTTCATTGGAAAATCTTGTTTAAGATTACTTTTGCATTGCTGTAACCTAAGACGGGGAAGCGTCAATGATAGAAAAGATCCTCTTCTTTTTAGCACAAATACAGTGGACCAGATTCATCCCCTGCAAACTGTAGCTTGCCAAACCTACTACAAGGCTGCTGTTCTCAGAGGGCAGTGGGCCTATAACCCAGGGAGGATGGGTGCTGTTCCTAAAACTGCCCTCCTCTTAGTGCTTACACCTGGGATGGATGGCAGCTTTCATTTCCATGGGAGTTCTGCTAGGGGAGGCTGCGAAGAGGATGCGCTGAATCTAACCCATCCCCGAATTGCTCTAGTCCCAGCCCCTTCCACACCAGCACTACCCACTTCCTGAGAGGTACTGGCCCCTGTTGGAGGGTAGGCAGGGTGTGGCCAAGCACTGGTACTCCTTCCACCTACTTTCTGTTACAGTTGGCCTCCTGTTCTATTCTGTTTCTGTCCACGTGATCGGCGCTAAGTACATACTGGAAGGTATGAGGTGAATTTGGTTTCTGTAGGTCCTGGCCAAATTCCATCTCAGGTAATTTACAGATGGCAATCTGAACCAAAAAAAAAAAAAAAAAAAAAGAAATCACCCCTGTAGTCTCCTAATCTGTTATGTGGTGGTGTTTCTCCCATTTCACCCTGTGGGAAGCTGCATTTCAGGGGGTGGGTGAGGTCATCCTTTTGCCAAGTTTATATGTCAGTTTGTTAAATCTGCAAAATGCTTTGGGATAGTAAGAAACTGGAGACGGAAATTTGCTAAACCAGCTAGTCCACTTCCTTTTATTAGGGCAGGCTTATTCCCAGAGATTCCATGCTCATGCCAAAAGATGGGATGAATCTTTAGTTCAGATTCAGTTCAGGCACAAATATTATCATCTCGACAGTATCCATACACAATACAGCTAACTCTTGTCACCCACTTGTCCTTCCCTGCCAGGGCACCAGCTCCCTGCGTGCCCTCCATCCTTCTCCCTCACACGGTAATCCATCTCCATGTGTCAATCAGACCTGTCTGCAAGTGAAACCCCGAGACTCGCATCTTGGGTGCTGTCACCTCTCCCCTCCCTAAAGTTTTCCTTGTGATTTGATCCAGAAAAATAGACATAAAAAGGGATTTCTTTTAAAAAAAAATCATGAAAATAATGTATTCCCGGCGTTTACGTGATGGCACAATGGAGGGTGTTGAGCTCAGGAACAGTCTTTTCTGCAGCCTGCAGCTCTCTTGCTCCGTTACTGTTTTCAGTGCAGCACTGAACCAAAGCCTTGAGAATTCCAACAACGCCTGGTTCCCAGCAGTGTAGCGTCAATCCTGCCTCGATTGCAGAGTTCCTCAGATGGCATCCACTGACTCTTGGGGCTCCTTCATGAGGCAGTGGATGGTGTTCAGAGTTCTCTGCTTAGTCTCCCTTTCTGCAGCCTTTGCTTTGAACCTTTGGCCTTCATGCCTCTCCCCATTTTGTCATTCATTGCCCCCCAGAATTAGTTACTTTCTGGGCTCTGTGGCTGCTCCCCCTCACTTGATGGGGCAGGTCTTTAGTTCTGGGTGGGTTTCGACTCTCTTCCCAGGATGCCAATAGACCTGCCTCTATCGCATGGAATCTCAGACCTGCCCAACTGAGAGCGATATGTCACCCCTTCTTGGTTACCCGCCTACAGCTGACATAAACCCGATACCACAGTCCTACAGCTGAAGGAGATTTCTCTTTAGCTCAGTAGCAGAAGCCCTGGCTTGCTGGAGCTAAAGAAATCTAGCACCTGCACTGCAGCTGTGCGATGTTCAGGTTACTTGGGGGCTCGTAATCTACAGCATGTATTATTACACTGCCGTCCCCTCCTGCTCCTTCCTAGCAGGCCATGGAGGGTACCGTGCTAGGGCTGTAGTCAGGAGTCTCTGTCGGGCCCTACCCAGCCCCTCTGCCAGGTCAGCCTGTCCCCACTGCTCCACCCAGAGCTGGACCCTGCCCCTGGGGTTGGGTGGGGTCAGGCCTGTTTGAGGCCAGAGCAGTATCCCACAGGGTAGCCTCTCCCTGATCTTAGCCTGGGCTTTGGGGCAGCCGGCTCACAAGCCTACAGAAGCGGGGGAGGGAAGCCCGCGGAGGAGGCTTTTATAGGGGCTCGGCCCCTGCCCCCAACGCTGAGAGCACATTCCCGACCCCACTTGGAGCCCCACGTGGCCCGCTCCCACGAGGCTGCCCCGGTGCTGTGTGGGAGTTGTAGTCCACTTCCCCAACCACTCCCCTGGGTATTTCCCTGCGAAGACAAGCAGGCTAGGGGGAGGCCACGGGATTGAGCTCAGGGCCTGGGCCTCTCTAGCGCCGCCCGGCGCGTCCCCAGCTGGGAAGCGTCCCCGCCTTGCGGCCCGCAGGACTACATGTCCCATGGGCCCCAGCGCGGCGCAGGGCATGGTGGGGGTCGTAGGCCGCTCCGGCGGAGGGCGCGCTCCCGCAGTGGTGCCAGCCCCGCGGCCTGGACTCCATTTCCCGGCAGGCTCGGGCGCGGGCCCGGGCCCCCTTGGCGGAGAGACATTTGCGACTCGAGCCGAGAGTCTCCAAGATGGCGGCGTGGGGAAGGAGGCGCGCTGGCCCCGGCAGCAGCGGCGGTGGCGGTAGGGAGAGGTGAGGCCTGGCCGAGCGGGCAGCGGGCAGGGCGGGACTCCGGGGCGCCGCCAGAGGGCCCTGAGCAGGGGCAATGGGGAGTGGACCCGGGATCCTGCTTGATCCGGGCTGGGCCCCCTCCCCGAGGGCGGGATGGGACGGGGCGGGGGGCACGGCACAGATGGGGAGGCTGGGCTAGCGAGGGGTGCAGGTCGGGGGGGAAGGGGGAGGCCGGTGGAGTGAGGGGCTGCAGGTCATGGGGGGAGGGCACAGTGTGGGGGGGACGAGAAAAGGGGAGAACGGGGGGAAGGGGGAGACTAGTGGGGGGAGGGGAGAAGGGGACCGTGATGGGGAGGCCGGTGGAGTGAGGGGGTGCAGGTCGGGGAGAAGGGGGAGACCAGTGGGGGGAGGGGAGAAGGAGACCGTGAGCGGGAAGCTGGTGGAGTGAGGGGGGGTGCGGGGCTGGGGAGGGAGGAGAGGGGAAGAACGGGTGGGGGAGGGGACAGTGAGGGGGGGTGCGGGGCTGGGGAGGGAGGAGAGGGGAAGAACGGGTGGGGGAGGGGACAGTGAGGGGGGGTGCGGGGCTGGGGAGGGAGGAGAGGGGAAGAACGGGTGGGGGAGGGGAGGAGGGGACAGTGAGGGGGGGGTGTGGGGCTGGGGGGGGGAGAACAGGGCAGTGATGGGAGGAATTCAAGCCACCATCTGCCAGAGTGAGCTCAGGACAGAGCTGCGGTAGTCCCGAGCCTGCGGGTAAATCCAGGGCAGAGTCCAGCTGCGGCGAGGGAGGCACGGTCTGCAGCTGGCTCCAGCTGGAGTGCCTTGGCTGGGGGCGAGTTTCCACGGGAGTGAGGAGCACGGGGCGGGGGAGGGAAAGGGAAGGAGAGGCAGCGTTAGGGGGAAGGTCAGTGCGAATCTGCACGTTACCAAAGGCAGCTTTAACCCTTAGGCCGAACGATGCCTCGTGACCCTGCTCAGTGGTAGGAGCATTCTGGAGACTAGGACGTGCCTTAAAAATCTGTTGAAAGGCTGTGGAGGCAACAGAAGACCTTCAGAGTGACCTCCCTTTGGAGAGGGCTTAATGCTGGTTGAGTGGCTTGTGTCCTTAGGATTTTACTGTTGTTCTCCCTGGATTTGGAGGCTGCAGAGTAATTTTAGGGGGAGGGAAGGGTGTATAATTGGCCTGGCTGCTCTGGTGGCGGTTGCTGCTGTTGGCTTTTGTAGTGTCTGCACTCACAAAGAGCTTTCTAAAATGCATGTTTGGTCACCAGCTTTGTTTCTGCCTCTGTCAGGATGGATGAGCAACTGGGACATGGTGGAACTACGTGCGGAGTAGCTGTAGAAGTTTTGGAAGCCTAACTTTAAAGACAGGAAAGAGAGAAATCTTTTTGCACTACCTTAAAATCTGTATGCATAATTCTTTACTTTCTTAAAACTTTTGGCTCAATTCTGTTGTCCCTTCCATTGGCATCTCCTTCCTTCTTCCCACCCTGGTGCTAGCTAGTGTAACCAACAACCTTTGAAAGCAGCTGTCTTTTTATGGAGTAGCAAAATTGTCCTTTGTTCTACAGCCCAATTTAAAGACTCTGACAGCCCTAGGTGGGGTGGTGGTGATAATGTTGTATAGAGATACTTTGAAATCTTTACAAACACAAACGAGTTACTTGCCTAACTGACCTGTTCTGAGGTTTAAATATGATCCTAACTTTTACAAATGAGTGTGGGGGGGGAGGGGGTTTGGGCATGAAAATAGGCACAGAGGTGACACAGCAAGATAATATATCTGTGACTAGAGTACCTCTAACCACTACTACACACTCCCTCCCGACACAAACCTGGCAAAGGGCTAGTCTTATTAGGTGTCAGACAATTCCCCTTCCAAATAACTTTGTATGGTAAGATCACCTGCTTTTAGTGTAAATCTTCTTAGCCAAGTGATGTTGTTCTCCCATTTGTGGAATTGGAGATATCCACTGCCAGACTCTCAAGAGTCTTTTCCCATCTTGTGTGGTGTTGGGAACACGGCTTGTGTACAGGGCAATGGTGATGGATCAGTTATCATCAGACAATGACATGTATATGTTATATATAGCAAATACAGTTTTCTTATGTTCATGAATATGATTCTTGTTCAAAGACAAATTCTTACTGACTGAGAACACTGATCCAGTTTTCTCATCAAAGAGCTGTTTTAAGGTATTTCTGTAGCTCAGTTTGTAGCTGTCAGCCAGCTAGTCTAAAAGGAGTGTATGCTGAGGGGTAACGTCAAGGGAATAGCTAGTGAATAAAATACTGTCCAGTGTTAGGAAAGTTAGTCAAATGTAGCAAAATGATTGGCAGCTGTAACTATGAAGACTATATCCTTCCATAAAAGATCTGATTGATACATGGAAGGTCTCTTTGGTCACTACCAGATTATACTTTATTCGTGGGGCATATGGCTAAGGATGTAACAGTATAGTAGCTGTCGATTCTGGGCTGGTTTTATGATGGTGGTTAAAAGTTAAAATACTGAAAAACAAACTAAAGAGAACCCACTAAATATTGCTTTCCCTCATTCCAAAGGGACTCTTTATGCAGAGTATCTAAAGGGAATTGCTAATCCGTAGCCCAAAGCAATTTATAATGGAGAACAGCTACTGAGTGCACTTGGAGTTCTTGTCTAAAATTCTGCACGATGACCACTAGAGCACAGAACAGAATGCCACTTGTTCCCTGGGGAAATGTTCTCACAAACTTGTACAGCTCAGAATAAACAATGCAATAAGGCAGCTTTAATGTCATCCCAACTATGTTTCTGGGCAGTCTTAAAGGTCTTTTCTTTCACTACCTGTACTGCTTGGATTTCCAGCAATCCGCTTGCTTGGAGCAGTGATTGATCTGCTTCCATTAGTCTAGCTAATCCTTTTGTTAAACTAAAAGTGGCACTTCTCCTGCTCAGTGTGGTCTCCTTAATGCTATTGCAATGTTTTCAGTGGTGGGTACTGTCTTCTATCACTGGTGCAGCTCTGAGGGTCTCGGACTCATTTTCCCTGGTCTGTTCTCCCCTCCCTCCCCACAGTCCTCTTTCCAAAGAGAACTATATAGAATTCCTTATTTGGCTATAATCTTATTGCATTTAAGTTGCATCCCTTGAATGGAAATTTGCTTTGCCTCTGTGCTGTTGCTTCTTCTCCTCTTTGTTCTGACCACATTGATTATTGTTCTCTGAAGATTGTGGTCGAACACACTATCTCTGTGCTGAGATACTGATAGTAATGGGTTAAGAATGCTAGAATGTGGGACGGCGCTGTTGCCATACCTCAGTTCTCATGTGGAGTACCCCTGTTGTTGCAGTCCTGGACCTTTCCTGAGCTGAAATGGACAAACTTGTCAAATTGTATGATGGTTTTGTGATGTGGAATTTTTACACTGGGGATTAAGGTGAGACCACAACTCATTTTTCATAATTGAAAGTAACCAGAGTTGAACCCAGATCTAGAAATAAAAGATTGGTGCATTAATGTTCTTGAGTCTGGCCTGTCCACGCAGTACTGACTTATTCAGGTTTGGCTGGGACTCTAACGATGTCAGACACTGTGTGCTTTTGGCCATCTGTGATGTGGCTCTATTGGAATTCATTCACACGCCAGCCTTCAGTCCTTAGTTGCACTGGTGTACTCATTTCTTTTGTGCATGTTGCATGTGATGCAAGTTTTGCAAATCACAAGCATTATCACACAATAGGAAGCCCATCTTTTTCAGTCACCACCCAAACAGGTCTCTCTGCATTTGCAGTTCTCATGAATTTCTGCCTAGTACTGTTTACCTACAGTCGTCAAACCTCTTTGAATGGTGGAACCACAGGTATTCTGTTGTCCCTGAGCAACGGAGGGGAGGGATAGCTCAGTGGTTTGAGCACTGGCCTGTTAAACCCAAGGTTGTGAGTTCAGCCCTTGAGGGGGCCATTTAGGGATCTGGGGCAAAAATTGGGGATTGGTCCTGCTTTGAGCAGGGGGTTGGATTAGATGACCTCCTGAGGTCCCTTCCAACCTGATATTTTATGATTCAAGTTGCAGTGGGGGAGGTTTAGGTTGGATATTAGGAAAAATTTTTTCACTAGGAGGGTAGTGAAACACTGGAATGCGTTACCTAGGGAGGGGGTGGAATCTCCTTCCTTAGATATTTTTAAGGTCAGGCTTGACAAAGCCCTGGCTGGGATGATTTAGTTGGGGATTGGTCCTGCTTTGAGCAGGGGGTTGGACTAGATGACCTCCTGAGGTCCCTTCCAATCCTGATATTCTATGATTCTAATTGTATCTGCTATTTCAAAAGGCCAACCTGGGGCTTACACGTTGTATATAAAAGGGGTTCAGAAACTTGAACAATAAATGCAAGAAAGGAATCGTGAACTGTGCACAATTTGGGGATACTTCTGATCAGGAGTGGAGATGCTTTCCAGACACCAACCAGTCAGAACTTAAAACTACTAGCCAGAAGTATATATGATAGACGGGACAGGGAGGGGGTCTCCACCAGTGAGGTCCAGGGGCACCCCAGTGATGAGAAGACTTACCTCCTTTCCATTCCCAGCTGCTGGCTGGAGGAGGATGCTGGGAGAGTTCTTCCAGGACATTGTCCTGGATCCCAAATTCAGCAGAGCTGGCAAGAGAGCAAGATGTGAAAGGCTCCTCCTGCTGTATACCTGTGCTATGTCCTGCCGAGTTTGGAAACTGGGGATTAAAGGTATGTGTGGTGAAAAAGAAACAGACCATGTGTTTGTGACTAGGAGACCACGAAAACAGGCTAGACAGCACTGCTCATAGGGTAGCTTGAGAAGCAGCCTGTGACATTTAGGTGGCCACCAGAGGCTTTTTAACTTGTTAGGGGAGACAGAGAGGGCAGATTTTGGAACCCTAACTGGGAAATTTTGTGAGTGCCTAGCATCTAGCTAGCTGCAATGTGTTCTTAGTGCACTCAGTGATGTTTTTAGTAGGGGAATAAATTTCAAATTTAATTTTAAACTCACCATGTGGTTAACATGGGCATTTTTGCCCCTCTTGCTGGTGGTTGCTGTATCAGCTGCTGAGGTGCATTGTTTGTAATCCTGCAAGTACAGAAATCAGTGTAAATTACCGTATAAAACTAAAGGAGTACTAGTGGCACCTTAGAGACTAACCAATTTATTTGAGCATAAGAGTTTCGTGAGCTTTCGGATGAAGTGAGCTGTAGCTCAGGAAAGCTTATGCTCAGATAAATTGGTTAGTCTCTAAGGTGCCACTAGTACTCCTTTTCTTTTTGTGAATACAGACTAACACGGCTGCTACTCCGAAACTTATAAAACTAGTGACAAAAGCCATTTAATCTACTGAACCATCAGAACAGAGCATTCCTCTGCCTTTTTTTTATAAGGACACTGAAAAGCCAGGCATCAAGAATGAGACACTTAAAAAAAAAAAATGACAGGAAATGGGATTCATCCGTTAGTGATATGCAAATAGCATTCAAGATACAAGTTACACAACCACCACAGAATGAATATAAAACTTTCCTGTGGCAAAGCCCTTCCTTCTTGGAAGAAGGGCTCTAGAAAATCATTTAACATTGCCCAGTTTAACACCTGCTTTTAAGCATAACTAGCACATCCAGCCTTTGGCTGTCAGGCATCATTACATGCTGTCTGAACATGGATTCCCTCTGACATTAGTTACTTATCGCACTTCCAAGTAAAATCGAGAATAACTGAGTTATCAATACCCCCACCTAGGTCCATACAAGCATAGCACTGACAATGTTTAAACCCTGGCTGTGTTTTTTCCAGGGGTGGTGGTGAGTTCCAAAAAGCATACTTGCCAGGCTTCAGTGTGTGCTGTTTTGTTCAAATGAAAGGCTCTATGTCATGGAAAATCAGTTTTGTTAGTCTTTGTACTTGAGGTCTCTGAGGCAAGAACCCCTTTCTTGTTCTGCATGTCAACAAGTTCTGGTAAGTCTTGTAGACAGAGTTCTGCTATGGGGGGACATTACACACTCTTTGGATTTTTCTTCTTTTGTGTGCGATTGGCTTCCCCAGGCTTTCCACCTGCTGCAGCCAGCCTCGCATGTGGGATTGACGCACACTGAATTTAACTTCCCACCTGCCTGAACTTTAGTGTAATATTTATCTTGCATTTGCCCCATATGTAATTTCTACTCACTCCACTGTCTCCTCATACCTGCTACTGTTTGAGTAGCTCATATCCTCTCTTCTCCCCCCCAATCCCTTGTTTTTAGGATTATCTAGTCAATTGCCAAGATGAACAATTGCATCTTGAGCACTGTCTGATGGAAGAATAAGTTGCTCTAACAGGGATTATTTGGTCAAGGGATCAGCAGCTGCTGTGCTTGGAACCACAAGAGCATAACACACAGCAAACACTTCTTGTCAACTGTTGAGAATAGCCCACTTCCACCTTAGTTGCATTGGCTCATTAGCACTGGACCCCCCCCCCCCACACTTGGTAAGGCAACTCCCATCTTTTCAAATGCTGTGTATTTATACCTCCCTACTGTATGTTCCACTCCATGCTTATGTCCAAGTAAATTTGTTAGTCTCTGAGGTGCCACAAGGACTCCTCGTTCTTTTTATATGGAACAGTTTTATTGAGCTTATTTTTGCTCCCATGCATCATGTTTTGACTTCACACCTATAAAAGCCTAGAGCCCAAGAATGCATAAAGTTTCTGAAGAGAGAGAGGAGGGCTTGAATAAACTTATTTTCCTATCGTAATTTCAGTCCATGTTTAATGTGTTCCTGTCCTATTTTCCTTGACTGGAAGGCTATTGACCAAGTGGGTCTATGAGGGTATAGAAAGTGTGGGGAAAGGAAGGCAGGGGAGGAGGAATATTCAAAGATCCTTCAAGGACCAGAAGGATTCTGGAGGGAAGAAGTCACTTGAAACCTGAGGCCTGGTCTACACTGGCGTGGGGGAGGGGGGGTTGATCTAAGTTACACAACTTCAGCTACATGAATAACGTAGCTGAAGTTGGTGTACTTAGATCTACTTACTGCGATGTCTTCACTGCGGTAAGTCGACTGCTGACGCTCCCCTGTCAACTCTGTCTATGCTTCTCGCTCCGGTGAAGTAGCAGAGTCAACAGGAGAGCGCTCGGCGGTCAATTTTTCGCGTCTTCACTAGATGCGATAAATCAACCCCCCACTGGATCGATCGCTCCAGAGGTAAGTGTAGACATGCCCCGAGAGTGTTGGGGTCTGAGCTGGGTTTGTGTGTTCCAATCTGAGAATGGGCCCTTGCCTCTTAACTTGCCAGAGACCTAATTTGAGCAACCAACAAAATTATAGGAAGTTTAACTGTGGGTAGGGTGGTTCTCTCAACATAAACATTTCCCGTAACTTCACTTGGTTGACATGGCATTTCTGATGTAAGAAACTTGAGCCTTGTTTTTAGCTAGGAAGCAGAACCATTGCTGAAAATGGCTTTCAGCAGCATTTCCCCTTGAAGCTGGATTGAAGTCAAGTGTTCGCACCAACTGGGTGAAACCACTTGCTGTTTCACAAAGCCTATGTCTCAAGTGTGCCTTTCAGGGTTTGCAGTTTCCCAGAAAAAAATTAGTTTAGGACAGGGCGCTGGTAAATACAGGCATACATATGGTTTAAACTGGGGGAAATAATTGCATCAGTGTTCGGCTAGTTCAGCAAGCATAGAACAAATCCTTTTCAAGCTTTGGATACATAGATTCAAAACTGAGGAATGGGCTCAGTCTGTCCACTACATCAAAGGAGGTCTTCTGCTGCAGAACGCTGCATGGCCAGATGAACCTGGTAGTCTGCAAGTCTGTGTACCTCTGACTGCTTAACACTTCAAGCCTACAACGGTATTATTGTCGTTTTCATATAATCCAATGGTTCTGACTTTGTTTATAGAGTATTAAAAACAGAAATGAGCCGTGACATGCATAACTGGCTTGAGAACATATCAAACCAAAATGGATAGGCATTCCAATGTTCAGTATTCTAATTAAATATATTAGTATTTCGCCCACTGCAGTTTTAATTGTACAAACCTAAACTAATTGATTGATCTACTCCCTTGTGTAACCACAATTTGAATATATAACTAAAACTAAGTGTAATGTGGTGTGCATTAACTAAACGGTTTTTAAAATAGAAAATGCCTTAAACTGTGGCTAACTCGTTTTTTATGGGGTCCTTAAACTGTGGCTAACTCGTTTTTTATGGGGTGATTAAAAAATGTGGTTTTTACCAGGTAAAAACCATCTCTGGTAAATATCATGCCATCCCTGATGCATTCTGAAATGGATCTGAAAATTCTTCTGTCCTGACTACACGAGCACGTAAGACGTCTTCAGTACTTACTCAAGGGGGAAACAGTTGGTGAAAAGATTTAACTTCACCCTGTATGCCATGTCTACATTTGACTCTATTTGGGCAATGAAACTAGGTTGCTCAAATTCTTTTCCTGGTGCTGTAATGCTAACCCAATTCTGTTTGGCATTTAAACCTTAGGAATGTCTTTCTGAAATGAAAAACAAATACATGTTTCAATATGTTTTAAAGCAAATATTGTACTTTCACTAGACATGATCCCTTTAAATTAGCAAAAATGTTTTCTTGTAAAAGTTTGCAGCTCCAGGGCTGAGCAATGGACAAACTGAAGGGGTTAATCTGCTAGAGAACATTTGTTTTGTTTTGTTTTTTGGAAAAGAAATCTTAAGCTCCACAGTGAAATGTTTTGTTTCCATCACCAAATAAATAGAATCTCATAGGAGATGTGCCAACCAGTCCTTGTCCTAGGCAGCATTGGCAGACTCTCCTATTCTAAGTGCAGACATGCTCAAGGCAAATGTAATGTAACCAGAGAATGCCCAATGTCTAGCTTACACGGAAAACCTTGCTTGCCAACCAGACTCTTATAGAAACAGCTTATTCTGTCCTAAAGAAGGAGGCTGATAAGTCTTAGCTACTGCTGCTTGGTATTGTTGGTCACCATTCACTGTAAACAAGCTACTTCAGGCAACAGCCTGTAATTTAACAATATTCTTGATTGCAGGTGGCTGCTGCACAATACCCTTCACAGTGTGACTAAAACAGAATTTAAAGGGTAATGGCTGGTACAACAGGAGCTTGCAAACATGTATCCTCTCTTCCTTTGCCATTTCCAGTGCGAACCCACTATATCTTTGTACTAATGGAGCGAGAAAGAAGGGTTAGTGTTGGTCTCGTTGCAGAGTTCTCCATTGCCAGATCACTAATACCAAGTGAGTCCCAGTACTATCAGGAACGATGTCTGCTGCGAGTAGGACAAAGTTGTGTACTGGTTGCTCTTGCTCTGCTAAAGGAATTTGCCAAATAACTATATCCTTGGGAGCGCATGTGCTCGGGACACTGGGGCTCTAAGAGAACATATTGAAATCAGTTTCTTTTAAGGAGGTAAAACCCACCCTGTGTAACAGACAACACCATTTGCTCTGTTCTGCTTTCGCGTTGAGGGCACAGAGCAGATGTGAGGCTACTGCACAGATAAGCGAACGTATCTGTGGACTTTAGAGTAACACGATAAAGGATAAGATGCAGCTGAGGGGCAGGAAGCTGGAAACTAATCCAGGCTACCTATAGCTATTTTACAAAGGGCTGGAGATCTTACATGCAGTCTGTGTGTACAGAACTTACCTAATGCAGTCCAGTGGCAGGGATAGGGAGACTGCTCCAGGGTAATGCGAGCAGCTGTTTCTTAGCATTTAACCAATGTTGCAGTAAAACCCACCTCTTTCCCCTGTTGCAAGAGGAAGGAACCAAATGTGTTAAATTCTGAGTGATGCTCTGCTATCACCTCTCCCTCTAGCTACACATTTGTATCATTCCTTATCACCACAGGCTGGATCCCACGAATTAGCCAGTCTTCTAGCAAGCTGGAGTATAGGTTGCATAGCTGTTGGTTCTAGAACTAACATGGTTGAGGTGTGGATCTGGAAATGTGGGGATTAGCATAGGTTGTTCTGATCCATGCCAGGAAAGAGGGTGGCCAAAACGCATGTCTCATTGAAAATTTGCAACACCTTCGTTTAGGGGACAACTTGTTTTTGTATCCATAGTTTTTGTGTTTTTTTCTATTGGTGGCTAATTCTATCATTTGACAGTCTCCTCTTTGTGACATTGACACCAGTGCTTAATTTTTGCCAGGGTTGATCCCCGAGAACTCTGGGCTTGGCAGTTCATAGCTCTGGCACCTCTGGGCTTGCTGCATCAGTTATGAATATAAAAAAAATTGCTTGAGCCCCAGCACCTCTTTAATTACAAATTAAATGCTGGTTGACGCCATCTCCACAGCAGCTGACTGTGATGTCACTGATGGCAGAAGTCAGGTGGGGAATCTGTTTCAGGAGGATTCAACCAATCGCAAGATCTTGTTTTCTTGAAAAGTTCTTAATTCCCCGAAGTGAGGAAAGTAAAGTTCACTTGTATGTAAAATGCATAGTTAAGCCTAAATGAAAGAGCTTTTCCGAGTTTCCCTTGAACAATCAGCTGCTCTCAAATGAGTTTTGATCAGAAAAAGTACTACTTTGTTGAGGGAAGAAGCAGTGATCAAGTGACCATGAGGTGCTGACCTGGTTTCAGTTGTCAATCTCTCAAACTCCAAGATTACTGGGTTAATGTAGGGGTAGGGTTGTCTCTGTGTTCTGTAGCTTAATTCTGTGTTTTCTGTTAACAGGATCATCTTGTCCTCCACGGAGTGTTACATTGTGCATGAAATCTACAACGGGGAGAATGCTCAGGACCAGTTTGAGTACGAGCTGGAGCAGGCCCTGGAAGCACAGTACAAATATATAGTGATAGAGCCCACTCGCATCGGTGACGAGACCGCTCGCTGGATCACAGTTGGGAACTGCCTGCACAAGACCGCTGTCCTAGCAGGCACCGCTTGTCTCTTTACCCCGCTGGTACTTCCAGTAGATTATTCCCATTACATCTCCCTGCCTGCGGGCGTGCTGAGCATGGCCTGCTGCACCCTCTACGGTATCTCCTGGCAGTTTGACCCCTGCTGCAAGTACCAAGTGGAGTATGATGCCTATAAACTTTCCCGCCTGCCCCTGCATACACTCACCTCCTCCACTCCTGTGGTGCTGGTGAGAAAGGATGACCTGCACAGAAAGAGACTGCATAACACAATAGCACTTGCTGCCCTGGTGTACTGTGTAAAGAAGATCTATGAACTCTACGTTGTATGACTTCAGTAGGGAAAAGAGAAAGCCACAAAGACAAGTGTATTAAGACTCCCACAGTAACATTTTTTTCCTCTGAGAAGCAGTGGAGACTGGGAAGGCATTTGGTTTAATAGAGTTATTTTTAAAATAACACATCACTGGTGCACCAAGGGTTTTCAGTTCTTCATTACTCTTAAGATGTGGATCTGCAGTGACTTGAGAGCTGTATGCGAGGCTGTGGGAGCCAAATCCAGCAGTGGAACGTTGATGGAAGAAAAGGGGGTGTGAAAGTTTTTTTTGGGGGTGGGGGAACCTTTAAGTATATTGTTTAATTGTATACACAGAACCAGCCCAAAGTTATCATTGCCCATTAAAAGATGAGAATTTCAAATGCTTTTGCGCTCTTTACTACTAAAGTGGCTCCTTTTTGAGTTCGGTTCAAGTGGGGAGGGCACCTAACATCTTGCCACGGGAGCCATGGTAATTCACACTTTATATATACACAGCAGCAATGCCCATGTGACCTTGCAATCTGATGAAGGGGTGGCTTTGGTGAGCAATGGGATATTTGACTTCCTGTGCATCACCAGTTGCTTCTTGGTAAAAGGGTGCCAGTTGTGACAGTTTTTATGATCTGTCTCGAGCACTGATGCTCTGTTCTTAGATTGCAGTGCTGTCCTGCCATTTTCCTCCAGAGCTCAGTGGGAATTAATCTAAATTTCCTGTTGGTGCCAAGTACTTCCTGCTCAACTTGCATACAGGTTCTTCTCCACTATGGACACTTCTCCATTGGGTGTAAGATTAAGATCTCTTGGTGTGGTAGGTAAGTCTTAAACTGCTTTGGAGTTGAGGGCTCCAGAGGGGAGCAGCTGACTACTTCACCCTTGTCATATTTTGTTACTGTCATGCGCATTTGTTACTGTCATGCACATAATTCCACTATGTGAAATTAGAATAGTATTAGCAACATGTGCCCTGATCATTTACTTCCTTTGGCACTGGTGGTAACTTCTAGAGGAACTTGCCGTTAATGCAAGAGGCCATCTACTTAACTGTGTAATTGCTAAGTAATTATGCCCTATTCTGGAATTTAAAAATTCAATCTAGTGCATAAATGCCTAGCTGGAAACACTCAAAATCCTCTTCTGCTTGAATGAAAAGCATTTGTAACTGACCAATCTTGCAAAACTGCATTTTAAAGAGGAGTAGACACAGGCTCCTATCTCTTCCTGCCAGATGTGATGGTACGTGTGGTCTGCTATAGAAAGGCAGTTCTGCTTCTGGTGTTTGTCCTGGACATGAGAGCAAAGCCCTGTAACCTGAACAGGTGTACTGCCTGCTTAAATAGCTGTTGCAACTTGACCTCCCAAGCTCAGGTACTGACCTTGGAATGGAGTCACACAAGGTCAGAGACCAAACTAAACTCACCTTTATCCATATGGCACAGCAGGCCAGAAAACTCCCTATCACATTGAAATTTCAGCAGAATATTTTGGCTGAGGGCTGGGACTTGTAGTCTTCTGTTTTCATTTAAGCATCGGGTATGGAAGGCAAAGCTTTCGTTCCAGGCATATGTTCTCTACCTGCACGGATACAAGTAAGGCTATGTTTATAACACAGAGGTCATGGAAGTCATGGAACCCGTGACTTCCAGAGACCTCCATGACGTTCTCTGCTTCAGCCCCAGGGGCTGCAGGACTTGAGCTGACAGCCAGTGGGGCCCTGGCAGGGTTCCAGTGACGGGACAAACAACTGAGGGGGCCCTCCTCAGGGTTCTGACCACAGCCTCGCATCAGGGGGAGGGGGACACCTGTGGGTGTCCCATTTTCTCTTTGGGAAATATGGTCACCCTGCAGCTTCCAGTGGCCATGGGCAGAGGGGGAACCTCAAAGCTCCAAGCCACCATGGTGGTGCAGGAAACCATGGAGCTGCACTAGCAGAAGTCAGACAGGTCACGGCTTCTGTGAATTTTTGTTTGCCTGTGACCTGTCCATGATTTTTACTAAAAATAACCATGACAAAATCTTAGCCTTAATGACAGGCTAACGTTTCACAGCCTGCAAACAGCATTTTGAGTAACTCTCAATGCTCAGATTTAGAAATGCCGATAAACAATGCCAAATGGAGGCTTTAAAGGGAGTTCTTGTGGTATCAGGACTCAATTCACTTTTCTGACTCTTCCTGCTTCGGCTGGCTTCGCTAGACAAAGACCGTTGTGAAAGCCCTGGCCTTTGTTGTGTTAACAAAAGCTGCTAATACAGCTATCTCCATCCAAGGTTAAAAGTAGCTGAGATGTCAGAGCTGTTTTATTTATAGCACCAATGAGCAGCTGTCTGTGCTTTTTTTTTTTTTTGGGTAGGGGGAGAAGAAACAAATGCTTTGTCTGTGCCCAACCTGGGTGTTGTGCTTTTGCAACTCTCTCTCATTTCTCAAGTCTTGCCTTAATCAAAGTCATCTGGAACATACCACTTGGCAGGTGGGATCTAGCTGGCATGGACTTCTGCTGCTGAAATATTTCTGCACCTAGTTCCTTTAGCAATGCTGTACAAAGCAGAGATTCCTGCCTGACAGGGAAGACTGGCAAGACCACTCATTTCCTTTTGCTGCCAAGGAGCCTCTGTGCTGGTACCTGTCAGTGTCACTCCTTCTCTTGCCCACGAGGGGTCAGCATGACTTGGAACTAAACCCTACCTGCCTCTCCTTATGTGCATCTGGATCAGCTGAGGTTTAGTGAGTTAAAAAAAAATCAGGGGTGGGTGGGGTATTACGAGCTGAAATGTGAACAGACAGCTCGACCTACTTGCTAGAGTGAGAAATTGGGTTCCATTTTTTTACAGTAACTGAGAGCTGTCACTCTCAGCTAAGGTCTGAGAAGACATGTGGAAACACCCCTCACTTCATCTCTATATTTTAGAGGTCAGTATCAAGGAAAGCCAGCAACTACCATGAACGTTTGTCCCAGCAAAATGGAGACTGCACCTTAGTCACAAGAAGAATTCAGTGCTTCAAACACAAGAGAAATGTGCAGGTATAAACAGTGAAGGCAGGCGAAGGGGAAGATTCTGGATGGTGTGCTTAAAAATTGACTCTTCCTGTACTAAGTTCCTCCTAAGCATCAGTAATCTTTGGGTTTAAGTTCTTTGTATAGAAGGGGTAGGTGTGGGGAAGACAATGCTCTACAATGGTATGTGTAGGGAGAAACAGCCCAGAACTACCTCAAGTGTCAGTTTAATAACCTGAGAACTGATCTGACAGAGTGTAACACCATCCCCTGGCTGCTAGTGAATTCTGTGCCATCTGAAAGCCACAGTGTGAGACATGAATGAAGCAGTGACCTGTGCTGAGACTGTCAGTTCTGCCTGTAATGGGATTATCAACAATGGAAACAGCGAGGAGTCACTACAGAAGCTGAGGTTTAGGATGGCTGTGTTGGTTTCCACCCCCCAATTCGTTTATTCAGTTAACTGAGATAGGATAGACATGATTCAGCCAAGGGAAGTTAGGGGATTAAAACAAGTGCAAAGCATGTTCAGTAACCTGCACAATGGAATGAGATGTGCAGGTAGCCATAGCCATCTCTTAAGACTACATTCCAGCAGGGCTCTGCACCAGCCCTGCTTACAAGAGCTACCCACTAGCCTTTGTGTAAAGCTCGTAACCCTTGCATGTGAGGTTCTCTTGTCCTGCAGGGGTTAGGATCCTCCGAGGGCAGCCTCCTCCCCAGAAGGAGTACTCCAGCCCCTACTGCTGCCTGGCCACCATTCCTGCAGGTCAGATGCTCAGCTGCCAAGGGGTGCTCTAAGTATCTTCTTAAACTTCATGAGGGAGAGGAGAAAATGTTTTATAAATATGAATAATGTGCAAAATTCCAGCTGGCTGCTACAATGATTTTGCTGTAAATACATTCATCTCATTGTACAGTGCAGTTCTAAAACTATATCATCAGGTAACATTTCTCCCCCTGCTTGGTGTGATGTGCCAGAGTGTACCTAGCCTTGTGATGATCACAAGTGGCACCAAGAATGGTAATTTGCCAATTTGGGCTCTGTTAGAACCACTGTTAGGGGCTGAAGATGGTGCTGGTGGGAAAGACTAGTAAGAAGTGCTATATTCCACTACCACTGCAAGGATCCAGGCAGGTTAAATGACATACTGGCTGTGTAGCAAGAACTACACAAAACACATCAATTGTACGAAGGTATGAAAACTTAAGCTAGCAAACACAGAACAAGTTCCCCTCGTAGAAGGGAAGCTCCCCTTCCAAGGCTAAGGACAACAGTACTTAGTAATGCCTTGGATTTAAGTCTTAGCGGGGAGATCCTTCAGCTTTAGTTAGTAAATCAGAAAACTTCCATTAGCTACAACTTCAGCTCTGAGATTTTGTACAAGAAGCTTGTGATGTCAGCCATCCAAGGAGTTGTAATGTTTATCCTATGTACCAGCTCTGCAATGTAATGCTTTGCTAGGGCTTTCAGGGGTGAGGGTCACCATAGAGCCAAAGCAATTCAGTACTTTAAGGTGAAAACTTGAAGCGAGTTTCTGAGGGGAAGGCCCGCCCAGCCCCTCACCCTTGCAAAAGGCTGCCCTTCACAACAACTAGCTCTTGCCTGAATAGAAGCCGGAGAGGGCTACTCTACAAGTGAGACTGTGCCCAAGCCAGCAGAGGCTGGGACTGAGGTGTATGTGCTACAATCTCATCTTGACTCCCCGGTGGCAAGGCACCAGCACAGGAATTCCCCCAAATTAGCTTCAGCTGCCTTGCCCAACATGGGCTGCAGCACAAAACACTTCATTTCAAACCTTGGAGGGACACGGAGTACAACTTTTATTCCCATTAGTTGTGGTGCACTTACAGGCAGGACGCACACAAGAGTGGTAAAGTGCGGAGAAATGGAGACTCAGAATAAGAACAGGATGTGGTCTTAACAGCTGAGTGCAGGGATTGGGTGTGGATGGATTTTACGCTGTTTCTGCTATCAGGGTCTTTTTTTTAAATAAGGAAGCTAAGAATGACTCAGCTCTGCTTCTGCCTGCCTTATCAAACAAGTGGAAAATTGAGCAACACTGCCACCCTGTAGGGTACAGATTCTAACCTGCCCACTAGTAATCAGTGTTCAGGAGAAGGGATGAGGGTCCTGCCTCCCTCTGTGAGGGAGACGCTCCACTAGGCACAGGGAAAATGGGAGGACGACAGATACAGTGTCCTCTCCCTGGAGCCTCAGTGCTGAAGTTGTTTAGCAGGATACTACTTCCACACTGTGTTTTGGAGTAATAGGTCCCAATTAATATATAATACCTGTTTTAAAGCCAAAACCATATGGGTCTGTCTCCATTAGCTGAACCTACAGGTTCACTTCCCACCCCTTGTCATCACGAGGCTTGTTGCCTGGCACCAAAGGGGTCACAGCTTATTCCTTGCTCTAGGCACGCAGCAGAACAACGCTGGGTGCGTTTTACAGTCCAAGGTTCACGTTGATGCTGCTGCCGCCACCACCACCTTTCACAGGTGTTCAGTGCTTACCTGGCAGCAACACGCACTGCAGCCAAACACAGCAGTGGAGGGCTTGTCTTCCTAGAGCTACTTTAGGAAAAAGCGAATACAAACGCTGATCTGAAGGTTAGGTGGCTTAATGGGTTACTCATGCTCCATCCAGTACAGATATCCATGGTGTCATCCCAGACTGGACCTGGACACTTTAAACTGTTTAAAAAGCAGCACTGAACTGTTAATTTTGGCTTAAATCAAGTGATGCTGTGTACTAGGGACACAGACCATTCCAACCCAAGGGATAACTTCTGGATCAGATTGGGGGCAGACTCTGCTCTGGAGAGCTCCTGGGTGAGGACTGAAGTTCACTGGAAGCACTGGGGGAGAAAGCTAACATCTATCTGCCTGTGCTTGGCTTTAGCCAGCACTGGCTCCTACTCAATGGAGAGCACTAAAACTCAAAATGAGGGTGGGGAGAGTGGGAAAGATTCTCCTCAGGTATTATCCCTTGCAGCTTCAGCCAGTTCACCTGTAGTAGAGGAAGCCTTCTCTAGGTGATGGTATGGCACTGTTTTCTGGCACCGTGGGCCTCCTGTGGTCTGCATGGAACTTCCAACTCTGCACTCAATGGTAAGATGGAACCTTTTAAATTTGTTTCTTGAAGTAACACATCCATAGACAAAGCCAAGATGCCTGAGTTCGTTTCCTTTCCCTAGTCAATGCCTGTGGGAGCTGAGGTCTGCCTAAGAGTCCTTTGCTTTCCTCTCCTTTCTTGCTCTAGATGCCATAAAGGTGAAGAAGAGTCTGGGGGACAGAGTTCGCAGGTAAACAGCCAGGGAAGGCAGTAAGCCAGCTACGAGCACCTCCTTCTTCTTCTGCCCCACTGCATTAAGAACCACCTGAGCCACCTCTGCAGCTGTTCTGCCTTCACTGGTGTTCTTGTCCGTAACTGTAAAGAGCAAAGGGAAATCAGCATGGACCGCAGCAGGTAAGCACTCGTTTCTGAAGGGTTATTTCCCCAGGAAAGCTCAGCGTTTTGTTGTCAGTGAGATTCTTGCTTTTAAACCAGTTTCAGGTGGCTTTGGTGGGAGTCCAAGTTTGGAGTGATGGCTGAGCTCGGGTCAGTAGAGGGGGTCCTCCCAGATCCCAGGCCATTGCTCCACCACTGAACCATGCGGTTCACCAGAGGCATTATTAGACATTTTAGTTCAGTTATGGATGGAGGCTCCAATGTTGAACACTCTCACAAGTTTCACTTGCTGTTACTTTACTGCGTAAATGCCAGGTGCATATTGACTGGCTGAAATGAGGGAGACGAGGATAATTTCCACATTCCCCAAAGCTCAGCTGGAGCTATAGTTCAATAATCTGAACTCATTTTCCTCCTTCCCTCTTAACTAACAGCCTCCTTTCTATTGGATAGTCTTTGTATCCCTGTAAGAAACAAAGACACCAGGTGGATGAGGTAATGTTTTTTTTTATCAATAGAAGTTGGTCCAATAAAAGATTACCTCATCCACCTTCTCTCTAATATCCTGGGACCAATATGGCTACAGCAACACTGTAAGAAATACGGTCAATTAAGCTTGTTTCAACAGGTGTGGCCTGCCACAGAATTGGCTTGTTAAAAATGCCTGCTCATATGTACCATTTAAAGCCCCTTGAGGTCCCTGTGTAACCCCAACATAGCAATTTCTTCTTTGTGAGAGATCTCAGCTTTTGTGCTACTCCTTGGAGACACCCCTACAGCCAGCATCAAAGCCATTCCCTGAGGAAAACCCCATTCCCCAAACTCCTGAGGCCGATGCAACCCTTTTGTAGAACTCTGCTAATGCAATCACTCTCTTGCCTGCAACACAGAGATCTGGCAAATTGCCAAGGTGGAGGCGTTGAGAGTAGTTTTGTTAGCAGAGACGCGATAGTGTTTCCTATGAGTACATAAGAATGGCCATACTGGGTCAGACCAAAGGTCCATCCAGCCCAGTATCCTGTCTACAGACAGTGGCCAATGCCAGGTGCCCCAGAGGCAGTGAACCTAACAGGTAATAATCAAGTGATCTCTCTCCTGCCATTCATCTCCACCCTCTGACAAACAGAGGCTAGGGACACCATTCCTTACCCATCCTGGCTAATAGCCATTAATAGACTTAACATCCATGAATTTATCCAGTTCTCTTTTAAACCCTGTTATAGTCCTAGCCTTCACAACCTCCTCAGGTAAGGAGTTCCACAGGTTGACTGTGCGCTGAGTGAAGAAGAACTTCCTTTTATCTGTTTTAAACCTGCTACCCATTAATTTCATTTGGTGGCCCCTAGTTTTTATTATGGGAACAAGTAAATAACTTTTCCTTATTCACTTTCTCCACACCACTCATGATTTTATATACCTCTATCATATCCCCCCTTAGTCTCCTCTTTTCCAAGCTGAAAAGTCCTAGCCTCTTTAATCTCTCCTCATATGGGACCCGTTCCAAACTCCTAATCATTTTAGTTGCCCTTTTCTGAACCTTTTCCAATGCCAGTATATCTTTTTTGAGATGAGGGGACCACATCTGTATGCAGTATTCAAGATGTGGGCGTACCATGGATTTATATAAGGGTAATAAGATATTCTCCGTCTTATTCTCTATCCCTTTTTAAATGATTCCTAACATCCCATTTGCTTTTTTGACTGCTGCTGCACACTGCGTGGACGTCTTCAGAGAAATATCCATGATGACTCCAAGATCTTTCTCCTGATTAGTTGTAGCTAAATTAGCCCCCATCATATTGTATATATAGTTGGGGTTATTTTTTCCAATGTGCATTACTTTACATTTATCCACATTAAATTTCATTTGCCATTTTGTTGCCCAATCACTTAATTTTGTGAGACCTTTCTGAAGTTCTTCACAGTCTGCTTTGATCTTAACTATCTCGAACAGTTTAGTAACATCTGCAAACTTGGCCACCTCACTGTTTACCCCTTTCTCCAGATCATTTATGAATAAGTTGAATAGAATTCGTCCTAGGACTGACCCTTGGGGAACACCACTAGTTACCCCTCTCCATTCTGAAAATTTACCATTTATTCCTACCCTTTGTTCCCTGTCTTTTACTCAATCCAAGAAAGGATCTTCCCTCTTATCCCATAACAACTTAATTTACGTAAGAGCCTGTGGTGAGGGACCTTGTCAAAGGCTTTCTGGAAATCTAAGTACAGTAATTCCTCACTTAACGTTGTAGTTATGTTCTTGAAAAATGCGACTTTAAATGAAACGATGTTAAGTGAATCCAATTTCCCCATAAGAATTAATGTAACTGGGGGGGGGGTTAGGTTCCAGGGAAATTTTTTTTTGCCAGACAAAAGGCATTATATACATTTTAAACAAGCAGTTTAATTACAGGTATATTATAAAGCAGGCAGCCAAACAACATAATAGTGGAGCATTGCACAACTTTAAATGAACACGTTCCCTAATTGATCAGCAACGTAACAACGAAACAACGTTAACCGGGACGACTAAGTGAGAAGTTACTGTACACTATGTCCACGGGATCCTCCTTGTCCACAAGTTTGTTGACCCCCTCAAAGAACTCTAATAAATTGGTAAAACATGATACCCTTTACAGAAACCATGTTGACTTTTGTGCAACAATTTATGTTCTTCTAAGCGTCTGACAATTTTATTGTTTCAACTAATTAGGCCGGTACTGTAATTGCCGTAATTAACTAATTACTTGTCTGTAATTGCCAGGATCACCTCTAGAGCCCTTCTTAAATATTGGCGTTACATTAGCTATCTTCCAGTCACTGGGTACAGTAGTTGATTTAAAGGACAGGTTACAAACCATAGTTAATAGTTCTGCAATTTCACATTTGAGTTCTTTCAGAACTCTTGGGTGAATGCCATCTGGTCCCGGTGACTTGTTACTGTTAAGTTTCTCAATTAATTCCAAAACCTCCTCTAGTGACACTTCAATCTGTGACAATTCCTCAAAATTTGTCACCTACAAAAGACGGCTCAGGTTTGGGAATCTCCCTAACATCCTCAGCTGTGAAGACTGAAGCAAATAATTCATTTAGTTTCTCTGTGATGACTTATCATCTTTAAGTGCTCCTTTTGAATCTCGATCATCCAGGGGCCCCACTGGTTGTTTAGCAGGCTTCCTGCTTCTGATGTACTTAAACATTTTGTTATTACCTTTTGAGTTTTTGGCTCTTATTTTAATTTTCACATTTAATTTGGCAGAAGGCCAATCCTCACCTCCATAGCGAGATCCATCTGCAGTTACAGCATTGACAGACAGGTTTGTCTGAATATAGCCAGGGCTCACAACAGTCACATCGATTTCATACTGTTCCATCTCCGCTCGCAGGCAGTCAAAAAAGGCCTGGGTGGCATGTTTGGACGCTGCATCTGCAAAACACAACTTGGGCGTGCAGTCAGACGGGGGAGGAGCAGGGTTCAGGCAAATTTTTTCACCTGCAACCCCTTTGTCACTAGAGCACAGCACCATTTAACATAACACTGCAACACTATATTGCTTCGTTACAAGAAGCGAAGAACAGCAACTCTTAATGGAAGTTAGAGGCATTTTCAAAAGGCAAAATGTCATTACCCAAATTGGAAGCTGGCTAGGATACAGGGCTTAATATCGGACGTGGGCTGAAGGCCCTAGAACAATCAATACTGCCTCTCACATTTGATAAGAGAGCTGGAGTTCAGCATAGAAGAGCAATTGAGGAAATACATGGTTGAGGCAGAGCAGGAATATAATTCCCAATAGCAGGACAGCAGGGCCTGATATGACAAGGCATAGAGCAGGCTCAGGGAGTGGCTTCTTTCAAATACATATACTTAATTAAAAACCTGATCATACAACTAGGTGGGAGCAAAGACAAGTCATACAACCTAGGGCAGGATTTATTCACCTTTTTTTCCATGCATCCCCCTCCCCTCAATTGAGCTACTGCCCAAAGTCTCTCTTCCCAGTCCAATAGGAACACTCTAATTCTCCCCGATCATGGAGTCTGCAAGACTAGATAATTGGAATCTCTTTTCTTCCCTACTCCAACCCACATTCAGGCTCTCATTAAGTCCTGTCACTTATGTGGTCTCTAAAATCCATATTCTCTTCATTCACCCCAGCTTCCAAAAACTGGGTCCAGGCCTGGAGCATATTTTATCAACTACTTCAGCTTATCTTGTTCTCCCCCAACCTAATTCTATTCTATTCTGTTATCTTCTTCTGCTGCTGCTCTGAACACATCACAACCCCTTCTTGAAACCCTTCACTGGCTTCCCCTCTCCTTCTATATCAAGTTCAAGCTCCTCCCCTACCAGACTCTTTACAGTTCCACTCGTTTCATCGTACAACCCGTCTGTGCATTCCTCCTTATTTGCGGTTCCCTCTTATCTCTCAGCTTTGTATTTTCTTTCCATCCTGCAGTCTATGCTTGAAATGGTCTCCAATTTCCCATGTTTCAAGCACTCTCCCTCTCTCCTTTTAAATCTCTATTTTCTTGAGGTCTCCTACACTAATTTTTTCACAGATGGCTCGTCTTGAGTCTGAATTATTACCCTTATATGTCCAAATTCGACTGCAGGCTCTTCATGCCAAAGACCTTATCTGCTTATGGATTTGATAAAAATACTGTGCTCTTTAAGTAACAGGATTCGCTTGTACATTCCCAGGATCCTTACACCCAGGGAGAACTGTCACGCAGCAGCCAGGAAAAGAGCATGGATAAACGGCAATACCATTATGGAGCTAAATCCTAGTAACTAAAGTTTGCAGGGGCTCTCAGACATTAGCATGGATCGATGCCATGAAGCTGTCAGGGAAGGAAGGAGAGTCTAGCCTGCCCTCCCATGAGAATTTTAGACCAGCACTTCAGTCTATGAAGATTTTAAGACTTATGATCAAGGCTCCCCTCCCTTGAACACTTCTGACCACTGTCAGAGGGTTGAGCCACACTGAGAATGTTCCACAGCTCTTGCATTCCATGCATAGTGCCTCCTCCAAGGACGGGAGCAGTGGAAATAGTATCCAAATATTCAGCCCTCCACTCAAGTGCCCTGGACTCCTATTCCCCGTCCTGCGTACAGCTACTTACATGCTGATCTGAAAGGAATGCTTATTTTGCCTTGAACACTGCTGATCACCACAATGTGGCCTTGTTGTCTTTTGATCATGGAGGGCAGAAGAGCTAGAGAGAGAGATTAATAATTGCTGTTACTGCTAACCAGAATCAGTGTTTATAAGAGCCATGTCACTATGACACCTGGGGTCATCTAAGGTCTGCTGATCCAATTTAGGAGCAGGGCCAGGGGACACTGGTTAACAAGATGCTCACGTTAAAGTGAAAGCCCCTTGTTAGGCCCCAGATTAAGCAATGCCAAGAAGGTCCATTCTCTCCTTGTTCTTCTCCCCCAACCCCAATCTTCCAGCTCCACTTGAGACTGCAATACCAGAGGCACCCTCCATTATGAACTATTCTACACACTCCTAATGACTCATGAACCACCCTCCTTGGGGTCAAAAGGGTTGCGTGCACCATGATTGTCATTTTAAACCTGAACACTAACTGCAGCTTCAGCTGGGATTCTAGTTAAGCCAAAGCACCTAAGCACAGTTCACAGAAGACCGGCTCTGCTGAGCCCATCTAAACTCTGGGCAATTTTAGGCAGGACTGGATGGTTTACATTCTACAGCAAAAATGGCAGGGAGCAACAGAAATGTTACAAAAGGAGGAGAGGCAAATTACTTCTGTGTAGAGTAAGATATGCTATCAATAAAGGTGTCTGTCTTTTTCTAACCCTCTATGGCTTGGCAGAAGGAAATGCCTCTCGGAAGTGATAAAGAGTGCTTTTGCTCTTGGTTTCAATATTTCTAAACTCGTGTCAGGTACCTACTTCCCAGACGGATCCCAGTTTTGCTGTCTATATAGAAACTTTTCCAAACCAGACAAACACAATAGGGCTGTCACCAGGGATACACAAATAATATGGATACGCAACAATTACGGAAGAAACTATTTTAGTGCAAGGGCCTCTGAGAATTGAGAGAGCAAAGAGTTCAGGAGGTCTTTTCTGAAGAATCATATTAGGATTAAGAATGGGGTGGCAATGTAAAGCAGAGAGCAATGGGTAGGCAATTAGAACAAGGGGCAGAGGTAATCCTGATCTGAAGAGCTAAGAAACAGCCCCACTTGAATGCATGAGGAAGGGAGAAATAGCATGTACCTTTTGTGAATGCTATAGGACCAAAGTAGTTGGTTTCCATCACTTTTTTGTCCACATCCATCCCCGTGTCCAATATCGTTCCTCGGTAACTGATCCCTGCATTGTTGATCAGTATGTCCACATGACCCACACACTTCAGGATCTCTTCAGCAGCACTTACTACCATTTTAGTATCAGAGAGGTCAAAGATCACAGTGAAAGGTTTGTGTATCTGTGAACAAACTACATGTTAGCAAAAGGCTTCTTCTGGGCTCCTGGACATTCTGCCCATTCATTCCCATTTCTTAGGGAGAAGGTGCAAAGAAGAGGAATGTACCTTCAAAGCTGAGAAGGCAGGATCACCCAATCTTTGTCCGATCATAGGCTGCAGTGGCTACTTGGAAGGAGCCCACAATCATCAATAGAGGAAAATTTCCATTTCCTTTGGTATGGACTCAAGAAACCACAGGTTCCAGCATGCAATGTTCCATCTTAATCTGAAGAACCGTATGCTGGGACCATGTCAATCTCAGATCACACTTCCATAGCATCGAGCAGTGATACTTTAGACTGAGGCTTGGTAAATGAAACAATGAATTCACACTACTGTGACTCTTTTGGGTAATGCTGATCCTGAAACACTGAGGTCTGAGTATTACTGGTAGAGAGGGTAGCTGCCCCTGGCCACATCTTAGAACTCTATGATCCTCACAACTGGGCCACCTCTTGATCTTCCCAGCACTGGAAGTAACAAGGGAAATGAAATGGAGTGGTGTGGAGATCAATTTTCTTCTACTTGTTATATCCTGTCAGACTTCCGTAGGACAGTCCCTATCGGGAAGAGTCCACTCTTCTTCCCTACCCACATCCTCCTAGCAGTCCCATCCTCAAACTACTGGGGATCTGAGCCGCAGTAGACTGGTAACACTTTAAAACATGGATCACCCTTCTGCATTAGGGAAGGGTTTGTGGCAATGTGAAGGGTGGAAGTAGCAGAGACAAAGAGCTATTTAATGAGGAAACAGAAATGGCATTATTATCTGGCCCAAGAGCACAGCAGAAAATTCTTGTGTTGTTAGAGTTGTGGAAGTAAATGCCAGAGTGCATGGAGGTACCATACACACATCCCTCCAGTTTGTTCTGTTCTGTTTGGGAGGGATGCGTTGTTAGGACAGAGAGAGATACAACTAAGGGCCTCAGTTCTATGTTGCTCCTTTTCTGCACCTGGTGCAGGAACAAGGTGAGAGGATCAAAAGGCAGCTTTAAATCACCTTTGCACCTCCCTACGGCAGCTCTAAGTTGTGTCAACATGTAACAGCCCTCTGTGGGCCAATAAATCAGTACAGAATAGCTGGAGTGCACTGCGCTTTGGTCTGCTCCCAACACCAGGCAGGCAGGCAGTGAGCAAGTGCAATCCCCCTGGAATCTCTCTTGCTCCTGTGTGTTACTGCTTTGTTAGATAAAATAAGTCGGATATGGTCAAAGAGTCCCAACCCGTTCTGTTATCCTGGGATTGTACCTGCACCACTAAGAACTTCAGTGGCCAGATGCTATTCTTTTATCCAACCAATTTCATAGGGAGAGATCAAAAACAAAATTAAAATCAGTTAAGTTACTCTGCCCGGGGTACAGGTCTATACCCTGCATGCACACACTTGGTTTGTTAAATCATGCATCATTTTTAAGCTGGTTGACTCATGAACATTTTCTGCAAGACAGGACACATCACTAGATTATACTCCCATACATGCAGCATAAACTGCTGATAATTGCAGGATTGCAACTTTCTCATTCAACACAGCCAACAAGAAATTCTGCATATCCTGTAATGGAATGAACAGCAAACCCAGCACCAGGATGTAACAGCCCATTCTCTCCCTACACTTACATTCTTTGCGTGATTTGCCTTGGCAGAGAGCTCCTGCACCAGGTCCTGCAGTCTCTCACCATTTCTGCCACAGAGCACCAGTCTGGAACCAGCTGCATGGAAAGCTTTTGCACATTCTTTGGAGGAAGGGGGTAAAAGAAGAGCAGACGTTTTAATGCCGGAAACGGATTTTGTATCTATTTTATAGCTGGAGACATGCACTAAAGATCCCATTAGTATGGGCTGGAGATGGCCATGTTGATCACGTGACCAAATCATCTCACAAACCCGCCAACAGAATCTTAAACCCATAGCAAGACACATTTTATTTATACCACATTTCTAATAGAAAAGCTTTTTATTTTTACAGTAGTATCTTAATTTTTCATCTTTTGTCTGAAAAGCCAGGCTGCCTCAGAAGCATGAGTCCCAGCAGAAAGGCCTTGGAGTAAGAGAGAAACTCTGTCTTTTAGAAACACTTAACAATGGTTAGGCAGTTGGCCTGTTCTGACCACTGCTCATAACTATGTTACTGTCCCCTTATGTTCCCCATGTCCACCTGTTGTCCCTAGTCTTAAAACAAAGTAAAATCTTTTGGGCAAGGACCATCTTTTTGTTGTGCATATACAGTGCCTAGCACACCGGGGCCTTAGCCTCTAGATGCCAGTGCAATGGAAATCATTGCCTCGAAAAAGGATCTAAACTAGTTTTTCTGTAAATCAAAGTTGTAGTTTAAGGTCCAGTATTTTAACATTCCTGGACTAGAAACAAATGCCTTATGCCATTGGAAGGTGGAGAGAGATGGGGAGGAGGGACATAACAAATGGACACACTGCCTCTTCAGGCATCTGAAACATCAGGGGCCTTGGAAAATCATTCCTAGCCAAATGCACTAGGGTCATAAATAATGGCAGCTTCATTCTCTATGAAGGGAGACTACAGCCTGGCATTGCAGTGAGATAACTAGGTCCCTACCAAATTCACGGCAGGGATGTAAATATTGTTTAAAAAAAAGTTAACCGTTTAAATTATTAAAATTATATTGTTTAACTGATTAACTGCTGGGGCCACCAGCTGGTCAGCACAGCTGTGGTTAATGGTTAGGACAGTTAACCGGTAAGACTAATGCTTACTGACTAACAGTTTACTATTTTACATCCCTAATTCACAGTCCATTTTGGTCAATTTCACAGTAATAGGATTTTTAAAATAAATTTCATTATTTCAGCTATTTAAATCTGAAATTTCAGGGTACTGTAATTTAGGGGTCCTAACCCATAAAGGAGTTGTGGGGGGGGCAGGGGGGTGTCGAAGGTTATTGTAGGGAGGGTTGCGGTACTTCTACCCTTACCTCTGAACTGCTGCTGGCTGCGGCGCTGCCTTCAGAGCTGGGAAGCTGGAGAGCGGCAGCTGCGGGCTGGGAGCCCAGCTCTGAAGGCAGAGCCACCGCCAGCAGCAGCAGCGCAGAAGTAAGATGGCCTGGTATAGTATTGCCATCCTTACTTCTGCACTGCTGTTTGCGGGACACTGCCTTCAGAGCTGAGTGCCCCACTAACAGCTGCCTCTGTCCAGCCACCCAGCTCTGAAGGCAATGCAGAAGTAAGGGTGACAATAACCCTGTGAACCCCTCCGCAACTCCCTTTTGGGTTGGGATGCCCAATTTGAGAAATGCTGGTCTCCCCTGTAAAATCTGTATAATATAGGGTAAGAGCACCCAAGACCAGATTTCACAGTCTGTGACATGTTTTTCATGGCCATGAATTTGGTAGGGCCCTAATGATAACTCTTATCCACCCAGCTACTATTATTCTAATCCTTAAGAAAAGGCAACAAAAAATAACGTGATGTTATCCCTCTCTCAGGGCTATTTATTTCTGGTGTAATTCTTAACTACTAGGGCAGCTTTATGTTCTTCCACGCCCTTTGATCATGACCTAATGAAATAAGTCCCTTATTCATTACACTGGACTGCTTTGTGATGACATCTAAGGGTGCGGAACAATACATAGCCAAGGGTAATTAGATGTGTCAATGTATAAATAGCCCTGAGAAAAAAGATGGCATAAGCTCTTCTTGGCATTTTAATGCAGCAGAGCCTATAAGAGAGGAAAACTGATTGCATAATGGGTGGAACTAAAATTTGAAAAGGGGGTAAGAACTTTGGGCTTGGAGCACTGTTCCCTCCAAGCTGTGTGTGTGTGTGTGTGTGTGCACATGCACACACAGATCCTAAACCCCGCACACACGGTGAAACACCATGCACACAAAAATTTGCACAGAAGAAATTTTTTGCACACATGGCATGTCAAAAATTAGAGGGAACATTGGCTGGGAGGATCCCTTCTTGCTCCTTAGTTGAAAAAGCAACAAGTAGGAAAGCGACTCCCAATAAATGTATGGCATTTAAATTGTAATACGCTACTTGGACTTCAAAGGTCTCTCCCAGGACACTGGTTCTGTCTCTCTTCCAAACATGAAACATGATACTCCTCCCTGCCTCCTGCCTCCTCACACTTGCAGGTCTTCAGTTCTGACTGTCTGAGATGGGCATCCAGTATATTCTGACCATTTTGCTAGTGAGGTTGCTGCTCCTCAAGGACAAATCCACACAAAAAGGTAGTACACACACAAGCTGTACAAGTGGCAATGAGAAGTCACAAGACAGCAGAAAGGACACTGTAAGCCCAAGAAGCTTTTTTAAGGCAAATTCTGGGAAGAAGAATTATAGAGCACATCCACCCAGGCAGCTCATAAGTCTCTCACTGACAAAAGCTACCAGATCACATACTTAATGGCTGTTTACATGAACCACCTTTGCATTTCTTAAAGTTCTTGGCTCCCACTGACAGTGGTGGGGTGGAGTGTTTGAACTTAAAATTTGCCCACTTGGAATTTGCACCCAAGGAGAGAGAAGCATGCATAGAATCATGCCCCATAACTGTGGACAGGAACAGACTGCGGAAAATATAATCTGGAAGTACAAGAGGAGACGAGTCCAGACCACCAGCTCCAGAAGGTCTTTTAGAAATGGTCTGTGTCACAGTTCCTGAGTAACTGCACCTTTAAGCCCTTCGTGTCCTCCTTGAGGGCATCCCACTTAGGTCTCAGGCTTCTAGGGAGTCCCACAACTCTCTGAATTCTCTGGCAATTCTCTGAAATCCTTTCAGCAGGTCTGACTTTAGTTCAGTGCCTGCAGTCCTGTTCTCTCAGTGACAATGACAGGGTTAACCAGGGACTAGCCAGCTTTCATAAAGCAAAGTATTTATTCAAACAACGGCATTTCAGAGAAGACAAATCTTAAAACAATGAACAACTCCTGTACACACTTCTATCTTACCAAGAGTCACCCATCTACCTTACAGAGACCCTCGCAAGTTTTAAAGGATGCCAGGTCCTTTTGCAGGGCCTGTCCCTCACAGTCCCATGTAAGTTCTTGGATCAGATCTGAGTGGCCGTTCTCTCCCCATCAAACCAGTCTATGCAATGTGAGGCTTCTCCAGACTTATTACCAACCTAGAGGTGTGCATTAAATTGCCCCCTCCTCCAATGATTTTAGTTCCTGTTTAAAACTCCTATAACTTTCCCATGGAGCCAGAATACAACCCCAGCCCGTACAAATACATCTAGCATTTATAAAGTTGACATAAGAGTCTTTGAATTTTCCATGTATCTGTAGGATCTGTCAGTCTGCTCTCCTGGCTTTCCCAGTATGTTAGGTGGGCAAAGACCCCTGACAGCATAGGGTGTCTGCTACCAGTCATTCACTTCAATGAGCTCTCAAGTTTATAAAAACAAACAATAGGCGCCTTACTAGTAAGTGCCGAGGTATGGTATCCTACATGGAAGCGTATAGTTTGGGCGGCTGTGATTGGTTTGGATGTATGGCTATTCCCATTACCTCTCCAAGGTGCAAAGGCACAGAAACATTCTGCTCCGTGCTGTTACATGTTCACAAGGGTGTGGCTCTGAACAAACAATTCCTCTTCAGACCCCTCTGCGCCCCAGACTCCCATCCTCCTGCCACCTTGCAGTGCACTTGGAGACCCACCTTTCCCCAGGCCAGATGTAGCTCCTGTGATCACCACTACTGCATCCTGGAGGTAGGCTCGCATCCTCATTCGCTGCAGCAGCCTGAAGAGGGCGAAGAGCCCCACGCTTCCGAGAAGCAGTGGGACAATGGCTGTGAAGGTGAGATCCATGAGCTTCCCTTTGTGAATGTTCTTCCTAGAGCAACAAAATGAAAGCAAACAAGCACTTCACAGCTAGAAAAGCTAGGAAGAGCTTGAAATCTGTTGGTGTCCCTTTTCCCCTTTAGGATGTTGACCAGAGTAAGAAGCTAACATACACGTACCCACTCTCTGCCCCCTACCCTGGCCCCTTTCCAGCACACAGGACCCAGTTTTCATGTGGACACATTCAGGAAAATGTCAAAATCCTGCACAAAATTGGTAGTATCATGTAAATGCCCATTTTAGATACTTAAATGCCCATTTGAGCATCACACAAGGACATTTGGTTTTGGGCATCTTAAGGTTCCTTGCTACACGGTTAGGCTCAGAAACTCCATTTCCAACAGCCTCTTTTTCTCTCATTGTACATTTCTGTTCACTCTCTGCATTTGTTTTCTTGTGCACGTAGCAGTTGGACGACATGCTCCTTGGGGCTAGGAAGTGTCTGCACATCTGTGGTGCTATAAAAACATCTTAGATTTTCCTATAGCATTTATCACCACAGTCTCGAAATGCTGACTATAACAGACAAGTACCTATGCATTATTCCAGGTGGATATAAACCAGTCCACCTTGTGGGGTGGGAAGGCTCCTGAGCCCAGAAGTCTATGCAGCAGCCCCGCAGCCTGAGCCCCATGAGCCTGAGTTGGCTGGCATGGGCCAGCCACAGGTTTTTCTTTAATGTGTAGACATACACACAGAGAACAAGAGGAAGCTATGCTCTAGAGTCTGAGTGCAAAACTGGGAAGCAAGAGCCCTGGCACTGACCCTTGTTTTTGGAACAAGTTATGGCAAGGTAGATGTTCAACTCCCATTTAGGCATCTAAGCTGTTTTCACTGGGAATTGGCCATTTAATTGAGGTGCCTATAAGGGAGCTGAGCTATTCTGAAAATCTGGCCCTTTACCTCCGTTTCCCCATATGTACAGTGGGGCTAGAATACCTTTTAACCAGTTTTACAATGACTGTGCTAACCACCCTGTTCAACAGCATATGGACAATTCCCGTGTGTTAGCTATAGCAATTCTGCAGAGTCCAAGTTCACACTGATTAGAATTACCTACTGCACCAGACTGTTGTGGGGATCAGTCATCTGGTTTACTGACCACAAAAATAAGCTGCTTTTTAATTTCATTGAGCATCCCCTTGTTTTTACATTCTGAAAGAGCATAAATGAGTGCCTGACTCACCTTTTCTGTACACCACACTTTTTTTATTCTTGTCTATCATATCACTTCTTATTCATCTCCTTTCTAAACTAGAATCTGGAAGCCTTTCTGTACCTCTAATAATTTTTGTTGCCTTTTTTCTACTATTTCCATATTTATGAATGGGGAAACTGGACAAGTCACCTAATCTCCACCTCAAGATCACAGTGAAGCAGCTGCACAACCAGCAGCAGGACTTTGATTTTACAACTTCCAGTCTAGTGTTCCAATCGCTGGATAACTCTCCCTCCCACACAGGGCAGAGAGAGGGGAAAATAAAAGAGGAAGAAAGAACTGGTGAAATAGGGGGGATATGAATGATCAGAGATACCTACCTGAATAGGAATGCTTGACAGCCACTGAGAGACTCCGAGGATGGAATTGGAATGGAATTCTATAAAGAATCCCAGGACAAAAGAAGCCCCAACTCAGTCAGGCTTGAAACCTCAGGACAGAGATCAGGGTTGATCTTAATGTAGAGGTATAAGCATAGGAAAGAATTGCTAAAGTACCTCAGACCTAGATTGCTAAGCTCTGCTCCATTTTCAGGATCAACTTACACGTAAAAAAAAAACCCCAATCATTTCTTTGAATTGTAAAACTGAAGACGCTTAATATAGAAGTCATTGAAACAGTAAATATGGCAAAGGAATGCCAAGACGTCATGTTTACATAGGCTTTTGTTTATGCTCACAAACACACTTTAGCCCTTTCTTTGTTGCATTATGTACCAAGTACATCCCATCTGCAGTGCTGGAACACTTCAGCACTTTGGAAAGCATCACTATGGCATAAGAGTTGCAGCAGTGGCCAAGGGTGAAACCATTAATCAGACAAGAGGATGAAAAAACATAACATGGATACCAGCAACTATCCCCGTTCCTCACAGTCACATGTCTTGGGGTAAAAAGGCTTTGCGGAAGAAGGTGACTTGTGTATACGTGGCTCCCTATCGGCTGGTGAAAGCTCCCAGCGATCTGCTGTTTTCTTCACTTGTGGTTTTTGAGAATCCAATTAAAGCAAAAGGTAGCACCCATAGAAAATGGATAAGAAGTAAAAAACTACAAACCATCTTGTAAACATCCGCGCCCAAGGAACAACCGTCTTGGATTCCATGGTCAACAGAGAAAATACCTTAGTCCACTCTGGGTCTCTTGGTGCTGGAGGACAGTTTGCCCCAAGTAAACACGGCACCAGGTAGCTGTATTCCATTCCGTTCTACAGTCTATTTTTCTATGGGGAGAGCAAAGGTCCTGCATTCAATCAAGATCATCATCAGGGACCAACACCGCCAGTGGAATTTAAAACCATTAAGGAATTGCCCAGTAGCCCAGGAAATGAATTATGAAAATAAGGACAGAATGCATGGCCTGATGGCTCCACCATTCAGCACATTTTAAGACTGATTCAAGGAGGGAGCTACTCTCCTGGCCATATGGGGTTGGAAACTCCAGGGAGGGTTTCGCTCACTAGTCATAGCTTGAATAGAAAACCCTATCCTACCTTGCTTTCTGGTCTATATATGGAATGGCATGTACTGTGGAATGGCATGTACTGTGGAGTATCCGAGGGAACCTGGACCCTGCTTGATAGTTCCTAAATGCATAAAAGGGATGGATAGAAGTAGCTCCTAATAGCTGCAAGTTAGACTAACTTCCTGATAGAAAGGGTTTCAGTGGTTCATGAAAGGCAAGAATACCTCTCACCTTGGGCACTACTGCAGCTCGCATTAAAGTCCACAGAATTCCCTTTTAATAGGTGATAGATCTAGCCCTTAGTTTTTGTGTCCAGTCTCCCAGCAATGACCTGCTGTGAGAGTTTAGGTACAGCTAGCGTGGAGGCAGACCCAACCTGGAATGGATGGCCACAGAAACCAAGGAATTCAGTACAGGGTGTGCTCTCATTTATTAAGCAGGGTACTATCAGTTTCAGTCATCTTTGCTGACACAACAGGGTATCAGAATGTGCCCTGACCATTTTTCTTGAGATTTACTTGGTGGAGGGGGTTTGAAGGAATGAGTAGTTGTGAACTGGGGAAGGAATACAGGCCAGGAATCAACAAGGATTTTATCCACAGCACAAAATTAATACTCAAAAGGTTATGGAAAGAAGGTCAGAAGGCCTAAAACCTGATGAAATTTCAGAGTAACTAAAAGGGATCTCAGGAAGAGATACAAGGAGGCAGCCCATATATCAACCCTGCTGGTTAATTTAAGACGTAATGGGCACTCCCCAGACTTCCAGCTTCAAAGTTCAAGATTCCACCATCATCATTCCAAGACTTGGATCCACTACCTTTTCCTGACAGCTAGAAGGAAGGTTTAAGATGACACCAAATTATCTGGAAAAGAGGGGACTCCAAGCTCATAACTGTCGCAAATCACTGATCATATCTCTCACGATCCCCAAAAGCACAGAAGAACATACAGATTGTGGGGGAAGAGAAAGGACCTTGAACAGGAGGGCAAATAAAAACTGTAATGAATATAAACAAATACAAATTATTGGGAACTTGTCAAAAAGACTAAATAGTATAAAACAGATCACATCCACACATGCAAATAATTTTTCCCCTCAAAACAAACCAAACGAAAGGTAATAGAAGCCTGTAGAAGTCAGAAGGAGTGAAAGGGCTTGCCTATCAAGTACAAGAGATCATGAAAGCAACAGAGACAAGTTAAAGTACCAAGGGGCTCTGTGAAAAACTGCAAAACTAAGACAGTTATACAGTGAAGAACTGTCTCTCATAATACCTATTCTCCTGTAACTCCAGCCTCCTAGAATCACGTTGTCCTTTACATGACAAATGGTAGCAACTGTGAGGGTATTTTTAGAAAGCAAAGGGTCTCATTTAAAAAATAAAACAAAAAGAGAGAAGAGCCCCTATGTAGGGGACTGACTGTGCTGGAAGAAGTGCAGCCCTGTCCTGTGAGAGCTACTGTCTTTGGTCTGAAGAAAGTACAATCTCCTACCTTTGAAAAGAGCTTCCTTGCCAGCAGTGGCTCTCTGGGATAGTGTCTCCCTCTGGTCTGGTGACACGGGGCAGACAGATCTAAACTGGGAAGTGGCAGGGGGCCAAGCAGCCACTCTCGCTCCAACACTGGCAGGAAATTGCCAAGAACAGCCTCTAGCAACAGACCTCAGGAACACTGTCTGTGACCTTGGAGATGTGAGGGTCATTTAGATCCCGCTGCTTATATAGATATAGAGAAGAATGAGGAAAAAAAAAAAACAAAAATAACCTTTGAAGAGAGAGCAGCTTAATTTTTTAAGCTGGTGCTGATGGGGCTGAAGAGAACATCTACCAGGAAGAATAATGAATTTTATGTACTTTGCAGGGGCAAGGAAAGACTCATGGACCAGCTGAGATCTCTGCAGAGTGGGAGCATGCTCCAAATGTAGCTCAACTCTCCAGTGGAGTAGAGACCCTGAAACTGGATCACACTACATTCGAAAACCAAAAACAAACCCCTCCTTCCTCTCCATCCTTGAGATGTCCCAGTATCTTAAGTGCTTGGCCCAGGGCTGTTTATGTTTCATATCAGTTAATCTCTTTATTGAGCCAACCACTTTGGAGAGGAATTTAAATCACACCTAAGACTTTAAAAAACTGCTGAAGAAACATCACCTATTAAACTTTTATAATGATCTCATGAAAAGTGAACAGCAATTTTTACTTGGTAACAAACTCAGAATTTCCATGTGACCACATGAGAGTTCTCTGCAAATGACAGACTGAGGCTCAAAGACTAATTCAGAATTTGATAAGAAGAACATAGGTGTAACGTGAAGTGATTAAATCTATGTTTAGCAACGGGGCTTGGCCTCCCCAGCCTGCCCCTTGGTGGGCGAAGCCAGGACACTCACGCCCACCTTGCCAGAAGCAGAGGGGCAGGGCAGGAAGAATAAAAGGCAGGCCCTGCAGCTCAGTTGGGCTGGAGCTGTGGAGGAGACAGATGACTCCTGCTGAAGACTGAACCCAATGGAGACCTCTACAGCAACGAGGACCCAGAAGAGCTGCGATTAGCAGTGTACCTCGGGGATTGGAGGAGAACTCCAAACAACAGGTATACCATGAGGGAAGCATAGGAAGTAGCCCAGGGACACCAGATGATAGTCCGGTTGCGTTGTTGCCTGAATCCAGGTCAGTGTTTGAGTTGGATCGCCACTGACCATGTGGTGGAAACCACTACCACTGTTAGGACCCTGGACTGGGACCTGGTGCAGTAGGGTGGGCCTGGGTCCCCCTACGCCCTGCTGCCAACCCCACCTCTGGGGTGGCACCCTCCCCACCTGAGGCCAACAGACTAGTGTTTGTCTGCTGTCTGGCAGAGCCAGGATGTCAGACTGTTTGGTGCTGAGGGCCTGAGCCCCTGGACTCTCTGGAGCTTGGCCCTGCCTAGGGGGCAAGGGCCTTGGGGCTGATCTACATTACGGGGGGGGTCAATCTAAGTTACACAACTTCAGCTACGTGAATAATGTAGCTGAAGTCGACATACTTAGATCTACTTACCGCGGTGTGTCAACAGGAGACGCTCTCCCGTCGATTCCACTTGCACTTCTCGTTGGGGTAGAGTACCAGAGTCGATGCTAGAGCGATCAGCAGTCGATTTATCGCGTCTATACTAGACATGATAAATTGACACCCCCCACCACTGGATTGATCGCTGCCGGTCAATCCGGCCGGTAGTATAGACAAGCCCTTAGAAACTACTATTTCCCCAGTAACCCTTGCCTTGCTAGGGACCCGAGAGTGAGGGGGCGTGGGCTCCCTCTGAGACTGACAGGGAGGGATGGCCATGCACTCCTACACATGTGAACAATTAAGTTACCTAAAAACAGTAGTTTACACTTACATAACACCATTTGTTCCAAAGGACTCTATGAACTGAAAATAATGTGAACATTTGTCAGAGACAATCAGCCATCACTAAAACTTCAAAGGTGGCACTCAGTGGCCATTCCACAGAATTCACCAACATGACACAGAAATTGAAAACTTCTGTATCCAACTGAAAAGGCAGAGGGAATTTAGGGAGAAAGAATGCAATAACCCAAGTTGGAATTTGGCCAGGATGTCATGGTTAACTCTCATCTTAAGTGATCGCTCTCCTTACAGTGTGTATGATAACACCCATTTTTTTCATGTTCTGTGTGTATATAAATCTCCTCGCTGTATTTTTCACTGAATGCATCCGATGAAGTGAGCTGTAGCTCACGAAAGCTTATGCTCAAATAAATTGGTTAGTCTCTAAGGTGCCACAAGTACTCCTTTTCTTTTTGCGAATACAGACTAACACGGCTGCTACTCTGAAACATGGTTAACTCTCTTACTCTTACAAAAAGTGCCATGGATGCTCTAAGAGCCACAAGTGGTAAGGATCTTGGGTTTGAATTTTGTTGTACATAGTGGAACACAATAGAAAGCAATAAATCAGTAGTTTGGGGCTTTTTGTTTTTAAATGGACATAGTTGTATTAATTTTAGTTTGAGGCTTGAGTTTTTGCACCTTTATTTCTACAAGCTGCTCATCTTGTAGACATTACTACAAACCATATCTTAAGTCAAACAAACACCTGTATTTCAATAGGAAGTTTCACGGTATTGTGTATGATTTGACATGTGGTCATTATACAATACAGTGATCTCCTTGTGAGACAGGAAAAAAAATGAATGTTTTCAGCACTTGACATGACTGCCAGATTGGGAGTTTAGGACAGATCATTCCCATCTCAGCAACCTTTTTTAAGCCCCCTTCACTTGATCATTCAACTTTATTTCTAAATCCCCCTTTCTAAGCCCTCTGCTGAGGTGCTTGGGGTACTGCACGAGCTAAAACACCGACAAATACAGAAAAAAAAAAAGATTCAAAAGCCAAGAAGAATATCTTGCTAAAAATTATTCTGTCAGACCAAACACCATCTGAAACATTTTGGGGAAATTAACCTATCTCCAACTTCACCCTCCTCCCCTGTTTTCTTTAAGTTATAATTAGTGAGTATAACAGCAGTGAAAGGTACTAGCTTGAGAGCCCTGCACTTATCTTTATTCACAGACTCAGGGCTAGTCTATGCTGGCAGCGCTTTAACGTGGCTTGTGTAGTTGCAAGACAGCGCTGGGAGAGAGGCTTCCAGTACTCTAAAAAGACCACCTCCCCGAGGGGCGTCGCTCCCAGCGCTGGTGCACTGTGTACACTGGCACTTGACAGTGCTGAAACTTTCTGTGCTCAGGGGAGTGTTTTTTCACACCCCTGAGCGAGAGAGTTGCAGTGCTGTAAAGTGCCAATGTAGACAAGCCCTAAGATACAGTATGCACAGCAGTGAAGCAATTTCCTTCCCTCCTCACACACTGTCTTACCAGTCTTCCTGACCTCTACGGACTACATCTATAGGTAGTTCAAGTTTGTACAACTCATTCTGTTCATAGCCTCTTTGCTGACACTACCAACAAAGGTGCCAGCTGTGATTTTTCTAATGTTGACAGGTATCCACTAGGACCTACACAAAGACCAGGCCTACACTAGAAAAGGTGTTCCAGTATAGCTTTACTGGTAAACCATACTAGTGTAGACACAGCTTTCACTGTCAAAAGAGTGCTTTTACTGCAAAGCTTAGTTTATTCCCCAAATTAAATAAACTATATCAGCAAAAGCATTTTTGTGTTGGCATAACTGCTTTTACACTAAGAATTTTGCCAGCATACAATGTCAAAAAACCCCAAATGCAAATAGCCACCCCCTCAAACTAATATTTCTATACTGGCAAAAGTTTCTCATGTAGACCTGATTGAGATGCAGCTCTATTTCATATAGGCCATTGAACAGCCATCAGACAGCAATGACTTTTGGTCACTACTACTGTCTTGGGATGGATTTGAATGTGTAACCTAGAGTTCAAAATGTTCCTTATCCCATTACCCAAGACTATAAATTATTAACAGCTGTCTGTTCATACTAATTTGACTTTGTACCCTCCTGTAGCTAAAGAACTGGTTACCACACACAAATTCTTCATATCATAGATTGCAGTTACATCTCAGGATTACAGGTTTCAGAGTAGCAGCCGTGTTAGTCTGTATCCGCAAAAAGAACAGGAGTACTTGTGGCACTTTAGAGACTAACAAATTTATTAGAGCATAAGCTTTCAATACCTTACTATATGTTCCATTCTATGCATCCGATGAAGTGGGCTGTAGCCCATGAAAGCTTATGCTCTAATAAATTTGCTTATCTCAGAATTAAGTTTTTCAAATTTTACACTTAGTTACAGAACTAGCCCCCTTAATTGACATAACTAAATTTAACTTGGCAAAGAAAAGCCAACAAAACTGGAGAGATCAACCTCCATTCTCCAGTGGTGCCTCTGCAACTCACTAGTCTTCATGCCCAGTCTCCCTTTCAGGTTCCAGACAACAGACTTAACCAGTCCCTTAGCCTACTTTTAATCTGACAGCAGAAGTTGTTCTGCATCAGCTCTGCTAATGTCAAGCAGACCAGGGTTCCTCGCGGGAGAGCCACATGATGTTTGCCAGACCAAGAAGCTGCTTTTGCAGCACAGCTGCAGGCGCCTCTCATTTCTGGGGCTACTTTCCCTGGAATGTCTCCGTTCCCCGCCCCTTCTGGCAATCTCTCAGTTCCTATGACCAACAAGTGTGCAGGGAAGAGAAGTAGCACCTAGGCGTTACACCCGAAGGGCTTGGCTGCAGGGAGAAGCTACTGCAAAAAAAAAAAAAAAAACAAGCAAACAAATACACAGAAACTCGGGTTTGACTGTAAAGAACCATCTACTCCACAATAGCGACTCCAGGCTGTTCCCCAGGGCCGACAAGCCCCAAGTTGCAAGGAGGACCACAGCTGGTAGCTCCCTGGAGAAGATCGCGTCTCCCTCTGCCCAACGTCCTAGGGGTGGCCAGGCTGCAGCTGCAGCGTCGTGAACCTCGGCAGGGGCCTTTTACGAGCCCCCCCGAGATGGGGCTGCTGGAGGGAGACAGGCGCCTACAGGTAACGGGAACCAGCACATCAGCAAGGACCCCGCCCCGTTGCTCGTCCCCAACTCCCCGCCTTGCACGAGGAGTCTCAGCCGGGCTCGCTGCGCCCCGCCAGGCCAGCCGCTCTCCAGAGCCAGGCCCCCACGCGGGTCCGGGCCGCCTCGCCCCAGGCTGCGCCGCTTCGCTCCGTAGCCTTGGCGCAGCCCGGTCCCCCCACGGAGCCCTACGTGGCCGCGAGACCGGGGCCAGCCCCGCGGCCCCCACCTTGCCCTGCGGGGGCGGGACCCCTCGCCCGCTACTTCCTACCCTACCTGGCGATCCCGGTCACCATGGCCACACCGGGAAGTGGCCGGCATTCGCCGGCCGACCAATGAACGCACTCCCCGCCCCCTCGCGTCACCAGGAGCGAGGCGGTTCCTTCGCTGGGGGAGAGGCGGATGTTGCCTGCTTCGGCCCGGAGCGGATGATTGAAGGAACGGACCAGCGGGTTCCACCGCACTTACTGTCCGGCCGGGAAACATAGGCTCTTTCATGGGGTTCCGCTAGGCAGAGAAAGACACTCCCCCGCCCCGTGTGCGGGAAAAGATGGGCCCTTTGCCTCGCTGGGGTCCCAAAACTCGGCGGCTGCTCGTACATGACCTAGGCCCAGGGCGGGGCCTGTGTCAGTGCTACAAGGCGGGAGGCTTGAAAATCTCCGGGAAACGTGTTCTGGGATTTCCAGGGCAACCCCTGGTACCTCCGGGGGGTTCCCTCCCAGCGCTGCGAGCTGCAGCCTCCGCCGAGCCCGCCCGGCCTGCGGTTCCTTTTCCTCCTGCTGCTGCCCCTCTGCGGCAGGGCGGAGCGGGCAGCTAGGGGCCCCTTGGGCCCTCCCGGCGCGAAAAGCGACAGAGCCAGCAATGGAGCCAAGGCTCCAGAAAGAGTAGTGGCGCCTCCCCTAATGGAGGGAGGGAAATAATGGGGCACGTGGGGAGAGAGGAGAGAGAAGGGGGAGAAAGACAGCAGTGACTTCAGAGGAGGAGTAGGCCTTGGGTCTGCCCCCTCACCCTAAATCACACTCAGACGAAAGGGTAGCAGGGCATCAGCCTGGCTCGCCCAGACCCAAAAGGCTAGCCCAGGTAGGGGAAGTCAGTAGCTATTGAAGGAGAGGTGTGGTAATGGGGGCATTGGGATGGGGCCTGCTGTAGGTTTAAATAAGCGTCCAAACGGATCCCACTTTGTGGGCTCCTGACACTTATTAGGTATGTGTTGTTATGGAGGATTCACCATTGGAGGCGGAGCAGAATCTCATATTGAATGGAGATAGTATCACAGTGCTACATATGGAGTAGAGAATATCAGTGGATATTCGAACCGGTGGTGTTGGAACAGTTTTTATAGTGGGGGGTACTGAAAGTCACTGAACTAAACTGTAAATTCTGTATATGGTGGAAACCATTTCAAGCCAGGGGGTGTGCCAGCACCCCTAGTTCCAGCACCCCTCTGTAAAATGAGTTTTTAAGAGCAGCCTGCAATCTATGTCAGTTGTGAGGCCCCAATAACTAGAATGATAAGTATTAAGAGGACGTAAAGGAAAGACAAGTTAAAAGCAATATACATGGTTTCATATGTTTGTCCCACTGCATTTATTTTGTTTTAACAGCCAAATAACATTACTGCTTATCTGAAGCCATGGGGTATATTTTCAGAGCTCTAAGGCAATTTCTGAGGTTTTTTTTATGTGATGAACTGAACAGGAGTTAACACACTTTTACATAAATTGACTCCCACTTTCCTGCTCATGTGACTTGGGCTAATGCCAAGGTGTGGCAAAATGATCCCTGAGCAGAATTTTGAAAAACACCTGAACTGGAAATGACAAAATGATACATAGGCCTAAAAAATGGCCCCAAATGTCCTGCATTATATAAAGATGATTTTTAAATACAGGGCACCTGATAGACAGATTTCACTCAGACTACTACATCCCAGAGACAAACTTCAGGAGCACCATCTGGTGCTGAGGCATCTTTAACCAGCTTTCAACACCTTCTCTCTTCACTTAAGGAGAGCAGCTGGGTTGAATAAGAGATTTTTGCGTGGATTTGATCCCAGTTGATATTTAAAGAATCTTGTTTGAACTCCATACTTCATCTTTGCATAGAAAAGAAACTCCCAAAGATTGCTAGGTTTGTGGGTTTCAAAAGAGGTACCATACTTTGTTTTCTACCACAGACAATTTTTACCTAAACTACAGGACTAGGTGTTTGTACCTTGGAGAGTCTTCTACACTCACTTAGTAGTCTTATCAACTCATAATCCAGACTCTGGAGCACTAGCATTTCAACCTGTTCTTGACGGGATGGGGCCTGCAAACACAAAGGTGGGTTTTCAGCTTTGTCTCCATTAATTAAATCTCCCTGCTCAGCAATAAACTTCAGGGTATTGGTAATGGGATGTGGAGCCTTTCTACACTAGGTCAGCAGTTTGACTCCAGCCTAGGTCTTTAGTGGTTGCCCAGTGTCCTATGTGAAATGAATTTGAGGGTCTCAGTACGACCCTGAAGGGACACCAATGTCCCTATCATTATTGGAACTCCTTGCAGACCCTCAGACTGAATGGGCTGAGTATTGTGAATAGCCCTTGCACCACAGAAATGGTGGACTCTCTCAGGGTTAAGGTCTATGGGTTGGTCATTGTGTGAAAAGCTTGTCCTGCTACTGCCCATGATGTACGTGTTCTGTGGATTAACGGAAGCTTCCAGTCTCCAAGACTGCCAGGTCATAACTTGTCACTAGCACTACATTTAGTGCTATCTTCAAAAATTCATTTCAGTTTTGTAGACTGAGATGCACAGGCAGAGCTGTTTGAGGAAGACCGGGACCCATATAAAGGTGTGCTGCTGCAGAGAACAGACCTGCTTTGGAGCTGCTGTGCATTGCCTCAGAGCTGGAATGGCAAGGAGGGGTGGTTGCGAGTCAGGATTGAGACATTTTGACAGAGCTTTGTGAGGAAGCCCGTGACTGGAATAACGACAGGTTTGCAATAGGATTGAGATGCAGTGGTAGAGATGGAGGGAGGGAACTCTTTCACAGCACTTTGCTGGGCTGGGCCTGCCTCTCTTCATTTACCCAGCCATATCATTAGTCCTTCTCTTTCAACAGCATCAAATGTGGCTCCAATTTTAAAATGAACTTTTAATTACTAAATACTTCAGAGCATTTTCCTCTCAAACAGCCATTTCCTATTTCTGGTCCTCGGAGACTAAACAACCCCATGAATTTCTGGTCTCTCCTAGTTGAAGCCAGGAAAGTGTGTTTGCAGACGGTTTCCAGAGGCATAGCAGCACCATCCATATGCCAAGCCAGCTAATCCCAAGTGTGTATTCCCATAGATAACAGGAAGTGGTAGACTAGCTCTCCACCGGTGAAGGACAGTTTATATTCTGTCTTTGAAGGACAGTTTATGTTCTGATTATTTTGTATTGTTCCTCTCTTCAGATATGGGAGATACACTGGTAACATGGATTAATTTTAATTAGGATTGTCCATAATTAAGAGAATAAAATTCTGGAGAGAAAGGGAATGGGACTGAGGTTGATCCATTTCACTATAAAAACTTTTGTGAGGGATGTCCTTCTTTGGGGGGAGGACAGGAAAGAATAGCATACTATTCTATATGTAATCCCACAAATGACAACTTCTTAAGTCAAAACAACTCAAGTTATTTCGTGGTAACGCCATTGGAAGCAATGGTCATTACAGACTCCTAGATCTCAGAGATGGCAAAGGTCACCTTTGATCCATCTTTTCCACCCATAACCCAGTTCCATTCTCACAGGCCACTGAGCAGCTGATTACTTCTAACCTCCATGGTAACCTGCGTAACATCTGCCACCCTATTTCATTTAACTGGAAAAAGCCAAGGTCACCACTGCATCACCACCTGTCTGCCTTTCAGATGCTTGGCAAAGTCGGATTGAAACTCAACAACGCCCCAGGGGCACCTTTCCAAAATGGATAGCCCTGATCGGGGCTTTGCCAGTAGCAATCCAGGGAATAAAGGCTACATTTTAGATTGTGTTTGCAGTTAGAGATGGAAACTCAGCAAAATGAAACAGAAGGCTCTGGATATCAGCAGCCTCAGGATTCCCTAGAGTGTTAAACATCAAACCCATTGGGTTAAATTAATCCCTGGAGTAATACCACTGATAGCATCAAATTAATCTCTGGTGCTTGCAATCTCTTGTAACCGAGGCTTCTCTTTTGGAGAACACACATGGCAATTTGGCAAGAATTAGTATACTCTTTAAAAATTTCTGCAGGAACGTTTATTACCGTCTATTCTGTCTTCTGAGCCTCTCTTTAAACCTTTTTGTTCCAGAACTGTGAAGAGCTGGAAGCCTTCTAATATTTCAGTGCCTCTCTGACAAGCATTCTGCCAGTTCTATTCCTCCCCTTACAGAAAGTGTTTATGAAAACCAAAAGAGCAACCTCGTCTCTTTTTTAGTAAGGAGCTAGTTATAAGTGGTTCTAGCGATGTCTAATTCATTTTGCAAGCATCATTGAGCTGGATACACAGTCTTTTAATCTGATTCTCTAAGGCCACAGTTTTGTGCTCTAGTTCTTCCAGTCTCTTGTTCGTCATCTTTCTCTTAGCAGGAGCCTAAAATGTGGCTGCTCCCTTAAGAAATGTTTTGGCAGCCTCCTTTAAGAGCATGAGATTGTCCCTATAAGACAGCTGTTCTCAAACTGTGGGTCGGGACCACAAAGTGGGTCACAACTCCATTTTAATGGGGTTGCCAGAGCTGGCTTAGACTGGCTGGGGCCGAAGTCCAAGCCCCAGCACTTGTGGACGAAACTGAAAGCCAAGGGCTTCAGCCCTGGGCAGTGGGGTTCAGATTACAGGCCCTCTGCCTGGGACTGAAGCCCTTTGACTTTGGCCCCCCCACCTCGGGGGTGGGGCTCGGGCAGGCTCAGGCTTCGGTTCCCCCTCCTGGGGACTTAGTAATTTTTTTTATACCAGAAGGGGTTGGTGCAATGAAGTTTGAGAACCCCTGTGTCAAGGTTCCTTCCCCACTCTGAACTCTAGGATACAGATGTGGGGACCTGCATGAAAACCCCCTAAATTTATTTTTACCAGCTTAGGTTAAAACTTCCCCAAAGTACAAACTATTTTACCTTTTGCTCTTGGACTTTATTACTGCCACCACCAAGTGTCTAACAAATATATAACAAGGAAAGAGCCCACTTGGAAACGTCTTTCCCCCCAAAATCCTCCCAAACCCTACACCCCCTTTCCTGGGGAAGGCTTGATAAAAATCCTCACCAATTTGCATAGGTGAACACAGACCCAAACCCTTGGATATTAAGAACAATGAAAAAGCAATCAGGTTCTTAAAAGAAGAATTTTAATTGAAGAAAAAGTAAAAGAATCACCTCTGTAAAATCAGGATGGTAAATACCTTACAGGGTAATCAGATTCAAAACATAGAGAATCCCTCTAGGCAAAACCTTAAGTTACAAAAAGACATGAAAACAGGAATATACATTCCATTCAGCACAGCTTATTTTATCAGCCATTTAAACAAAATAGAATCTAATGCATATCTAGCTAGATAACTAGAACTAAGTTCTAAGACTCCATTCCTTTTCTGTTCCTGGCAAAAGCATCCCACAGACAGAGAGAACCTTTGTCTCTCCCCCCCGACTCCAGCTTTGAAAGTATCTTGTCTCCTCATTGGTCATTTTGGTCAGGATCCAGCGAGGTTATCCTAGCTTCTTAACCCTTTACAGGTTAAAGGGTTTTTCCTCTGGCCAGGAGGGATTTAAAGGTGTTTACCCTTCCCCCTATATTTATGACACCCTGCTAAGCGATAAAGTCTTTGCAGAGATCCCTCACAGGTTAGCAAAGTCTTTCTCAGGGTAAGTGTCCTTGAATAAGCCTGGACTGAAAGTTCCAGTTTTCACAATGTGTTAGGCTAGAAAATGTAAATGTTCAAAGGGCTGGAGCTTGATCAGAGCTTTTCTTATCACAGCTTCTGCTGTAAGACTGAGATTTCTCCTCCCCTCCACCTGCATAGACTCTGGGCTCATGAGAAGGAATGAATGAATGAAAACAGAACTGAGAGAGAGACCAAGGGCTGGGGAATGGAATGAAAAGAATTCTGATCATGGATACTGCAGAACTGTGTGCACCTAGACTCACAGTCCCACAATAGCCCAGTGAAGTATTATTTTCCCCATTGCACAGATCAAAAAATGAAGACATGGAAAAGTTGAGGCCCATGTTTTCAGAAGTGCCCACTCATTCTGGGTATTTTAATGTTTGAATGCCAGCTTGAGGCAGATTTGTAGAGGTGCTGAGCATGTACTGCTCCTTTGACTTCAGTGTGCCATACATACACAAAACACATCACATAACTTTTTGTTGCATCCCCCCTTTCTCTTTGTGTTATGTCTAATTTAGGGCTTATCTACAAAAGGAAAAAAGCCAGCAGTAACTGGTGCACACTAGCCAGTGCAAACTAACTATTCTGCACTAACTCCCTGTGTGGACACTCATACTGCGCACTAAGCGTGCCTTTTGTGTGCATTAGCTTAATACTAAGCTAAACCTCCTGAAGGCACTCTTAGGGCATGGCTACACTTGCAGATGTAGAGCGCTTTGAGTTAAACCAGCCTTCATAGAGCACAGTAGGGAAAGCGCTGTAAAGTGTCCACACTGACAGCTTCAAGCACACTGGCATGGCCACATTTGTGGCACTTGCAGCGGCATTGGGCGCGGTGCATTATGGGCAGCTATCCCAGTATGCAAGTGACTTCAACGGGCTTTTCAAATGGGGGTTGGGGTGGGGTGGAGTGTGACAGGGAGTGTGTTGTGTGTATGTGGAGGGAGAGAGAGTGGGTTTTTGGGGGGCTGACAGCATGTCAGCATGCTATCTTGTAAGTTCAGACAGCAGCAGACCCCCCTTCTTCCCCCCCACCCCCCCCCACAGCATTCCACACTAATGGTTGCTTTGTCTCAGAGCAGATAAGCAGCCGGCTGTTAGAAACAGAGCTTTCAAAGGGCATATCCGCATTCCTACAGTGATTCAAAAACAATGACCAGAGAGGCCACTTGACTTAAGGGGATTATGGGACGTTTCCAGAGGCTGATCAGAGCGCAGTAATGCAACACCTTGTCCACACTGGCGCTGCGGCGCTCCAGCGGGGGCACAGCAAACGTTATTCCACTCGCCGAGCCGGGAGTCAGAGCATTCTACGTGCCTTGCCAGTGTGGATGGGTAGTGAGCTAGTGCGCCCGGGGCTCCTTTACTTGTGAGCACAGTAACTCACAAGTGTAGCCAAGCCCTTAGTGCACCATAAGAGTGTCCAGATGGGGAGTTAGTGAGGAATAGCTAGCTCACTTTAAATTCACACCTTAGTTCACAGTAAACTAACTTCCCCATGTAGACAAGACATTAGATTGTGAAAACTTCTTGGAGGAAGGAGCATGCTGGAAAAGCATCAAGCATACCTATGGAACTGTATAAATACTAATACCCCCCCTCTCCCCCCCCCCCCACCCCCAGGCTATTAAGGGGTTAAGATTCATTCACAATTGACAAAACGGAGGAAGAATGATCTGTGATTCAGATATAGCAGTCAGAGTCCCTGGGTTCTGTTCTCAAATATGCCTCATACTTCCTGTGTGATCCTGGGCAAGTTGTTTAACCTGTCTCTTCCTTAGTTTCATGAAATAAAATGGCGATGCTTCTCTTCCTGAGGTTATGGGTCTATTACAGGAGTGAGTTTCTGTGTCCTGCGATGTGCAGGAGGTCAGACTAGATGATCACAATGGTCCCTTCTGGCCTTAAAGTCTATCAGCCTTCCTGGGGTGTTTGATTCATTATTGTTTTTAAGGTGCTTTGAGATCCTCTGATGGAAGGTGCTAGCGACAGGCACAGCTTTGTGACTGTATTAAGAGTTCTTATATGACTGCTTTTTATTGTTTGTATTATTGCCCCTGTTCTTGTCCATCGCTGTGGCGCATTTTTATTGGCCAACCTATAGTGTAAGTCATCTGAGAGGCATTGTAGAAAGCCAAATTCCATTCATTATGTGTGTAAGCAGCCTCACCAAGGACAGGTTTAAACTGCAGCATTCTTCTTTTCCACTAGATGGTGCTTTTGATCAAAGATTTGACTAGCTCCAACTCTTTTTCTGCACTGAATTTCCTAATTTTCCTTTCTCTCTCGTGCGGTCTCCATTCTTCCTCCTCTCCCTTCTCTGTTCTAACACTGTAGGGGGACGATTAATGATGCTGGATGGCGGACCGTCACAATCTGCTGCTACAGTAATCTAGCAGCCATCCACCAGCCAGCCTGCCTGCCTTGTGGGCTCTGGTTTTTGAATCATGTATCAATGGTGCTTGGCGGTGGTGGAGAATTGAATTCTTTCCATGTTTTCTATTCCCACAAGGAAATGGCTTCAAAGAGCAAATCCCCTCCCCCTTCCCTGCTGGTGAAGGGCATTTAGGGAAGTTACAAAAAAAATCCAGCTCTGATGGAGCCACTCCTTTAATAACCCATTGCACTTCCCTCCCTTGAGCAGGAAATTGTTTTTAAAAAGGGGTGGGGAGGGGGGAGCCCAGGGCTTTTATATCCATCTTTGTATTCATGAGGCGAATACCTACTCAAGGTCACCGGTGCTGCATGCCTCACTGTTCAGAGCAGCCAGGCACGCTCGTCTTCCCTGAATGAGCATTGATTTTAATAAGGCTTCCTCCAGGTGCGGGTTTGGAATGGGCTTGAGTTTGCCACTCAGCACCAGGGGCACTGTTGTGTAAAGAATGCCACAGAAGAAACCTTCTCGTTTATACCAGCAACTGGGACTGAATGCAATTCTGCATGGCTATTTCCCGCACCAGAATCTGTCACTAGATTGTACTGTACAAGGCACAGCAAGGCGTGTGCTTTTACAGCCTCATTGAGAGCAATGATTTGTCTAGCTGCTGTAAATCTAGACAGCACTTTACAGGGTAAATACATCCCCTGCCCTCTACATCAGTACAGGTGCAATGTTCCCAGTAGAAAACCATCCTGCAGCCGCCCATGTGAAGCTGCCCGGAGGTTTTCCCTCTCTGACACGTACAGCGGTGACGTTGCATGCATGCTGACATGCTCACACCACCTACCTTGTGTCTGCAGTTTGTGATCTCATGCCATGCTGATGTGTCATAGAATCCTAGAATATCAGGGTTGGCAGGGACCTCAGGAGGTCATCTAGTCCAACCCCCTGCTCAAAGCAGGACCAATCCCCAATTAAATCATCCCAGCCAGGGCTTTGTCAAGCCTGACCTTAAAAAACAATAGAAACTATAGAAACTATAGTGTCCACTTTGCAAACCTGCCCCTGAGGCACGTGTGGCAGCATGGTGGCATCCGCTTCTGCATCTATCACCTTGATAGCCGAGGGCGTCCCGAATGTTAATGAATTTATCCGCGTAGCTCCTGTGAGACAATGATCAGCCATGCTGATGCCCATGTCTGCAACATGCCGCTAGGACTGCCATGTCACGTACATATCGATGTACCCACACCCCTGATGTGCATTGAGAGACACCATGCGCACATGCAGGGTGTTATGCTTATGATGATGATATTGCACTTTCACTGAGGCTGCTCCAGACTACACCGGGGATGTTGTAGAACGACCCAGGGGATTGGGGAACTGCAAATGGGTTTCTTCTGACTCCCCCGCCTCCCCACCCAAGCTTCACCCCCAACATTAATTGAGTGCTGCTGAGGACTAAGCCTTGCGTCTGCATCGTATGATGGCTCTTTGAAAGAGCAGCCCAGAACTACAATGCCCAAATTCAAGGGGTAGATTTTTGGGGACAGTGAATTTCCCTGTCTTGGTTGGGGTTCAGAGATCAAACCATGCTGCTAAACCAGCCTAGCAAAAGTTTACTTTTATCTCTGGCTCAGAAAGATTTTTTCAAAGTATGATTTTAATTTTTGTCCTCTGTAGAATTTACCAGATTGTCCGCAATCACATGGCTCAAAGCAACATACCTGTGTGGGGGAAGAGATTGAGTAGCTTTCACATTTCAGTCTGACTCTCTCCGCCACCCCTTCCCCACGTCTCTGTGTCATGGAGCCAGCTGCTCCGAGAATAGTTCAGGACTGAAATGTCACAGTTTGAAACTGGTGAGTCACTTACTTTTTTCTAAAAAAATTAATAAATAAAAAAAATCTTGTGGTGTGTATCCTGAGGGGTACAGCAAGACTTAAAAAAACAAGCTCCCTGGTGGAGTCAAGGGGCTTTTAATAAACCTGGCTTGGTGTGTGTGTCCATGCTGCGGTTTACATGAGGATCTTAAAACACTTCACAGACTTTAATTATCTCGTCAATAGGCTCGTCTCAATCAGATCCAAGTGTCTTAGCCAAAAGGACTGGATTGGAGCTGTCTGACAATGCACCCACAGTAACTCTCATAATTAAGTCTCCCTGCACTGCTGTGTGGTTCCTAATTACAGTGAAACCTGCCTAAAAAAGACCAGTCAAGGGACCAACAAAAATCATTTCCTTTTACTGAGTTCATGTCAAGATACCTGAAGCCAAGTTTGTAAAAAAGGGGGGTGCCAAATAGACTGGTCTCTTGTACGGGTTGCACTGAATTATTAGTGTTATAGTAATATATTAATGGTATATATTAGTGTGTATTAATACTACTCTTGTGCTACTTTGGTGGTGTTCTCTTTTCAAAAGGATCCTTAAGATGTTTATCTTCCACCACAGGATGCCAATTTGAGCCAATAGCAGCGATGGATTTTGTGGTGTGAATAACTGTCCCTCAGGATCCCCTCCTGGCAACTCACCTCATGTGAGAACCACCAAACTGTTGTCACATGGTGCTCACTTTCAGTCACAACCAATGGCAAGCCAAATCTCCCAGCTACTTCCAGGGGTGTTTTGCAAGTATAAGGGCTGTGGGATTTAGTGCAGTATCTAGCTATCTGCTCTATCTAGTAGGCTAGTACTAGATAGTTGAGTGAGTAAGATGTTGTTTTTTTAAAAGTGTACATTAAAGTTCAGATTCTATACAGCGTCATAACCACAGCTCCTCATGTTTCACAGCCACTGATTGTGCCATGCAATTCATCCTTTACTGTAGAATTTTGCTCCAGAATCTTTTTTTTTTTTTTTAATCTAGCCCTCATGGTTGGGAAGATAACCTTGAAACGTGAACGGACTTGAACCAGTGCAGTATCACATGCCTGATTCTGCAGACAGCCTGAAATAATATCTGGCCAGGTACTATTCAATATTTTCATTCATGACTTGGATCATGTAGCAGAGAGTATTCTTATTAAATTTGTGGATGACAGCAAGCTAGGAGGTTTGCAAGCACATTGTGGGACAGGGTTAGAATTCAAAATGACCTTGAAAAATTGGAGAATTGGTCTGAATTTAACAAGGTGGAGTTCGATAAAGGTAAGTGCAAAGTACTTCACTTAGGAAGGAAAATTCAAATGCACAACTACAAAATGGGGAATAACTTGCTAGGTGCTCGTACTGCTGAAAAAGATCTGGGATTATAGTGGATCACGAATTGAATATGAATCAAAAATCTGATGTAGTTGCAAAAATGGCTACTATCATTCTGGGATGTATTAACAGGAGTGTCATAGGTAAGACATGGGTGGTAATTGTCTCTCTCTACCTGGCGCTGATGAGGCCTCAGCTAAGGTACTGTGTCCAATTCTGGGTGCCAGGCTTTAGGAAAGATGTGGAGAGAGCCCAGAGGAGAGCAACAAAAATGATAATTATGTTCTTATGATAAAAAGTTTAGAAACCTTGACATTGAGAAAAGGGAGGGAGGCCTGAGGGAAGACCTGACAACAATATGTTAAGGGCTGTTGTAAAGAGGGCTGTGGTCAATTGTTCTCCATGTCCACTGAAGATAGGACAAGAAGTAATTGGCTTAATCTGCAGCAAGGGAGATTTAAGTGAGATGTTAGAAAAAACTAACATCTCACCTAAATTTAACATCTAACCTAAGTAAGGGTAGTTAAACTCTGAAATAGGCTTCAAAGGCAGGTTGTGGAATCCCCATCATTAGAGGTTTTTAAGAACAGGTTGGATAAACACTGGTCAGGGATGGTTTAGGTTTACTTGCTCCTGCCTCAGTTCAGTGGGCTGGACTTGATGACCTCTCAAGGAGCCTGCCAACCCTACATTTCCATGGTTCTGTGAATATCTCTGAGCGGTATGAACTGCCCCATTCCTTTCAATGGGTCATTGACTCTGAAAATTAAGGATGACAGTTAAAATGCTAACATTAACATTTTTACTGCCAAGCCTTGTAACAGAGGAATCTAGCTAACATGCTTATTCCCAGGTTCCTAACAGCCTCCCAGATCTCTAATCCTCTTCAGATGCCAAAAGCCTGGACTGTCCTCTAACCAACTCCCAAAACATCCATCTCCCCCAACAACTCCTAAGATGCCATTAGGCATTGCCAGTGCAAAAAGCTGTGGAAACTGAAAATGTGGGGACAGCCTAGAATAAATACAATGTAATATCAAACTAAATAACACAGGGGCAGCTGTACTGATTCTATTACTCATTTAAATACTGAATTAAATAAAAGCTTCAAGACTTTAACGTATCTGATGTTGGCGTAGAATTTAATAGATTTCTACCAGATTCCAAGGACTTTGCCACAGAACTTAGTGCCCACCTGTACCCAGGGTCTTGGTTATGTCATCTAGCCTGAGATTGTCAAGTTGCCTAATTGAAATTGGACTTTCAGATCACCCGAGGGCTTTGAAAATCTCAGCCTTAATGCACATAGTTCTTCCTAACACAAGCAAGAGTCTCAGCTCATTTCTGAAGGCCAATATTACTACTGATTCTTTCTGAGTTTGAAAAAAGATAAAATTGATTAACGTAAGTGACATTGGACATTAGCAAACCATTGTCAGATTACAATGGAAGAGCAGACAGGGAAGCCAGTCCTGGCTCTGTGGTTTTTCCTAAAGGGCTTCCTCTGGTACACGGCTCTGCTCTGCTGATCCTCTTGTATTGTTTTTGATAATGAATAGCAGCTGAATAGCTGATTGTTGCATTGTCTAATAAGTGATTCATTTACATTAGACATCATTCCAAAATAGGAATTGACTTTTTAATGACTTCAATTGTGTATTAGCTCTCTATTGTTCGTAATGATTTCTCAGATTCTTGGACAAATATAGTCAAATTCACCCTGGTGTAACTTCCCTAAAATAAATGGTTCAACATGTCTTGGTATAACACAGGAGATAGCAAGATCCAATGGACTGAGCTGAAAGGGCTACATTTTCAAAAGTGGCCTCTAATTTTGTGTGGTCAGCTTTAGAAACTTAGGGACTGATTCTCAGAGGTGCTGAGCACCTACCTTTCAAAATGAGAGCTGTAGCGGTTCAACATCTCTGAAAATCAGGCCCTAGGGATATAAATTGTTGTAGCCCAATGAAGCTATGGCAGTTTACACTAGCTGAAGATGTGCCCGAAGGTTTCTAAAATGGAAGCACTCAACATTAGTTGCCACTTTTGAAAATCTAGCCCAGGATGTTAGAATTCCTGAATTCTAATCCTGATTCTGCCACTGACTTGCTCTGCGACTTTGAACAAGACATGCTTGCTTTCTGAAAATTGGAATAAAATTTGGCCATCCTCCCAAAGGAAATGTAAGACTATGTCTCTGTCATCCTTTGAAGGCAAAGTCATAAACATGGATATAATAAGTATTAGTTTTATTGTGTTATTGTCCTTCATTTTATACATTTTGATTCCTCCCTCCCCCCCACCATGAGATTTCGAATGGACCAGAAAGCCAAAGTTGGTTCCTTTTTGTTTACTTCTCCCTCTGTGCTTCAGCATGCTTGATCATATCTTCATCAGTGTGTGAAGTTCTGGAAACAGTATTCCCTCTGTCACGGCTGCCACTCCAAAGCCATGCCGTTTTACCATATAACAACAGGACCTGAGGGTTTTTTTTTTTCCACATACCTCAGTGGGATCTAAAGGGAGTGGAATATCTAAAGAAGAATACTGTAGAGATGTAGATTCTTGAGGTGTGCCTTTTTTAAATAGTCACACTTGGATGTTAAACAAGGTGATAGTGTCCCTTTAAAGTTTTCCTAATTTAGTGCAGGAGCCAGGGATTCTCCATGTAACCCAACATTTCCATCACAGTTGCACTTATAATTTCAGTTTTTCTGCAGGGGTCTAATGGCAATTTGCTATCAGGTGGTAGATGTTGTGTACGTATGAATATTGAGATGTTAGTGAAGGCTGACGGCACTGCAATTCATTGTGAGAAGCTAGCTCATCCTGAACCCATTTAAGAACCGCAGTGGATGCTCTGATTTTCACCTTTGTAATGTATGACTGAGTAAAATCTGTGTAGTCCAAAAGTGCTGAGTCTCTTTGCTAGATTTTGCTGTGATTGTTGTCATATGATTTGGAGACAGAGGAGAACAAGTAGATGGGTAAGCAGTATGAAGCAAACTGACAGGCCTCTTGAAGACTGAAGAAACTAAAGAGACAATGGAGCAGAAGAAGAATTGGAGAGTGAACTCTATTTAATGATGGACAGAGACCCTCATACAGCTAGAGCAGCAGGGGTCACAGATTAGACTGATGTTCTTTCTCTCTGCAGTTCTAGTCAGACAGCAGGCAGAGTGTTTTGGGTGATGTCCCTCTGACAGGAAAATGGGGGGAACTTGGGATTCGGAAGGTTCCAGAAGGTCCCCTGTTAGCTGGAGCTGGGGAGTGAGTCAGGACGTGGCAGTTTGAACGGGGCAGTTAGGGAGTGGCTGTTGGGTAGTGGTGATTGGACGTGGGCTACGGCAGTTCAATTTGGATGACTGCAGAGTGGCAGTGTAAACTGAGCAGTTGGAGAAAGTATAGAAAACAGACAGCAGCGTGCACACATGCCCCTACCTTGCAGGGAGGAGAGAAACAAGGAGGGAATGTTAATAAAGGATGAAGGGGAAGCATGTGAGAACACTGACAGGAAAATGCAAAGTCATTAGAGGGAGGTAATTTCCGCTGCTGCAGTGAGAGTCCACAGTTATGCTAAGGGGAGTGTGATAGGGTGTGGTATGCAAGGAGTGGTACTTTTCCAGAGGTCAGCAGGGAGGAAAAGCTAACAGAGTGAAGTGTGTGCAAAGAACACTCTCAGGGAAGGGAATGTGAGTCCAAGCAAATAGACCAGAGCAAAAGAAGAAGCCAACAGAACTAGGCAGAGGAGAAACAGATTGAGAAATCCTCCTGAACAGCTCCTGGTTATTCCCTGTTCTGGAGTCTCAAGAGATGCCTGACCTGATGTTTGTTTTAGTAACTATTTTTTCCCCTCTAAATCCCTGATTTTGCAAGTCATTCCACGCTCCCTGATCCCTGCACCTATGTATGTCTTCACTGCAGGGAATGTGGGGAAGATACCCACATCAGAGCTATTCTTTTTGGGCAACAAATTTAAAGTACTGTTCCAAATTGATATGTCAACAGAAAAGATTTTAGAATAAACTGATCAACTAAATAGTAATAAGGCCCCAAGGCCAGATCGTATTCAACCAAGATTTCTGAAGGAACTCAAATATGAAATTGCAGAACTCTTAACTGTGTAACCTATCACTGAAATTAGCCTCTGTATCACATGACTTGAAGGTAGTTAATGTAATGCCGATTTTTAAAAAGGGCTCCACAGGAGATCCTGGCAATTACAGGCCGGTAAACCTAATTTCAGTACCAGGCAAATTGGTAGAAACTATGGTAAAGAACAGAATTACCAGACACATAGATGAACATGATTTGTTGGGGAAAAGTCAATATCGTTTTTGTAAAGGGAAGTCATGCCTCACCAACCCATTAGAATTCTTTGAGAGAGTCAACAAGCATGTGGACAAGGATTATCCAGCCGATATAGCACACCTGGATGTTCAGAAAGCCTTTGACAAGGTACCTCATCAAAGGTTCTTAAGGAAATTAAGTAGCCATGGGATAAGAGGGAAGGTGCTCTCATGGATCAGTAACTGATTAAAGATAGGAAACAAACTGTAGGAACAAACGGTCAGTTTTCACCGGGGAGATAGGTGAACAGCAAGGTCCCCCCAGGATCTGTACTGGGACCTGTGCGGATCAACATACTAATTAATGATCCAGAAAAGGGGGTGAATAGTGAAGTGGCAAAGTTTGCAGATGACGAAAAATTATTCAAGATAGTTAAGATCAAAGTTGACTGTGAAGAATTACAGAGGGATATCACAAAACTGGATGATGGGGCAACAAAACGGCAGATGAAATTCAACATTGATAAATGAAAAGTAATGCACATTTGGAAAAAATAATCCAAACTACGCCTATATAATGATGGGTTCTAAATTAGCTGTTACCACTCAAGAAAGAGATCTTGGAGTAACTGTGAATAGTTCGATGAGAACTTCCCCTCAATGTGCAGTAGCAGTCAAAAAGGCTAACAGAATGTTAGGAACTCTTAGGAAAGGGATAGAAAAGAATACAGAAAATATCATAAAGCCACTCTATACATCCATGGTGCGCCCATACCTTGAATACTGTGTCCAGTTTTGGTCACCCCATCTCAAAAAGGATTTAGTGGTCAAGGTTAGCTCAGAGAAGGTCAATAAAGATGATCAAGGGTATCTAACCGCTTCCATACTAGGAGAGACTAAAAAGATTAGGGCTGTTCATCTTAGAAAAGAGCAAATTAAAGGGGGATATGATAGAGGTCTATAAAATCATGAATGGTGAGGAAAAAGTGATTAGAGAAATGTTATTCACTCTTTCACACTATACAAAAGCCAGGGGTCACCTAATGAAATTAATAGGGATCAGGTTTAATACGAACAAGAAGTACTTTTTCACATAATGCACAACTAACCTGTGGAACTAATTGCCATGGGATGTTGTGATGGCCCAAAGTATAACTGGGTTCAAAAAAGAACTAGAGAAGTTCATGGAGGATGGGTCCATAATGGTTAATAATCAAGATGGTCAGGCATACAACCCCATGCTCAGGGCGACCCTAACCCTCTGACTACCAGAAGCCAGGAGGTCAAGATTGGGGTGGACCACTCAATAATTGCCCTGTTCTGTACACTCCTCCTGAAGTTCTGGTACAAGCCACTGTTGGAGACAGGATACTGGGGCAAGATGAACTATGGTCTAACCCAGTATTGCAGCCCTTATGCTCTCTTGTGTAGAGACCTATTGATTTCACTAGGGCTCTGTGTGGGCCTGGAGTCTGCCCGTGCAAAAGAGGTTGCAGGAGTGGGGCCTAAGACAATGCACTGAATAGTTCGAACGAGGTGCAAGGCAGAGGTGCTGTTAGTACTGAGCTGTTTGTGATGTGGTGTGGAGTCAGGGTGACCAGATAGTAAGTGTGAAAAATCATGATGGGCTGGGGGTAATAGGCGCCTATATAAGACAAAGCCCCAAATATCGGGACTGTCCCTATAAATCGGGACATCTGGTCAACCTACGTGGGGTTTCTGGGGCACAGAACAGGGCTATCCAGACCCTCCAACCCTAGTTCCTCCTGTAGGGATCACTGAGCTCGTAGCGTATCACTGCCCTGTATACAGAAAACAAAGAATTAAGAGTTGTTTTTAAACAACACAACCTTTAAATCAACACCTGCTAGCAGGAAACATGAAGCAAGGCCTTACAATGTGCTCCTAGGAACCAGTTTACAACCAGCTGGCAAGCCAAATGTAGGGAGGGCAAGCATGTTTCAGCTGCAGCATCCCACAGTGTGAAAGCCATTGTACTAAAGCACTTTGCAGCACTACTGTCCTAGCTTCCAAGCCTGGGCAAAAGCTGCTGCATGCCTGCCCAAAGGCTAGGCTTCTTTGTCTCTCTTTATTAATTCTGTTTGTTAGCCTGCTTTTATGGGTTCCCTTTGTAAACTGACTTTGATTGGTCAATGTCTGCAGTAAATTACCCAGCCCTTAGGATATCTCAGGATTTTATCCTCCTTACAGGCCACGTGGTATTTCCAGCAACCTCAAAGAAAACCCTCCAGACACACAAACAAAGCCACCCTGAGAATAAAACCACAAAGCCCTGACTTTCTTGCTAGGGATTCCGTGCTTGCCTTCTACTCTAACCCTCCAGCATCGCCCTCCTTGCATTCATGCCCTCCCAGGAGCCCATGCTGCTCTGTGCTCAGTTGCAGGCAATGAAATCAAACAGTGCATTAGCAGCTTCTTAATAGGCTTACTCAGTGGAACCCAGCTTCCTTCATTAATCCAGAAAATAAGGGTTCTTTTCATAGTTTTGGGAAGCTAATTATTTAAATGGTGGGAATTAAAGATCATCAGATACTGGAGACAGATTTTGGTTTTGCTCCCCTGGGGGGCAGGGAGCCTGGTTTTGCACAGGTGTGCAACATGATACCATGTGACTGTGCAGTAAAGGGAGTAGCAGTCCTCAGACTCCACTCTGTCACAAGCTCGAATGTCTTTCTCTTGCCAGATAGAGTAGCTGTGTTGTTATAGAGACCATTCTTCCCTGTGCTTTTTGTCTGTATGCTGATCAGGGGCCCTATGGCGCTGTCTTCACTTCACTGCCCCCCCCCCAAAAAAAAAGAGGTGTGTGTACCCCTGCCATAGGTGCCCTTGTGGTAGAATTACAGTGCCTTATCTCTACTGTGATTTTACAGTGGGACACATAGCGTGTTGGATAGCTGCTGTAAAAACCACCTCTTTTGCAGTGAAGACTGAGGGCTTGTCTATACAAACACGAAGTTGATGGCAAGCTGGGGTGTGAATCTATCTCGCACAAGCCTGCCACATGCTAGCCTCCCATTTCAAAGCAGAGTAGATCAAAGCGCACTGTGGAACTTTGAGTGCATGGCAGTAGAGTCCTCACAGACACTTAGTGTGTGGAAGGCTAGTGCAAGGTAGATTTACATCCCAGCTTGCTGCGAACCAAGTGTTCTATACACAAGCCTCCAGCCTCACAAAGTTCTGGGATGGTGCATTACCTTTGACAATCACTATGCTCAGAGGAGGACTCGGGTTGAGCAGTGCTGGCTAGCAAATCTAGCAAAGAGACCTTCCCCTGTCTTGAGAAATAGGAAATGCACAGGGCTATAATGCCAGGAGGAGCAGGTGGGAAAGCACAGACAGTGACTGTGACATCATATTAAACAAACATTTTATTGCATAACGATTTTCAAAGAGAGATGGATGCTTACCACTCCCTTGTGCCTTTGAAAATCTCCCCAAAAAAGGCTGATGGGGATCCACTGATGTCATGGTCAATATTAATATCCTAAAGAAAATGGTATCAGTTCTGTTCATAGAACTGTAGGACTGGAAGGGACCTAGAGAGGTCTTCCAGTCCAGTCCCCTGCACTTATGACAGGACTAAGTATTATCTAGAACAGGGGTGGGCAAACTTTTTGACCTGAGGGCCACATTGGGGAATAGAAATTGTATGACGGGCCATGAATGCTCACAAAATTGGGGTTCGGATGCAGGAGTGGGTGAGGGCTCTGGCTGGGGGTGCAGACTCTGGGTTGGGGCTGGGGATGAGGAGTTTGGGGTGCAGGAGGGTGCTCCATGCTGGGATCAAGGGGTTTGGAGAGTGGGATGGGGATCAGGGCTGGGGCAGGGGGTTGGGGCATAGGGAGAGGCTCAGGGGTGCAGGCTCCGAGTGACGCTTACCTCAAGCGGCTCCTGGAAGCAGTGGTATGTCCCTTCTCCAACTCCTATGCGTGGCGCGTCCCCTGACCCTTGGAGGAAGGCCATGCGGCTGCTTCCGGGAGTCGCGTGGTGCAGCCCCCAACCAGGCCAGAGCGGGGCCGAGCCGCATGGTGCGGCCCCTGACCTGGCACCTCGGCTGGAGTGCCGGAGCGGGGCAAGTCCCAGACCCCACTCCCCAGCAGGAGCTCGTGGGCCAGCTTAAAACGGCTTGCAGGCCGGATGCGGCCTGCGGGCCATAGTTTGCCAACCCCTGATCTCGACCATCCCTGAGATGTTTGTCTAACCTGCTCTTAAAAATATCCAGTGATGGAGATTCCATGACCTCCCTAGGCAATTCATTCCAGTGCTTAACCACCCTGACAATTAGGAAGTTTTTCCTAGTGTCCTACCTAAACCACCCTTGCTGCAATTGAAGCCCATTGCGTCTTCTCCTATCCTCAGAGACTAATGAGAACATTTTTTCTCCCTCTTCTTCTTGTAACAACCTTTTATGTACTTGAAAACTGTTATCATGTCCCCTCTCAGTCTTCTCTTCTCCAGACTAAACAAACCCAATTTTTTCAATCTTTCCTCATAGGTCATGTTTTCTAACCTTTATCATTTTTGTTGCTCTTCTCTGGACCTTTCCCAGTTTGTCCACATCTTTCCTTAAATATCACTGATGGATCCATAGCTCCATATAAACAGCCTGCAGAGAAACAGATTTTTTAATTCTTCTAGACATATACCCTGTGCTGTCTTCTGAGTGAACTTTACTATGTGTTCATTTGGAGCCAGATCCTGGAGTATTGTCTGGGTGTAACTGATTTGATTAATACCAGGGTGAAATTCTGGCTCATTTAAATCAAAGACAAAACTCCCACTGAGTTCAGACAGGGCCAGGATTTCACCCCAGGACAGCATTAAGGAGTTTCTAATGAATGGGTTCCAGAAAGAAGGGCAACACTTTCTGTTTATCTAGGTTGGTTACATCCTTCAGCATTTCACTCATCCTCCCATCCTATCCCTCAGAGTATAACTTCCTCTTGGTGGTACCTGTGCAGATGATGCTAAGACTGTACAGCTTGGATGGAGCCCCACTCACTGTGTGGTAGATTTCCAAAGCAGCTCTTCTTCCCCTTTGTACAATGACAGTGCCACGTGGAAATCTGGCGGTCATCAGATGCTTCTGTTAATGGATCAGAATGCAAACAAAAATTAATTAATTATGGGAAGAGGGTAAAGCTGGGACTAGTATAAGATAATTTAGCTCAGTAACTGGGTTAATGCTCATTTACCAAAAACCAGAGGAAATATTCTATACTCATTTCAATAACATTTCAGATCATGTTTCCAATAAATATTTTTAAATAAAAAACCTCACATATTTTTGCCAAAATTGAAAAATTTCAACAAAGTCAACAACCTTTCACAAAAAAATTGTTTAGAAACAAAGGCCATTTTCCATCACAAACTTTTTATTCAAACTATTTCAACCAGTTGAGTAATGTCATATATGGCCACATCACCATCCTGACTGTAAATGCTGCATGTGCCAGTCAGGAATGTAGAACGCCTAGGGTATGTTTTCACTGCAGAGTTAACTCAAGTTATCTACACTTGAGTTACTTCTTTTGATGTAGCCTTGCTCAAATGAGATCAGCCACACTTAGAAATAACACTTGAGTTGCTGTGTCCACATTGGCACTGCAGTCATTCATGTGTGTCTCAAAGGCTTCTGAGGGCACATCACATGGTTCTTTGTGCTTGCCTAAGCTGAGCCACTCTATGACGTCTTTCCCAGTGAATTTTAAGAGAACTTGTCTGTCCTTTCTTTCCAAGTGTGGAGAACTGTGAGAAGGCACTGGAGGACTAGCTGTGTTTCTTGTTCAGCAAGCTGGGGATTAACATGAAAGGACTCCATGTTTGTAAAACTAAATGGATTCTTTATTAAGAGAATTGTTTACAGAGATGCTACAGCTGCGGCTAGCATTCCAGCCATGTGCACACAGACTTTTCTTCTTAGTGCCTCCTCCTCCCTCCTGCAACCTGTACTTTAGCTTCTCTGTGTTTAAATAGACATGGGTTTGTATTAGCAGTATTAGGATACTCTAAAAAAAACAAAAACAAGTGATAATTGTAAAGAAACTCATTAAAAAGATTTAATGTTAAATTGATCAAAAGAATTGTAAACAGGCCAAATTCAGAGGTGACGTGTAAATTGCACACTAGTTTGACAAGATAAAGGAGTCTGAGTATAAGGCCTTGTCTACACATACGTGAATGTAGCCCTTCCAGCCAACCATGGGCGGCAGATATCATAGGCCAGGGAAGGCTAAGCATCCCCTAACCCAGGCTGTGGCCACAGCCCGGCCCAAGACCACGCTCTGGCTCCCCCTCTGCCCCTAAGCCAGCGGGGACTCAGCTTGGGTCGGTGGCCTGGAGCTGGGGCTTGGCTAGCTGGCGGCCAGTGGCGGCCCAGGGCAGCTCAGGCCAGGGGTTGGCTCAGGGCTGGCCAGTCAGCAGCTTGAGGGTCTGGAGGGACAATCAGGGGTCAGGTGGGCTGGCACTCAGGGCCAGCCGGCGGCCCTGGGGTTGGGCCAGTGCTCGGGGCTGGCTGGCGGTCCAGGGGTTGGGCTGGCACTCTGGGCCAGAAGGTGGTCCAGGGGTTGGGCTGGTGCTCGGGGGCCACTATCAGCCCAAAACCAGCGGTTTGGCCAGTGCTCCTCCAGATGTGGTTGAGGTGGGGGGCCCTCAGGGCTCTGGCAGGTCAGGATGGGCAGAAGCGGCATGGCTGGGGGAGCCAGCCTCCATGAAGGAGGCGTTCATATGCCTCCCATGCAGCCAACTCCAACGTACACCTTCTTTCAGCTAAATTCTGAGGAGCTAAATTCTGCACTCAGCTACCTATCTATAGTTCCTCATAAGGGCCAGATCCTCAGCTGGTAGAAATGATCTGATTAATTGTATTGATTACACCGTGCTTTACAAACATCAGCACTCATGCCCTTGTGTGATAGGTAAGTAGTGTTATCTCATTTATAGAGGGGAAATCTGAGGCAGAGAATTGAAGTGACTTGCTAAAGACCACAGAGGGAGTCAGTGTCAGAGCTGAGATTAGAATGCAAAATCCTTTGCTCTCAGTCCCCTATTTAGTGTCATGCTTTTGAGCTATTGAGCTGTCACTCCGGGTAGCCAGAAGTCAAACTGGTTGCTCAGAAGAGTCAGCTCAATTGCAAGCAGCCATCTTGGAGGGCGTGCCATCAGCAACGCCCCAATGGCCACGAATTCATCGGGGGTCCTCCCAAAAGTAGAGGAGCCTCTGGCCATGGTTTTCATGGATGGATGGGGATCAGGAACCCGACTGAAAACCCGATCAGGAACCTTAGTGAAAATTCAGAGATTAATATTCAAGCCTAGCAATGGGGTTCTATTGGCATATAGTTTGATGGACATCTCCCCAACAGAAACAAATTAGGGACTTTGTTTTTATTTAAAATAACTGAAAAATAACAGTTGTGGTTAGCCCCGACATTCCTCAATCTCCCAAATCAGAAGTGGGGACCATAGCAGCAGGCTTTGCAGATCTCCAGGGCCAGGTCTGATTATCCTTTATTCCTTCCAGTGGATCTCAAGCTTTGCAGCGTCCGGCTTGTTCACTGGCTCATTCTGCCTGCTCGTTGCTGTCAGAACTGTGTGTGACCTGCAGGCATAGGATATTGGGTGCTTTCTATAGAATACCGGGTGCTATCTAATCACATTTTGTCATATGAATCCATGATAATGTCTGTTTTCCCCCTACCTGTGGAAGGAGGCTGTTTATGCCTGTGGTGATACGTGCATAGCCCAATTACTGAAAATACTTGCTTATTTAGTTAGATTTATCAAAATCTCTAGTCCCCCTTCCAATGATCTGAGTGTCTGTCCCATGAATTAGAATACCCAACACAAAGCACAGTAGAATGGAGTGCTTAGCACAATAAATCAATTTCCATCATCTAATAGGATCAGAATAACAAAAAGCAACCTCACCCCTCAGTGACAGTGCTAGCCCATTGTGGGCCCTAAGCAGGAATATTTCCTCCCCCGCACAATACTAAAACAGGCCAGGTCTTATAATAAAAAGTGAGTACTCAGGGCCCTAAGCAATTGCTTAGTCTGTTTATGCCTAGCTTTGCCTCTGACTCAGCCTACCCTGTTCCCTGAAGCCTAGGAAAAGAGATGGGCATTGCAGTGTTCCTGCGTGCATAACAAATCCAGGTCCCAGAGTACCAAAGGGAGAGCGAGTTTCAAAGTCCGGCACCTGTCACTGGAGAATGTCCTATTATCGGCTCCCTCCAATTGACATTGAAGGGGCTTCTGCTTAGTTGCCTCCACTAATCTCACAGGCAGCACCCTGGCACAAGGGAAAAAAAAATCTTCTGTAACATTTCTTTATGACAATCTGTGCCTAACAAAACTAACAGCTTCATTGTCTCAGTCCTACCATCCTGTAGTGGCGTGCAAAAGACTTGTGCAAGATGCTGAGCCCACTAGCCTCAAGCCAGCAAATTACACAAGTCCATTGGTAGCCCCATTGAAGTCAATACTGGGTCCAGAGTGCTCAGCACCTTGCAGGATGGAGCCTAAAAAGACCAAATGCAGGCTTTACTGCACACGCTTCTCAACCTCAGTTAAGGTTTTCAGTCAAAAGTCCTAGCAAAAACCTTGATGCTGTTCAAATGTCTAGGAGCCTCCAAGGGACAGGGTTAATTTTCACCTGAGAAAATTAAAACAGGGCATCCTTTTTGTGTATGAAAATTGTGTAAACACTCAGCGGAAAAGCACGTCTAAGGGATAAAATAAGACTTGCTGCTTCATGTCCCTGGTTGATCCGCAAAGCCCAGGAGCCTGCCCCCTGGGATGGCATGGCTCTAGGATTCAGTTGCTTTTCTTTCCCATATGGAATAATTTTGCTTCTTCCCAGCTGAGATATCATGTAACACCGGTGGCTCTCTAGAGGCAAAGTTGCTGCATGTTTGCCATATGCTTAGCTACTGTCAACATTTATATTCCATCACAATTCAGGGGCAAGCACCAATTTGCATAATCTTCAGGGCTTTAAAATTAAAAATTCCTCCGACAGACCTAAGTGTGACTGGTGCCGCTTCCTGCCCCCAGGGGCAAATCTTTTCCCAATCTGTCTGCTGCACCAAAAAGGTTACAGTCTAGAAATGTTCCTGAGCTATGCCCAAGAGTAACTTAAACTAGAGCAAGCTTGTAAACTCTTGTGTATATAGCAAGGAGGTTGTGATTTGACAATTACTACATGACAAAAATATGTCACCATTTTCTACTCTTATTTTGTTTTGACTGCCATTTAGCTGTGTTATGCCACCTTCACTGTGTGGGTTGTAACAACTGAAAGATATTAGTAGAATGAGAAACTTTTGTACTGCAAAGTTACTGATGTGTTCTCAAGATAGAAAGCACAGGGACTAACAACTTGATGGACCACTGATCCCTTCTTCTAGATCTTTGTTCAAGCTCTGGCAGCACTCATTGAGTAAGCACTTGATCTCAACAAGCCTGAGGAGCTGTCCTTATATATAATTTTGGGACAAATTCTTACTGTGATTTCTATGTTTTAGTAGCTCAGTACCACACCAGATTATTATAGCTGGTAGTGGTTGGCTCTGTTCTCTGTGGAGGAGGTCACTGCAGAGGAAATAATGTGCCAGAAAGAATTTCAGGGGATTTAAAGCTTGAAAACATAGGCCAACGTTTTCAAAAGTGTTCACTAATTTTCAGTGTCTCAGTTTTTGGACACCTGACTTAAAATTCTTCAGGTCTGCCTTTCAGAGATGATGAGTACCCTCAACTCCCATTGACATCACTGGTGTTGTCAGTACCAATGAAGATTGGGCAGCGTGTGTCTCACATTCAGCACCCAAAATCAGCAGTGTTGAAAATGTTCCTATTTGAATAGCACAGATATCCACTGAAAGTTTTTGGCTTGCTAAATGCAGCTGATATTCATACGATTTGGCAAATTAATTATTCAGTTTGCCTGTCCATCACATTGAAGCACATGCTATCATGTATGAACAGCTTGCTAGTGAAAGGTGATGTGCGAGTTCTACCAGCACACAAAATACACTATTCCTTTTGCAGCACCTACTGAAGGGAGGAGGGAACTGTTTATTGCAGTCAGTAGGCTGACACCACATGATGACAGATGAGAAGCACAGCTACCGACGAAATAATGTCACATGTGGTAAGTTCTGCCAGTGAATGTGCTTCTACAACATGCAGTTTTTCCCCCCTAAATGATCATAGGTAATGTACTGGTTTGATTTACAGTGAGGGGAACTAGGGATAGATGACTAGCTAGTTTAAGGCTACGGAGAACTGGCACATTGTCAGAGAGAGAGAGAGACCACTGGAAGTTTAAAGATTGGCTTCTGAATTAAAACTAATTGATAAAATTATTTGATGGCTCTTTTGTAGCTGGATGAGAAAGACCCAAGAGAACTCAGTTTTATCATTTATTTCCTTCTTTAATTTTAACAGATGATATCTGAGTGCCGTCATAGCTTGCTTAAATTTTCTTTTGAGGCAGTTGCTAGTCGCTTGATTAATAAATGTATAGTATATTTTCTGTTGTTTTTTCATTGCTAAAGATTTATAGATCTTAAGATCAAGGTTATTTTAAAAAACTGTGTTTGACATTTCTTAGGTGAGATGTCTCTTTCAAATATGTCCGTTACAGATTTGCTGTTCAGATCAAGATAGTATGCTTATTAAACAGCATGCCTGAGCATGGAATATGAGACATTTCTTTGGTTTTGTGTTGCTTTGTGATGGTAAGAGAAACATACAATAGTTAATGTGTTTAAGGCAGAATTCAGCTCCCAGTAAAGTCAATGCGAATTTTGTCAGTGATTTTATGGGAGCAGGATCGGGCCATTAGTGAATTTGTAGTTTTTCCTCCCTGGTCCTTTTTGTGGAATTAACATTGGGGCATCTTTGCCATATCTGAAAGAGTTTGGTTTTATTTTAGTGCACACATGATGAAGTCAGTATACAGGTGTCCCCTTGCTGTTCCTTACATTTATAAGTGACCTTATCAGACTGCAGAGAATGTGAGATGTCTTGGCAAACTATATGGTAGTTTTGTGATACAGTGAAATGGGTTAACATTGAGACCATCAAATTAGTGTTTTCATTGAAGTCAACAGGGTGCCACACAGATGCAGAGGACTGCCCACACAGCTGTCATTGCAGGATTGGGGCCTAGGAATCTAGTTATGACTCATGGGGGCTCTGGTGTGTTACGGTAAGTGGGTGGTGGAAGAGGTGTACTGCTCAAGCAACTGTGACTGAAAGTATTGTTTTTGCATAAGACAGAAGCAAACATTATATCAGGGATGGAGGGCATTATGGGGGAAGCATGTGCAGCAGCACTATTTGCTATTATTATTATAATTATTATTATTATTTTATTATTTTATTATTATTTTAAAAAGCATAACCTGTACTCCCACAGTGATGGCCTTCTAGTGATAGTTATTATATGGGGGTCAACGGAAGGACTTGGTATCATCCTCAGCTGCCCGTTGGCTTTGTGGAATAGGAATTTCAGCAGAGAGGCTAAGAACTGCATGAACTGCTCCTGTTATCCCTATAGGAAATTACCCCCAGATCATGGGCACAGTGGCAGGGAAGAGTGTGGGAAGTTTGCTCTGCCGCAGGCCTGTAAATAAACAGAGAACTTCATTCACTGGGGCTGTCAACACAATGCATTTCACCAGTATTAAATCCCACAATTATTTTAAAATGGAAATATACATATTATTTGCAAATAGCTTATTAAATAATTTGCAATAATTTTCACACAACAGTGACTAAGTATCCCTTATTTCTTTTTTCAAATGGGAACTCCAGATAACATGAGACAAAATTCTGCCCTGTGATATGCTGTCACAATTCTCTTTGACTTCAATGAGAGTTGAACTCACAGGCCTGAGAGCAGAATTAAGCCTCATAGTGCTTTATGTATTAAAAAGCCTGATATAGCAGTTTCAGCTGAGTTTAATGTTTGGGATCCCTACCAAAAGTGCTTAAACAATAGCATGAACTGAAAAAGATTGACAAACCAAGTGCTTTAGCACTACCTTTCTTATTGCACAATCTTCCAATTGCTAGTGCAAGAGCGATGTCCTCTGCAGCACCTGCTGTCTGAAACAGCCTCCGGTATCTCTCTACCTCTGTCTCTACAAATCTCTGCCAAAAGCCTGTCGTTTCCCCCTCTTATCTATGCCCGTTGTCTCCCTCCACGGTTATGTAACTCTGTAAGTATATTAACTCTGTAGTGTGTGGCGAATACAATCTGTAAGAGCTGTGTATAGGTCCAAATATTTTTGTGTTTTTTCACTGGCGTGTCATTTCCTTATGTATTAATTTAGAGGATGGGGCTGAAGTAATACCAGCACTGATCATATCATGGTTTGCCATGGTATGGCATTTAGCATATCAGTGCCATAAAATGATGAGATCTCATTGTATTAGGCTCCATTAAATGGTTCTTAAAGGCTGAAAACAAACACAAATTCTAAAATATTTGAGCTCATTTTGGTTTCCACTGAACATCAAGATACTTGAATTCCTAAGGCTCATGCGTACATAAACTTGCAGCTTATGTGAAAAAAGCTACAGTGCATCTCTGATTTCAGGTTTCAGAGTAACAGCTGTGTTAGTCTGTCTTCGCAAAAAGAAAAGGAGTACTTGTGGCACCTTAGAGACTAACCAATTTATTTGAGCATGAGCTTTCATGAGCTACAGCTCACTTCATCGGATGCATACTGTGGAAACTGCAGAAGACATTATATACACACAGAGACCATGAAACAATACCCCCTCCCACCCCACTGTCCTGCTGGTAATAGCTTATCTAAAGTGATCATCAAGTTGGCCCGTGGTGGGCGTCGTGGGCCTGTGGTGGGGCAGAGCAGGGCTGTGATGGGTGTCGTGGGCCTGTGGTGGGGCAGAGCAGGGCTGTGGTGGGCGTCGTGGACCCATGGTGGGGCAGAGCAGGGCTGTGGCGGCCGTCGTGGGCCCGTGGTGGGGCAGAGCGGCTCTGTGGCCCGTGGTGGGCGTTGTGGGCCTGTGGTGGGGCAGAGCAGGGCTGTGGCAAGCGTCGTGGGCCCGTGGTGGGGCAGAGCGGCTCTGTGGCCCGTGGTGGGCGTCGTGGGCCCGTGGTGGGGCAGAGCAGGGGTGTGGCGGGCATTGTGGGCCCGTGGTGGGGCAGAGCAGGGGTGTGGCGGGCGTTGTGGGCCCGTGGTGGGGCAGAGCGGTGCTGTAGGCCTGTGGTGGGCGCCATGGGGGTGTGGTGGGGCACAGTGGCTCTGTGGCCTGTGTGTAGATGGGGGGACGTATCCTGCCCTGCAGGAGAAAGGGGGCAGCAGCTCCAGCGCCCAGCCTCTACCCCCCTCCCCCTGCTTCCTTTCAGGAAATCACTGGGGTAACAGAGAAGCTGCAGGGATAAGCGGATATGACAGCAGCTCTGCCCCGCAACGCAGCCTGATGCTGTGGGCGGCTCCACCCTGACAGCTCCGTTCAGCCAATCCCTTTAGTCCTCTGCCTCGCCACGGGCGCTCCGCGGCCAATCTGGCAGCGCTGATTGCAACACAGGCCCCGCCTCTCTCTCCTCATTGGTGTATTTGCGTTGTCCATCATCTTATCAGTGCCCGCCTTTTCCCCCTGGGACGTGTTGGATAGGGCGACGCGCCAATGAGACGCCGGAGGAGGCGTAGCCCAAGCCTGGAGCGACAGGCGTCGGACCAACGGTCGCGCTCCTTCCCCGGGCTCCCATCCCAATGGTGGAGGGGCGGAGGGGCCGGCCAACACCGCCCCCTGCCCCTTCCCTGTTGGTCGGTCCCACTCCGGGCCTGGCGGGCTAGGTTGAGTTCGCAGCTAGGGCCATTAAGCGCTGCGGGGGGAGGGGGAGCGATTTAAAGAGACAGAAGCCGAGCAGGCGGCCGGCTGGGGGAGCAGCGGCGGCGGACGACGAGCCCCCTCCCCCTCGCGGCAGCACCTCCGCCGCCAGCGTCTCCCCGAGCCCCACCGCCTCCCAGCGGCCTCCATGAGTTAACGGCAGCGGCGGCCACTCTGGGGGCGGCAGCGGCCGCCGCCGCCTCCTCGCGCGCCCCATCTTTGTGCGCTGCCGCCCGGCCGCCGCGCTTTGTTCGGCGCCGGGGGGAGCCCGGCCCTCGGGGCGAGCCGCTCCCCGCGCCCCGCTGCAGCTCGCGGGGGCGGGGGAGGCCGCGCCGCCGGAGCCAGCGGCGGGCGGCGTGAGGGGGCCGGGGCCGGGGAGCGAGCGCGCGAGCGGCGGCCCCGTCCCGTGTCCGTGCGGCTGCGAGGGGGAAGGGGCCGGCTCGCTGCCCGCCGGCCCGGCCCGTCGGCGGGCGGATTGATGAGGGGGGGTCGGACATGAGTCCGCCGGCCGCCGGGTGCTGCCATGTGACCGGCTTCAAGGTGGAGAACTGGAAGCAGAACCTGCGGGCGATCTACCAGTGCTTCGTGTGGAGCGGCTCGGCCGAGACCAGGAAGCGCAAGGTACCGGGGCTGGGTGGGGGGGGAGCGGCGCGCGTCCCTCCGCCTCAGCCCGCGCGGGGCCACACCCCGCCCCGCCCAACCCAGCGGGCCCCGATCCCGGGGGGCGGCTCCGCCCCTGCCTGACCCGCAGCCGGGCCGGGGGGGGGGGCGGCATCGTCTCCGGCCTCCTGGAGCGGGGAAGGGGCTGCCCAGCCCCGCCGCGGGGCGAGGTGGTGAAGGGACAATCGCGGGGGAAGCGCCGTTCAGCCCCCCCAGGGAGCACGGGAGGGGACGCAGGGGATCCCCTCCGACACCTGCCCTGGGCGGAGGGGCTGGGCCGGTGGGGGAAGCTGCCGCAAGGGCTTTCCTCTCCCATCCAGGGGTGGGAGGCTGGGCCGAGCGCCGCCGCCGCCGCCTCCGCCTCCTCCTCCCAGGTGCTGGGGGGGAGTGAGGGTTTCCCGGAATCAGGCAACCGCATTGCTTTTCTGCGGGGGAGGGAGAGCTCCCAGGGCAGATGGGCATGGCCGGCCTGCAGCCGAGCGCTGGGAGGCAGCCTCCTGCAGTCAATAGGCTGCTTCCGATCAGGGTCTTGTACAGTAAGTGACAGGCTGGGATAAGGAAGCCGAGAGGGAGAAGTGGATCTTTAATTCAGTGTGTCACCCACTGGTAAATTATTAAATGTAGCTACTGCATAGGCACTTAAGCGGATAGAGGCCAGCGTTTGGGAAGCATGGGATACAGAGACTGAGGCTTGTCCTGCATCTAATTTATGGAGCAGTGGGAAAGGAGAGAGGCGCTTGCAAATCACGCTTGCACATAATGTGTACTTAGAAAAGGCTTAAAGACACAATGACTGGAAATACGTTTGCAGATTTTTATGTCTGTGGAATGACTTTTTTATGATCTAATGCATCCATTGATAACAGAATCAGAAAGAGATTCCTAGTTTGGTGTGAGGAGAAGGTGGGGGGAGGGGGGAAAGAATTTAATCAGTATTTTATACACAGTAAGAGTGAGGGTACTTTGCTCTTGCAAATGTATAGAGAATGTACTGAACAAATAGCATAATGAATATATTGGAGAAGACTGATGGCCAGAACATTTGTGTAAAACAAGTCAGTTACTACTTGACTGATTTTTAAAACATCAGTCATGTACACAGACCTGTTTCTGCAAGGTTGGTCTGTTAACTGTTCACAGATTCTCTTCCTTGGAGTTAACTAGTTCTTACTTCAAAGTGACTTTGCAGATTTCTTTTCAGTGATCACGTTAATGACGGAAAAGGAGACTGCATCAGCAACTCAAGGAGTAAAGCTTGTTCTTCAAGGCAGCAAGGATAGGGCCTAATATTGAAGCAGTCAATTACCTGTCTTGTGATCATAACTTCTTTTCATTTGATTGGTCAAATCACTCATAAAAATAGAGCTAGTTATAGAATGAAAGACAGCATTCAGAAATTAGATATATTAAAAGGGCTGATAAAAGGACTGTGCAACTTGTGTGCTATCCAACTTATAAGATCTTTTTTTTTTTTAAAGGGGCAGCAAATGGGACACTTAACCACACTTATATATTTAGTAAAACTATTTAGTCATTTCATGTTCAAGCATTATTAAATCTAGCTACTGGCATATTTGAATATTTATGCTCCTCTTGTCATTGAATGTAGCCTAATGCTTCAGTAACAAACTTTTTCATACCCCGTAATAATTTTGTGTTAAAGGGAGGAAAGTAGACCAAAACATGACTTGTTATATGGGATATAATGGCTTAAATGAAAACATACATTCATGGTGGTTAGTTATGTCTAGTATACTGTGAAAGACAAAAGGCAAATGTGAGGTAGGAAGGCTGACCGCTATCAGATAGTGAGTCTTACTGCTAGAGTGATGATTTGTTTTGATTAATAACATGAATACTTCCTGCCTCTTCACCTAGAAATTACTTTTAAGAATAATTAAACTAATTTTGAATGAGTATTCTAGCAATTGGAAAATAATTCCATATTCGTCTGTGGTATGCTACTATGAATGTGGTATAGCTTTGATATTAAGAATGTGCTCCTCCATGGATGAGAGTTCTTGTTCTGAATCCTGATCAATATGTAGAGGTGGATAGAAAAATGACTTCAGAAAAACGGGACCTTTGATTTTTTTTTTCTGCTGATAACTCAGTGACGTAATTTGAGAAAACAATCATAAAATCTTGTTTATTGCTGTAGAAATCATGCAAAATTACAGTTGTATATGAAGATTCATTGAATAAACCTTCTCTTGGTCATAAGAACCTACCATGAAAACTGTCTTGCACAGTTGGTTATCCAGTGAGTCCAGTCTGTCATTCTTTAGATTTCTCGGACACTACCTTTACTTTTTGAGTGTTGAGTCTTAAAAATCCAGATAGCAGTAGAAACTACAGGGGGCAGAAACTGTCCATTTCTGCTGTTTTACTAGGTTACTTATACTGCTTGCTGCATTATGTTTTAAAAGACCATTTCAACACTGCTTGCTTTTTGCCATTTGTTTCCAGTCTTTACTCTAATTTTTTTTACAAATACGCTTATATGGTCTTAAACTCTTAATCCAATACACTCTAAATTTACAGAATATTAAGTAGAACAGCTAGAATTTTAAAGAGGTAGCTTTCTAAAAAGAATCTGAGTGTATTTCCTGGTTATGTTTTTAATCAGAAACAAGCAATGGCTATAACACATACAGTTAAAACTGATCAGGTTTTGTGTAGGGCGTCTTGTATACAGACTCCTCAAATATTTTTGTGGCTTTTGTTTACACTGTGGTTTTTTAGCTACTAGCATAGCTAACTGATGCATTTGCACCAGGGCAAACCACTAGTGTAGACAGGGTACATTGGTGTAAGATTGCTCTGGGGCAGATGAATTGGTGCAAATCACAGTTTACACCAGTGTACCATTTCTGAGTTAAGGGTTTGCATTGGTGCAGATGCATCAGTTTAGCTATGCTGATGGCTAAACTCCACTGGAGACCAGACCTGGCTGTCAGGGGTTTGAAGAATACAAATAAAAGGTGGGGAGAAAATCCAGAGAAAAATATCTTTTTGAAGTTGTGGTGAGTGGGATTGAACATGTGAACTAGGTCTTTACACTTGTCTTCAAGCAGGATCTTGATGAGGATTGAGAGAGTAATTTAAGATGTCTTGAAAATCAGACTTGAGCTAGGGCTCTGCGGATGAAAAAATAGCAGATTAATTTATGCTGAAAGGTGTACAAGCTTCTGTCAAACCATTGTTAGATCATAAACAAATATGTGACCAAGTGACTTTTCACTCACAGTGACAGTGGGTGAAATTCTGGCCCTGTTCAAGCCAGTGAGGCCTGGATTTTCACCAATATATTTAGACCTGGAAATGGTCATATTTACAATTAAATGGAACTCTACATAGGTCCTTTAAAAGGACATGATCTGTTATCTGCTCCCCAAATCTAACTTTGTGTTAGTGAATGAAAAACAAAATAACTGACCAATCCATTATTTGTCTAGTCTCAAATACATAAAAGTGAAATGCCTAAATGATGAAACATAAGTTTAAACTTCAGTAATGTTTCTTGGAGCTTTAAATTCAGTGTCTATGGTGGAGGCCCGCAGTCAGTTCATCATAATCATATGCTTGGATGTTTGTGGTTTGAGCAGTTAGTGTGCTAAGTAGGGGCCTTCTGAACTCAAGGAACAGCTGGACCCCAGCTCTGGTTGGGCAAGACTGCTGGATCTTGCAGGTAAATTTTCTTCCCCCCACCCCATCATGCAAGGCTCGGACTACCTTTGTTCTTTAGGCAAATACTGTATAATAAAAATTAAGCTGGTAGTCGTTTGTTTTGCCACAGTCATGTTGTACTTAGGGTCCTATTTGTTCTCTAATGCATGATTGTTTCACGCTTACGCTGATCAATCAAAGCATCACTGGCAGTCAGGGGCCAGGCACTGTTGTGGACAGTGAGTGCATATAAAATGTTTCTGCCTGTTTTGAAAGCATTTGGTTTGAGAGATGTTTCCTGTACATGTAAGAGGGGAATACTGGAAGAACTAATATAAGCTCTCAAACAAGAAGAAACATTCTAAGTGCATCCTCCTGTGAAAGGTGTCCTTTTCACATACGTCCCACCTGGCGAAGGTTTCCAGGCCCTATATCTCTAATTCAGATAATTTCTCTTTACTCTCCCAGAGTATTAACTCCTGTGTATTTAAGACTGCATTGACTTTTTTCCCTCTCTAAGGCAAAGATGGGCAAACTTTTTGGCCCCAGGGTCACATCTGGATATGGAAATTGTATGGTGGGCCATGAATGTTCACGAAATTGCAGGTTGGTGTGCGGGAGGGGGTGAGGGCTCTGGCTGGGGGTGCAGGCTCTGGGTTGGGGCTGGGGATGAAGGGTTGGGGGTGCAGGAGGGTGCTCTGGGCTGGGACTGAGGACTTCGGAGGGCAGGAGGGGGATCAGGGCTGGGGCAGGAGGTCGGGGGCAGGGGTGCAGGCTCCAGGCAGTGCTTACTTCAAGCAACTCACAGAAGCAATGGCATGTCCCCCCTCTGGCTCCTACATGGAGGCGCGGCCAGGTGGCTCTGTCCGCAGGCGCCGCCCCTGCAGCTCCCATTGGCCACAGTTCCTGGCCACGGCACACACGGAGCAGGGCAGACCCTGCTCCCCAGCCGGAGCTCGAGGGCCGGATTAAAATGTCTGGCGGGCCAGATGTGGTCCCCAGTCTGTAGTTTGCCCACCATTCCCTAACCATAACCTTAGAGCAGGGAACCAATTATTCTGCATGTACTGACAGATAAAAGTAGCAGATACTTCAGTTCACAATTCAACTCAATTTCTATTAAATCCTTGCTCTTTGAGTGGCCTGTGCACATTCCCGCTCATGGCATGCTTTGGCAGTGTGGTTCTGATGATGCGGTGTTGAGTAGCACACTCACTGCTCCTCCCTTCACCGTTCCTGAACACTTCGAGAGAGAGGCGCTATGGGAATGCGTGTTCTAGCCATCTCAGTTCTTTCCAGATACAGCAGCAGATGGACCAGGAACCTCTCTGAAGACTCAGCTCCATGGAAGTTTTAGGATTATTGTGAGAAATTTTATCTTAAACATGATTTATTTAAGTTTATTACAGTAGTTCTTGGGGGGCTAACCAAGAGTGGGGCATCATTGTGCTAGGCATTGTAGAAACAGAGTAGTAAATGGAAGAGCTTACACTCTAGATAGACATAGGCACACTGTGGGGGAAGGGGTATAACTAAGGCTCAGATTTTGTCATGGATATTTTTAGTGAAAGTCTTGGACAAGTCGTGGGCAATAAAGAAAAATTCATGGAAGCCTTTGACCTGTCCCTGACTTTTACAAAAAAAATCCATGATAACATGGGAAGGGGCTGGGCAGCTGTGTGGTGGGTGGGGGCTTCAGGGCCCATACCACAAGTGGGGCCTCAGAACTGCAGGGTGGTCCCCCTACCTCGCTGTGGCGGCCACGGAGCTGTGGGGTACCCCTGTTGCCCATGGCGGCTTGGAGCTTGGGGGACTACTGCCTCAGACCGTGGGGGTAACTCACAGCTCCCCGCCACTGTGGAAGGCGGTGGGACCCTGCAGCTCCCAGCTGCTGGGGCTGAAGTCATGTGTCCCTGACAAAATCGTAGTCTTTGTTCACTGTGTTATACCTATGTGATGGAAGCAAACATCATGGTAATACCATAGAAGCAAATATAATGTGAGTGCCATGATTTTGGGGGCTAAATTTACTTAAGACAGGATAAACTAGCTGGAGAGAGATCAGAATGTATGTGAGGAGGACAGGATAGGTAGGGAAGGGGAAGGTTGGAGTAATCAGTGCTGGGCAGAGGAAGTCCACTCAACTGTAGAAAGCTCTCTGAATGTCTGAAAGTCCCTGGTTTGGCTGCTTCTGCTGGCTGGAGTATCTGGGACTGGCTTCCTCTCTGCAGGTTTCCACCCAAGGCTGCATGGTGGAGGCAGGACAGGTCGTAGTGCCTCCAGATTGTTTCTGTGTGTGTGTCGGGGGGGGGATTGGCCCAAGCTGGGCCCCGTTTTATCCCCCTCATCCCAGTGCAGCAGTCCCTTCTTTGGCTGCTCCTGCTCCAGTGGGTTGGCTCCTCTGCAGTTCCTCCTCTCTTCCTCCCCCCCACCCATGCTATGGCTGATCCAAAGGAAAAGAGGCCAGGATTCAAGGTAGGTGCATTATCCTGCTATATTTCCTGCATTGAATGCCCATATGAGGTGTCTAGCTTGCTTGGGGAAGGGACTCACTGTGCACTGTAAAAGAGAGAATGAGGCACTTTCTCCCCAAGAGCTCATGAGAAGCATCAGAACAGGCTCCAAGCCTTACTACTTCAGGAGGCCAAAGCTCCAGTTCTGTAACCAGTGGATCCAAGAGTCAGACTGAGGTTTGGATTGTACCCTAGCCCCTCAAGGAATAAAAACCCCAAGATCGCTCTAAAATTTCCATCCTCTCCTCCTGAAGTGAATGCAAAACCTCCAGTATTAGGGGTTCCTGAGCCATCAGATCCTAGTTCCAGATACAGTAGATCCCTACAGGTGTCTGCCTCTGTTAGCAGAGCCATTCCTAATGGGAGCACCGTTTGGGATCAGACTCCTCCCATTCCAGGTAAGAGTATGGTACAAAATACTGCTCCTATTAGCAGGGCCAAGCACAGTTCTGGGTTTCTGTCAGATCCCTTGAGGTCAGTTCCAAAGATACCCTCGGAACCTAGGCTAAAGGTTATGGCACAGGGCAAATACTTAAAGAAGGGTCATTCCCCTAATGTGACCAGCAAAATGGCTGTGGGTGTTGGTTCTGATACAGTGCCATTGGTATCTATAACAATATTTGTCCAGGTACATCACTCACATTGGCACTTAGAATCTGAGATGGAGGTTATGCAGATCCATACATCCCATGGTCAGAGAGTTAAAGGGAATAAAAGAAAAGCCCGCAGGGCCGCTTACAGCTCTAGCTTCCTCAAGGGTGGAAAGACACAAGATCGTGGAGCAGATTCAGATTTCCCCAGACCTTTCACTCTGTTTCCTTAGAACTCCTACAGGCTCACCAGGAAGTTTGGCATTCTTAAAACATAAAGGGGAAGACAAAGCCACTAGCTTTCCCCTTACTTACTGCTTCAGATCTGAGAGCAGATCCACAATCTGGTATTAAATCTAATGGTGACGGGTTAATTTACAACTTCTGTTCCCATCACTTGTAAAGAGTGGGAAACAGAGCAAGCACTACACAGATGCTACACACTGTTCGTATAAACAGACAATAACCTTAGCTTGTTCGGTACTAAGATAAGGAACCTGGCATATTTGTCAACTTCCCTCCCTCAGCCAGATGGCCTTATTGTCCCCTGTCTAGATGTTATGTGGACACGGAACAAACTCATCCTTACAGGGATCTATCCCTTCCTAGAAGTCGGGGGAAGCCTCATACACTGGATACAGTGCTCCCAGTTCTGTCTACATCACCAGAGTATAAAGCACTCATAGGAAGAGCTGATGGGAGCTATTGAATACCAGGACACTGATCTGGAGCCTAATGTCCAGAGGTCTTCTAATGTAGGAGTTGCAACCGCATCTTCCTCTTCTGAAGATGCCATTCATTTTAAAGTGGAAGATGTTTTGACTACCATTTCATGAAAAATCCTATCTATGTCAGGAGATATCTAATCTGGTGTTTGATACACTGGGGTCCCCTTCTAACAGCAAGATCGCTGTACGATCTCTGTTTTAGAAGAGTTGTTGAAAGCAGCCAAGTCTAACCAGACCATTTTAAAGAAGATACGACAAGCTTTAACGGTTACATATGAGGGATTTCCCCTGCACGCCCACTTTCAACTCTCTGGTGGTTGCAGCAGTTCAGAGGACAAAAGGCCAAGTGCATTTTGCACAGTCTGACAGGGAGGTCAAAGATGTGGACACTCTGAGCGAAGATTCTCCTCTGCCTCCCTAGACCAGTGGTTCTCAAACTTTTTTTTCTTCGTGGACCACTTGAAAATTGCTGAGGGTCTCGGCGGACCGCTTAATTATCTTTCCAAATGTTGTTTGTACCATTAACCATCTATTGTAAAGCGCTTTGGATAAAAGTGCTATATTTTAAAAAAAAATACTTTTGTTCTACAAATAAAAGCACACAACTCCTATTTTAGGTTTCAGAGTAACAGCCGTGTTAGTCTGTATTCGCAAAAAGAAAAGGAGTACTTGTGGCACCTTAGCTTATGCTCAAATAAATTGGTTAGTCTCTTTCGTGAGCTACAGCTCACTTCATTGGTAGTCTTACCTTTCTAATGCGATGGATGAGCCCTCTTTCCTCTGCTGCGGCAGCTCCCGAGCTGGGGCTGGGAAGGAGCGGGGTCTCTCCCCGGCAGCTGCAGCCCTGCACATCCCAAATTCCCCCACCCTCTCTTCTCACCCCACTGCCCCCTACTTCCCCTTACATGTACATCTTCTCCAGGGTTCAGGCACTTAATTAGTAGAGCCACACCTGTGCAGTTCCACTGATTTTGTGGGTGGCCCTTCATTCTCTTGTGTGCAGCTGCCCAGGTGCGAACCTTAGAGGGAACTGTCTGCTGGCCACCTGAATGGAGCTTGCTGACCACTGGTGGTCCACAGACCACATTTTGAGACTCTCTGCCCTAGACATGGGTGTTTTAAAATTACCAGGCTGTAATATCTCGGTATTAGTGTCATCTCTAGGAGAAAACCACTTTGTGTAAGGACCTTCCTGAAGAGCAAAGGAAACTGGCTAGGGCCTTAGTAGCAGAAGGACTACTAGTAGATGAACACTAAGAACCTCATTTGATTCATTAAACACTACAAGAACAGAAGCTTCAGTCATCACTAAGATGACATATATGGCTTAGTGTCTGGTCTTTCTCCTGAGACTAGAGCAAATATGAAGGTGATAGTTTAAGGGTAAGGATGGATGAAATCCTAGAGAAGAAGGACACTAGATCAACAGGTAGGTTGCTAGGAATTTATCAGCCCTCAAGGAGAAGGTTGGTGCCCCTGTTGTGTCAATATCAACACCAGCAACCTCCTGCTCAGCTGCAGTAGAGGAGGAAGAGCTATTTAAGCCATTTATCCTCCCCCCCCCCCCCAATTTTCTCTCTCTCAACAACTGGAGTACCGCCATCACAAACAAATGGATCCTAGAAACAGTACAGAGAGTTTATTCCATACAATCTGACACCACCCATTTCCCCTCCCTATTCAGGGACCTCTGTCCTGAGAACCTCCTAAGAATAGAGCTTTGTCCACTCTTGGAAGCAGGAGCCACAGAGAAAGTTCCAAGGGGATTCTATTCTAGATACTTTGATTACAAAGAAGAAGGGAGACTTCGATACCATCTTAGACCCAAGAAAGTGAAACTCTTTCAGAAAGTTCATGTTTCCTCCCTCCACCCAAGATTGGTTCACTTCTCTTGATTTACAGGATATGTATTTCCAGATAGCTATCAGGCCTTCATATTGGAAATACTTTGGATTCTGTATTGGGGGTGGGGTGGGCGTGTGGGAGTTGGCAACCATTGTCATACAGGGTCCTTTAGCCTTTCTGGTGCCCTTTGGGTATTTACAAAGTGCCTAGTGGTGTTGTCCATGCATCTAAAATGGCATGGGATATACATACCTTATTTAGATAACTGAACTGTAAAGAGAGCCCCACAAAAAAGTCTGTCCAAGAGTGACTTACATGCTCCCTGTTCGAGAGCTGGGACTCAGAATACATTGAAAAAAGTCACTTCCTACATAAAGAATTCCCTCTTGGACAATTCTGGACTCTCAAGCAGGAAGAGCCTTCCTTCCAGAGGAACAATTTCTGAGAAGTGTATCAATTATGATGAGATAACAAGAGAACGTCAACCTGACAGTACTCTTCCTGAGACTGATGGGGCCTTGTGGCCTGAGCTACAGATGCAACCTCCTCAGGAGTACTCAGCGTGAGAACTGTACAACATTGTCCAGCAAGCATTATTTAACAAGTTCTTGAAATGGATTTTCCCAAGAGAAGGGCTTCTGTCTGTCATGATGGACACAGTTTCAGTGTCCTGAAAAGGAAAGCCTCCAATCCACCAGCTCCATCAGCAGTTATCTTCGATGCTTGCAACTTGGGGTGGGCAGCCCACTTCAGATGTCTAACAGTTCAGTCACTGGAACCACTTAGAGAAGCTATATATCAACATAGTAGACTTGAGGGCAATTTGCTGGATGTCAAGTAATTTCTTAGACTACCTTGTCTTGTAGGTGAGTATGTGTTATGGACAACACAATAGTATGTGAACAAGAAAAGAGGATTTAATTCCAATCAGCTATTGAAGGAAGCTGTGGGACTTGTCTCAATCACACTTACCCCATTGCCCTGAATTTAATAGGCAAAGATGACAACCTAGCAGATCAACTGAACGAGGACAAAAGAACTGCTCAGATGGTCTCTAAAGAAAGCAACAGATGAGCACTCCAGACAGCAGTCTGGCCTCCATCTGGGACTCAATTCTTGTACTTCCACTCCTGACCCCTGTATTTCTACTCCTGGACTGGGGAATAGGTTCGGGAACCCAGGCTCTGCTTTCTTTTGTTTCCAACCCAGGGATCCTGTTTTAGGAAGCCTGAGGAATGTTCATTCAACCCCTTCGCCACTTCCCTGTGCTACCCTTACCTTTGCCCTGCTCATCAGCATCTTTACCAGGTTTGTGGACTCCACCGTCCCCACCTTGGATTTGTGGTTCTTCACTGCTGCTTAGCCCATTATGGAGGCGCTCCCAATCCCTCTGAAATACAGTCCACTGCTGCGCAACAGTCCCTCTTTCTCTCACTTTAAGACAGTCGATAGCTGCCTTCTTCAGACAGGAATTCCCTTCAGCCCTCCTCCTGGAGCTAAAAGCATGGTTCAGGCAGGTAGTATGCTTCTTAGGGCAGGAGTTGTCCCCCTGTCCCAGCTCTCCTCCATGAAGCTGGGGCTGTGGTTAAGGCCAGCTCTCGGTCCTTAGCCAGCTTCACCTTTAGACGGATCTTTTTCCTGCAGGGTTCAGCAGGCCAGCCTTCTGTTGATGTCTGCCCTGTGATGAGGGAGGAGGCAGCATATATGCTAGTTCCCTTCCTGAAGCATGTCTCAATTGGCTGGGGGAAGAGGGAGCCTTGCCTTGCCCTGCCCACTTTTCAAGGCTTTTGATCTCAGACTCTTAAAGAGACAGTAATGGGGTTCCTCCCAAAAACTACTTATTCTTAGGATTGTTTTGTTCTTTCCCAATCTTCCACTGGTCTTTGAAGGTAAGACCCCCACTCCTCCTCCCCAGAATCTTAAAGAGGCAGTGTCACATAACTGGAATGGGCTGACCTAGGCACCACTACCCTCAAGGGGACACATCACCCCATCACATCAGTCTGTACTTGAATACTTGCTTCACCTGTAGCTTTCTAATCTCTTTTTCAGCTGAGTCAATTTAGCAGCCATTTCATCTTACTGCATAGTAACTGAAAATAGGACTTGGACACAGTAAAGGGACGTATGAAAGTCTAGTGAACATCTGTCCACCAATCAAAGATCTAACTCCATCAAGAAACTTTAGTCAGTTTAGGAAGCCTCCCTTCGAACCTCTGCCTATTTTGCTGTTTCACCTATTCGTTATAGCCATCACATTTGCCGTAAGAGAACTGGAAGCCCTGATGGCTGATGATCTTTCAGTTTTCCACAATGACAAAGTGGTTCTCCCTAGTTCTCTCCTCTCCCCTGCTCCAAGGTGGTAATTGATACCTATCTCAATCCATTAATCCGCCAGTATTCTTTTCCAGGACGCCATGCTCATTCAGGCCAAACAAAGCTTCACATGTTAGACGTAAGAAGGGCTTTTGCTTTCTAAAATCTTGGGTTCTGTTTATGTAGAAAATCACAATATTTTAATTTCATATATTAAATAACAAAAGACAGGAAATTACTTCAAACTATATGAATTGGATTATGTATCGACACGAGCTGCAAATCGGCCTCTGTCCGTCTCCCACTAGGGCTTAGATAACTTTCCACAAGAGCAAAGGTGGCCTCCTTGGCATGCCTCAAACATATTCGGATTGTAGAAATTTGTATATCTATTGCTTGGAGTTCTAGTCACGCAATTTACAAAAGAGTCCTACCATCTTGATCAGATGCTTACTTTGGTAGAGCAGTATTTTGGTCACTGTCCAATTAGGACTCCACGTCCTACCTTCCTCAGATGGCCGTACTGTTTATCAAACTACCCCTTGAATGGGAATATGCAGAGGCCACTCGAAGAAACTAAGGTTACTTGCCTGTAACTACAGTTTTTCAAGATGGACTTTGCACATTCACACTCCTCATTCACTTTCTCCTCAAGTCCCGTTTATAATCTGTGACTGTATAAGTAAGGCTACGTTTTAGTCACAGGTATTTTTAGTAAAAATAGTGAATGGGGGGCAGGCCAGGCGTGTGCCCTGGGACCCCTGCTGGTACTGGGGATGGGGAAGTTGGCTCCACATCCCTCCAGCTCTGAGGCAGGGGCCGAGGCAGGGGCTCCTCTGCTGCTCCCACCACAAGTGCCTGCTGCCTCAGCTCCCATTGGCTGGGAACCGCAGCCAATGGGAGCTGCAGGGGCGGGGTCTGTGGGTGCCACCAGTCTGTGGTGCAGAGACCCCTCTGCCTCCAGGAGCTGCAGGGGGCTCCCCCACCCCAGGTAAGTGCCCCCCCAAACCCCTGCCCCTATCCCTGAGCCCCTCCCACACAGCCAAACAGCTGCGGGCAACCCCTGGGCCAGCACCAGCCACCACAGAGGTCATGGAAAGTCATGGAATCTGTTACCTCCATGGCAGACTCGCAGCCTTACTTATAAGGCAGTAAAGGGACTGAGGTTGCTGGACCACCATGCCCCCACTAGAGCCTGGCACTCGGAATGGTGAGGGAGGGTCAAAAGGGTCTGAGTGCCCCAATGGGCACAGCAATGAATTGTTCCACCGTCAGAACTGTAATGCCTATGCATCACATTCGCGCTCACTCATGGGTAGAGTCCATCTCTAAGAGCTCCAGTTACAGGTGAGCAATCTTAATTTTTCAGTCACTCAATGTACATGTCCAGGGGAGGAGTTGGGCAGAGGGATAAAACCTACAAAGTGATGAGGTTGGTAGGTTTAGTCTTTCTTGACCATGCTTTATTTATTTTATTTCAGATCAAACATAAGTCAATAGGAGGATTTTAATGTTCCCTCTGGGCATCTTAATTTCTAAAATGCAAATTTCCCTTCCTTTGTTAAAGCATACTTTTACGTATAACCTACCTGACATACATTCAGTTGCCATCCCCTAGGTGTCCTCTTCAGTGATCATTCTTTTATTTTAACTGAACTGAAATGAGCATTCTGTCTGAGTGGGAGATTTCTAGATCTGTGAAGATGTCCCCTAAAATGTCTTTCTCCTTGCCAGTTCTGGCATATCCCTGAGAGGAGCTAGGAGTATGTGTCCCATGTGGCATGCTTGTGCGCGCTCGCGCGCGCGCGCTCTCTCTCTCTCTCTCTCTCTCTCTTTTTCCCCAAAGGGTGGGTTGCAGGTGCCTAAGTCCATATCCTGGGTGGGGTGGAGGTGGTAGAAGCCCAGACTTGCTCCCGCTTATTGCTCCAGCAATTGATATATTTTGGTGGTTTAAATTACCATTTATTACAGTGGAGCCTACCAATTACCACAAATTTCATTTCACTTACAACAAATGTAAGTAATTCACCCTAAAACTGAAAATTGTCTATATCAATAGTTTCAAGAGCTGTGGATGTGAATAGTAGTACCCTGATCTTGTATAACAACATGATAATCCACATTAGAATCTGGAGAGAGAAATATACAGTGGAACAGTTAACATTTCCTGAAGTCTGATTTCCTTCCAATGCATTTCAGTAGAGAGAAATCCCATCACAGAAAATGAATCTTATTATAGTGCATTCATTTACCAGCACAGATAGCTTTAGTAGACATTGGCACCATCCGTTCTACCCTCAAATTACAAATTAAAAAACCATAATTCATAATTATCACGTGAGTATTTCAGTGCTCATGCCTCTTATTCGGTGCATTGTATGCAGCTGTGCGGATTTCATAAAGTTTCTTGTCCAAACTGTGAATCAGATGGCCTTCCCTTTATATAGTCACTACAAGAAAGATTCTCGATAAAAATGTGTACTTCACAGATGTAACTGCGAATACATTTGTAAGTGAAGCTTCCAAGATTTGAGATTCTCTTTAACTAGATTTGTTAGTTCTATCCGTCTTTGGTGTAATTTCTCTGAGGTCAATGAAGTCACACCGGATTAATTTGGCCTATTGTAGCAAGGATTTAGCTGCCTTGACTTCAGGTCTGCCTGGTGCCTCAGCTTCTCCCTCTTGGGCTCCCTAGTAACTTCACATGGGCTCCTGTATGTCAGGTAGTACCCTTTCTTGGTATCTGGTTTATTAACAAGTTCAAAAGGAAACACTAACTTCCTCAAAGCCTATGTGCAGTGATCTTAGTTTTCTCTCTTCTGAAGCAAACTTGCTCCCCAACTTTAGCTGCCTTAGCTGGTACCTGTTCGCTCCAGGCTCTGCCTGGGAGCTAAGGAAAGTCTCTCTTTGTGCTCAGGATGCTCTTACATTCTCCAGCAGTTTTGGTTCTGAGCCACATGCTACCATCACGTGACCCCTGGACTCATTCCCTTCACCTGGGGAGGCAGGCTGCACCTGGCACAGGTAAGACTGAGCTGTAAGACTTAGGGTATGTCTGCACTGCAGTTAAACACCCATGGCTGGCCCTTCAGCTGACTTGGGCTCGTGGGGCTTGGGCTATGGAGCTATTTAATTGTGATATAGATGTTTGGGCTCAGGGTGTAGCCCAGGCTCTAGGACTCTGCAAGGGGGTAGAGTCCCAGAGTGCAGCTCCAGCCCAAGCCCCAACATTTACACTGAAATTAAATATCCCCTTAGCCTGAGGCAGCTGACTCAGGCCAGCCATGGGTGTCCCAGTATGTCTACACTGTTTTAAAAGCCAGGATACTGAGTCTCAGAGCCCTGGTCTACAGACTCGGCTTGTGTTATGGTATTAAAAACAGCCTTGAAAGTACACAGCTGTTTTTAGTGCCATAGTGCGAGTTTGGGTCTACAGACCCAAACTCTTGAGACTCACTGCTGTGGGTTTGAAAACACAATGTAGAGGCACCCTTAAAAGGCCAGCTCACCTTGTGAGACACCCATAATATTTACAGAAAGGAATAGAATGTTACAGAATAATGAATTTCTGATTTTATACATTCTAAATATTTATGGAAAATGAGGTGAAGGCATCAATTCTGAGACATCAGTTTAGTTCTACAACCAAATATTGATGCTGTATACAGCTGTTCATTGGACAATAGATCTGCATTCTGATTGGTTTAAAGTACAGATTTTTGCCTTATCCAGCCCAGAGACCTGTTTATTTAATAGCACAGACAAAGCATACTTTGGTGCCAGAGAACCTTAGATTTGACTTCTCAGTGAGCAACTGCAGTCTGATGTGACACATTCTTTACTGCATGCTATATAGGAAATATCCAGCATCTTGCTGTGTAGAAAGACAAAGAAGGATGTACAGCAGATTGCAAAAACAAACAAAAAATTGTCTGCCACCTAGGTTTTTTTAACCTTTCCATTGTTAGTAATATCCTCTTTAAAAAAATTTTTTTGAAACCTTCTTTCCTTAGCTGATCTTCTCAGTTCTTTTCCCACTTGGCAGAGATTGATTTCTTCCTCTCCCACCTTCCTTGTGTTTAATGGAGCTTGAAATTAACATGACTCTTCTTGTCTACCTCCTTTTGTGTAGCATCATTGGTGATGTCAGCACATCTCTGAGAAATATTTCCTTTGCGGTCTATAGTATTCTAATTGTGGCACATACTTTATAGTGCTAGAATGGCTTAATACTGTGGTTTGTTGTGCTATTGAAAAACAGGTGATGGGCAAGGTGGAACTGGCAAAAGATAACAGATACAGTAGTAAGTCAGACATTACTCTTCACTCCCACCCCTTCAAATAAATACAGATATGCTAGTATAGGTATTAGGGCTAATGTAAATAATAATCATGATAACACCAACTAATCTTCATAAATCTGTGACATAAGTAACTTCATTTTATACTCGGTACGGAGCGCTGACTTGCTGAATTCCACACAGTGACTCGGTTCCGGAGCTGGGAAGAGGACTAGGAGTTCTTGGCTCCTAATTGCATGCTAGTCTAGTACACTATGTAGCATTTGCTCTCTGAAACTTTATGCACCCAACTCAGCTCTCCAGAATATATAGGTATCACTTTTAAGCAGAGAGTCGTGGTCTCCATTTGGAAATAAAGATCATGGAGTTGATTTATTTTAGTGTGCTGTTGTTTTGTGTATTTTAATGATATATCTTTTTGTATATATCATCTAGCCTGGTGTTGAATATTGCAGCTCTTAAGGAGACATGTTGAGCTGATCTGCCATCCATGTAAATGTAAAACCATAAAATTTCAAAAACAATTATATGTTAAAGAACAGAAATCATGGAATGAGCAAAACTTCAGCCTCCCGTAAACGCTCACCTACATACGGGTAGTATAAAGCCCTTTTCAGGTGTGTGACAGAGTGCTGGCAACAGTAGCTGAGCCAGCACTCTGGTCACTGTAACTCTAGTTACTCTAGAGTAAACCTCATTATGAAGAGCTGTACCTAATTGGTGGGCTGAGGAGAACTAAGAGGCCATTAGGGAGAGGATACAAAAGGTATAGGAAGTGAGAAGGAGGAAGCAGAAGAAAGAGAGATCTCTCTCTCCTGCTTGCTTCAGGAGCTGAGGGCTACTTAGAACTGTAGGTGTAAGGCTGTATAGTATGTAAGGGTGGTGGGAACTATATTGTAAATAAACTGCAGGGGGGTTTTCACTAGCAAAAGGTCTCAGCCTTTTATGGGCTTGAATGGGCAGGAGCAAGCCGGCCCTGCCGTATGGTGACATAGGAAAAAAGAAGAAAGTTAACCCACTCTTCCTCTCCCCTGCCCCCCCCCCAAGTCTTTCTGGTAAGAAAATGCAACTCTGTTGAAGACAGGGCTTGAACTGGGGAGTACTATGAGGGGAGATATAGTGGAGGTACTCTTCCCAGCTCTGCCTATGCAAGTTGCTCAGATCAGGTACTGTCCCCAGTAGATTGTGCAGATGTTCAAAATGACATTCTTCTCTGGGTGTCCTGAGTCTTAGCTCCCCCTTCCTCCCTTCCGTGGGGTTTGAATAAGTCTGTGGGCTTTGCTGGGCACCTTTAGCTTGTCTTTCCTTTGATGGGGCTCAGATGTTTTACTAGCCTTTTTGGGTATGGTTTGTTGAATGTGGGGTGAGAAAGAGAGAAATAAGTGGCATTTTGCAAACTCTTGGTCATGGCAACAGAGGGAGTCTTTCTAAGGCACAAAAGGAAGTGAAGCACCCAATTGCCATGACAATCATGAGTTTGAAAAATCTCCCAAATTATTATTACTTGGAAACAGTTATAACCCATCAAGATGAATGAAGCAGTTTACATTTCAGAGCTATTGTTTAGGGCTTTTTGGAGACTGGAGAAGGAACTGCATTGCATTGACCTCACAGTTTTGAGGTCTTCCTAAGCCAGGTCTACATTAGAAAAGTTTTGCTGATGGACTATCCTGGCAAATCTTCCTATGTACACAATACTTATACTGGCATAAGTGTTTTTGCCAATATAAGTTATACCAGTTTGATGAGTGAAATAAACTATACCGTGCAGTTGTGGTCACCCCATCTCAAAGAAGATGTATTAGAATTAGAAAAAGGACAGAAAAGGGGCAACAAAAATGATTGGGAGTATGGAACAGCTTACGTACAAGGAGAGATTAATAAGTCTGGGACTGTTCAGCTTGAAAAAAGACAACTAAGGGGGAGAATATGGTAGAGGTCTATAAAATCATGAATGGTGTGGAGAAAGTGAATAAAGATATGTTGTTTATGCCTTTGTGTAACATCATAACCAGGGGTCACCTAGTGAAATTAATAGGTAGCTGGCTTAAAACATACAAAAGTACTACTTCACACAATGCCCAGTCAACCTGTGGAACTCATTCTCATGGGATGTTGTGAAGGCCAAAAGTATAACTGAGTTGAAAAAAGAATTAGATAAGTTCACGGAGGATAGGCCCATAAACCTCTGTTAACCAAGACAGTCAGGGGCACAACCTTATGCTCTGGATGTCCCTAAACCTCCGGCACAGCAGGGAATGGACAACCTGATGATTGCCCTGTTCTGTTCATTCTATCTGATGCATTTGGCACTGGTCGCTGTCAGGAGACAGGATAGTTAGGCTTGGTGGACCACTGGTCTGACATAGTATGGGTCAGTATGTTAGTAGAACTGTGCCTATGCTAGGGTTTTTACCAGTATAGAAGTGTCCCGTTGTCATCCCACCCCCCCAAAAAAAACCCACCTCACACCACTAACCAAAATTGCCAGTAAAAGTTTCTACCGTAGACCTAAATAACCATAGCAACTTACTTTTGTAAATGAAAGCTGAGATTCTGAAGCACAAAATGGCTGCTTCAGAGGGATGCTGAACAAGCTCATGTGCCACAGTTTGGGAACTCCTGGAGTACTGTAATATGGTCACCTGGAAGTAACACAGGCATGGGTAAATTTCAGAGTAGCAGCCATGTTAGTCTGTATTCGCAAAAAGAAAAGGAGTACTTGTGGCACTTTAGAGACTAACCAATTTATTTGAGCATAAGCTTTCGTGAGCTACAGCTCACTTCATCGGATGCATTCAGTGGAAAATACAGTGGGGAGATTTATATACATAGAGAACATGAAACAATGGGTGTTACCATACACACTGTAACCAGAGTGATCACTTAAGGTGAGCTATTACCAGCAGGAGAGTGGGGGGAAGAAACCTTTTGTAGTGATAATCAAGGTGGGCCATTTCCAGCAGTTCACAAGAACATCTGAGGAACAGTGGGGGGGGAGGGGGGAAGAAGGAGGTATAAACATGGGGAAATAATTTTACTTTGTGTAATGACCCATCCACTCCCAGTCTCTATTCAAGCCTAAGTTAAGTGTATCCAGTTTGCAAATTAATTCCAATTCAGCAGTCTGTCATTGGAGTCTGTTTTTGAAGTTTTTTTGTTGAAGAATTGCCACTTTTAGGTCTGTAATCGAGTGACCAGAGAGATTGAAATGTTCTCCAACTGGTTTTTGAATGTTATAATTCTTGACGTCTGATTTGTGTCCATTTATTCTTTTACGTAGAGACTGTCCAGTTTGACCAATGTACATGGCAGAGGGGCATCGCTGGCACATGATGGCATATATCACATTGGTAGATGTGCAGGTGAACGAGCCTGTGATAGTGTGGCTGATGTGATTAGGCCCTATGATGGTGTCCCCTGAATAGATATGTGGACACAGTTGGCAATGGGCTTTGTTGCAAGGATAGGTTCCTGGGTTAGTGGTTCAGTTGTGTGGTGTGTGGTTGCTGGTGAGTATTTGCTTCAGGTTGGGGAGCTGTCTGTAGGCAAGGACTTGCCTGTCTCCCAAGATTTGTGAGAGTGATGGGTCGTCCTTCAGGATAGGTTGTAGATCCTTGATGATGCATTGGAGAGCTTTTAGTGGGGGGCTGAAGGTGATGGCTAGTGGCGTTCTGTTGTTTTCTTTGTTGGGCCTGTCCTGTAGTAGGTGACTTCTGGGTACTCTTCTGGCTCTGTCAGTCTGTTTCTTCACTTCAGCAGGTGGGTATTGTAGTTTTAAGAATGCTTGATAAAGATTTTGTAGGTGTTTGTCTCTGTCTGAGGGGTTGGAGCAAATGCGGTTGTATCGTAGAGCTTGGCTGTAGATAATGGATTGTGTGATGTGGTCTGGATGAAAGCTGGAGGCATGTAGGTAGGAATAGCGGTCAGTAGGTTTCCGCTATAGGGTGGTGTTTATGTGACCATCGCTTATTAGCACCGTAGTGTCCAGGAAGTGGATCTCTTGTGTGGACTGGTCTAGGCTGAGGTTGATGGTGGGATGGAAATTGTTGAAATCATGGTGGAATTCCTCAAGGGCTTCTTTTCTATGGGTCCAGATGATGAAGATGTCATCAATGTAGCGCAAGTAGAGTAGGGGCATTAGGGGACGAGAGCTGAGGAAGCGTTGTTCTAAGTCAGCCATAAAAATATTGGCATACTGTGGGGCCATGCGGGTACCCATAGCAGTGCCGCTGATTTTGAAGGTATACATTGTCCCCAAATGTGAAATAGTTATGGGTGAGGACAAAGTCACAAAGTTCAGCCACCAGGTTAGCCGTGACATTATCGGGGATACTGTTCCTGACGGCTTGTAGTCCATCTTTGTGTGGAATGTTGGTGTAGAGGGCTTCTACAGCCATAGTGGCCAGGATGGTGCTTTCAGGAAGATCACCGATGGATTGTAGTTTCCTCAGGAAGTCAGTGGTGTCTCGAAGATAGCTGGGAGTGCTGGAAGCGTAGGGCCTGAGGAGGGAGTCTATGTAGCCAGACAATCCTGCTGTCATGGTGCCAATGCCTGAGATGATGGGGCATCCAGGATTTCCAGGTTTATGGATCTTGGGTAGCAGATAGAATACCCCAGGTCGGGGTTCCAGGGGTGTGTCTGTGCGGATTTGTTCTTGTGCTTTTTCAGGGAGTTTCGTGTAGCAAGTTCTTTATCTGAAAGACTGTTGTACTGATCTTAGAGGTGCAGATGCAGGCAGGGAGAAATGCTTTTGCTCATGGTTGTTATTGAGCATCCAGTGGCAGCCCCTGATCCAAAAAGTTCCTTTTACACCAAGAAGTTCTGTTCTTTTGTTGCCATGTGTCTGGTTTTAAAAGTTGCCCATATTTTCTGATCCAGAGCTCTGCCTAGTACTTATATCTCCAGATACGAACACTGTGCTTTCAATTTTGTATCCAATCTCTTAGTAGAACTAGTCCTAGAAGGGAACTCTCTTGTTCAAATAATCCTCAACTCTTGCTCTTTGTTAGCTTTCATTGCTGGCCTCCATCTTGGACATGCTGTCCAACCTTGAATAGAACAAACTAAAAAAGATCAAGGAGCCAGTGAGATTTGTACATAAAACTAGGCACATCTTATGATCTCTAACTTGCAACCCTTGTCCTCCCATATCTCTCCCTTTTATTCCTTGCATCACTTGCTATGTATGTCTAACTTTAGATTGTAAATGCCTCAGGGCAGGGATCTGTCTGTAAAGCACCAAGTGCATCTGTGGCACTGTGTAGATGGATGATAATCTTTTTTGACATTCCCAACAGACATTTCTGCAGCATCAGCACAGACTCCTGGATTTGGCTGTGGCTCTTCAGAGTTCGGATCAGGGCGTTACAGCCTCTGTTCTAAGAGGTTATGCTGTTGGTTTTGTGTGTGTCTGTAAGAGAGAGACAGACAACATTTGGCCGCTAAGGAAGTCACTTATGTGCACCAAAATAGGGGCACTGCTTTATTTTAAAACATCCTATTAAAGAAAATAGGTGGAGAGAAGAAAGGGTTTTTTTTTTTTTTGTATTGAGTACAAAATATCTTCTACATTCTGAGTAATGTAGGAGATCTTGATAACCTAGATCATCTTCTCTCTTGAATTCAAGAAAGTGGTGGGTTGCTCACATCCTCTTAAATACTTGTGTTTCAGGACGTGGGGCCACTACTTGCAACATGGACTACTTTGTTCAACAGTTTTGTTGACATGGTACGTGATAACCAATGGGATGTGTATACTAAAAGCACAATGTGTTAATGTGTAGAATAGGTGTTCTTCTGTAATGTGGTACTTTGTTTCTTGGCCAGCAGGGGCTAAGAGCATCACAAAGCCAGTATGTTCTTCCTCAGTAGGCATCCGTGTGCCACGTAGTATTTTGCATCAGCCTCTTCAGTTGATGTAGGAATGGTGTTCATTACCTGCATCTGGAGCTGTGTCTCGCCTAACAGCTTAATGGGACCACACTGGGGGGCTTGTATAATCTCCATCCAAGAATATTAAAGGAACTGGCACATGAAATTGCAAGTCCAATAGCAAGGATTTTTAATGAATCCCTAAACTGGAGGGTTGTACCCTGTGACTGGAGAATTGCTAATATATCTATTTTTAAGAAAGGGAAGAAAAGTGATCCTGGAAACTACAGGCCCATTAGTTTGACATTAATTATATGCAAGATCTTGGAACAAATTTTGAAAGAGAACGTTAAGGCTATAGAGGTGAACGGCAAATGGTACAAAATACAACACAGCTTTACAAAAGGTAGATTGTGGCAGACCAACCTGATCTTTCTTTGAGAATAACTGATTTTTTAAAAATTTTTTTAAACAAAAGAAATGCAGATCTAATCAATCTGTATTTCAGTAAGGCATTTAATACAGTTCAGCATGGGAAATTATTAGTTAAATTGGAGAAGATGGGGATTAATATGATAATTGAAAGTTAATAAGGAACTGGTTAAAGGGGAGACTACAGTGGATCAAACTAAAAGATGAACTGTCAAGTTTGGAGGGAGGCTACTAGTGGAGTTCCTCAGGGACTGGTCTTGGGACTAGTCTTATTTAATATTTTCATTCATGACCTTGGTGCAAAAAGTGTGTGTGTGCTAATAAAATTTGGTGCATGACACAAAGTTGGGAGATATTGCCAATATGGAGGAGGACTGAAATATCGTAAAAGTTTTGGTTGACCTTGAAAACTGGAGCAATAGAAATGGGGTGCAGTTTAATAGTGCATAGTACAAGGTCATGCACTTAAGGAGTAACACCAAGAATTTTTTTGCTATAAGCTTGGGATTTATCAGTTGGAAGCGACAGGGGGAGAAGAAAGGTTTGCTTATATTGGTTGATCACAGGATGACTGAGTCTCAAATGTGACATGGCTATATAAAAAAAAAAAAGGGGGGGGGGGCTAATGTAATATTACGATGCATCAGATGAGGAATTTCCAGGGGAGATGATAAAGCATTATTGCCATTATAAAAGGCACTGGTGAGGCCTCATCTGGAACACTGTGTGCAGTTCTAGTCTCCCATGTTTAAGAATGATCAATTCAAACTGGAAGAAGTGCAGAGAGAGGCTACTAGGATGGTCAGAGGAATGAAAATCAACCTTAGGAGAGGAGACTCAAGGAGCTGAGCTTGGCTTGTTTAGCCTAGCCAAATGAAGGTTGACTGGAGATATGATTACTCTCTATAAATGCCGGGAAGGGAGAAGTTATTTAAATTAAGGGCTAACTTAACTTAAACTGGCCATCAACAAGTTTAGGCTTGAAATTAGACTAAGGTTGCTAACCATCTGAGGAGTGAAGTTCTGGAATAGCCTTCCAAAGCAGGTTTCAGAGTAGCAGCCGTGTTAGTCTGTATTCGCAAAAAGAAAAGGAGTACTTGTTGCACCTTAGCGACTAACCAGTTTATTTGAGCATAAGCATCAGATGCATCCGATGAAGTGAATTGTAGCTCACGAAAGCTTATGCTCAAATAAATTGGTTAGTCTCTAAGGTGTACAGGTACTCCTTTTCTTCCAAGGCAGTGGGGGTAAAAAACCTAACTTGTTTCAAGACTGGTCTCAATAAGTTTATGGAGAGGACGGTATGATGAGATTGTTAATAGCAAAAGTCCCCAACAGCCAGAGCTGGGAGAGTAGGTGGGGAGGGCTCCGAGTTACAACAGAGAATTCTTTCCCAGCTGCATGTCTGGTGGGTCTTGCTGATGTGCTCAGAATTCAACTGATTCCTATGTTTGGGGTTGGGAATGAATTTTCCCCTGGGTCACATTGGGAGAGACCCTGGGGTTTTTAAGCCTTCCTCTGTTGCATGGGGCATGAATCGCTTGCTGGTGGATTGTCTGTAACTTGAAGTCTTTAAATCCATGATTTGAGGACTTCAGTAACTCAGCCAGAGGATATGGGCCTATTGCAGGAGACAGGTGAGGTTCTTTGGTCTGTGATGTGCAGAAGGTCAGACTAGATGGTCCCTTCTGCCCGCAGTGTCTGAATCGGTTTTCTCAATGTGAATATTGAGAAGCGAGTACATGTGTATGAGGGATTCTGTAAGCTGGGAGGAGCTTCTAAGAAATTTAAAAATAAAATTAAATAAGTACTTAAAATATACCAATGGTGAGATGTTCTGAGCGTTTTGTTTGTGCAAGACAGAATCTAAGAAGATGACCATAGTGCTGTGTGTGTGTAATTTTAGGATTTTTTTTAAAAAAAATCTTTTATGAATTTAGCACCAAGAATTGGTTTTTCTCTAGGCAGAGCATGTGCCAAGAGTTGTTGTGCAAGGCTAGAGGAAACTAAGACTGCAATGTTTCACTGTCTAAATCAGGGGGTGCATTCTGTTTCCCAGAAAAAAAGTCATTAGTTACATTTATATAACTGTTCTACCAAGCAAGTATGCAAGCAATACTTAGAACAGTATTAGGACATTAATATGGATTTTAAGTCACTTAAATATTCGAGCTGATACAAAGATATCAGGCATTAAAGGAATCTATTTATCTACTACCTTGGTATACTAAATGCATGTGAAAGTGCAGACTTCCTTAAAATACCCTGGTAATGGTTTCAAGAATGATCTGCGTTTTTTAAAGACTTATTTTAGAGGAATGAGCGTTTATCCTAGTCTCAAGGACTGACACTAATTTGAAGGCTCTTTGTGAATCATAGGATGTAAAGATGGACAGGGCTTATGAGGTAACTTAATCATGTTTGGGCCACCATAGGATTGTTCCCTAACCTACTTTCTTGTGCTTTATCCAGCATAGATCTATATTATGCAGTGATAGGCACTATCACTTCCCTTGGTGGCTCTTCCCAACCTAATAGATCTTGCTGTTAAGGCTTTTGCTAATGTTTAACATTTTAAAATTTGCCATTGCAGATGAGTCCAGGGTCTCTTTAATACCTCATTAATACCACTTTCAAAAGTGTCTCAGCAAGGTTAAGATTCAAATTCGTGCAAACAGAGCAATCTGTTTTAACACTTGCCTGCTTTATTGCATCCTAAAATGAGAAGATGGTTGTGCCAAGTCTGGACTGATTTAAATTCCTCAGTGATTGTGTGGAGTAGCTTTGTTTCTGAGGGACTGTATGTCCACTGAAGTATTGCCACTTTAAAAATAAAATATATGGAGCTCTGATGAAACAGAACTCTAATGAAACTGCTTCATAACAATGGCTAATCCTCAGTCATCCCTGCAGTAAATATTTTACAGATGGGGAAACCTGAGGGAATAAGGTTACAATTTGCCAAAGGCTGCAGAAAGAGCACGTCATCACTGGAACACACGAGTTTTAAACTTTAGTTTTATATTTTATCCGAAGATTCAGAGAGGGCTCTACTACCAGGCAGGTGTTTTGTACTGTTCTCTTCCCAAATTTAGTAGACTGAGAGCTTGTCTACATGGGGATACTCAGGGAAAATTAATCCAGATTAACTAAAGGTGTGAATTTTAAAGTGGTTTAGTTAAACTGCAGTAAACCCCTGTGTGGGCACTCTTACTCAGAATAATTCACTTTAGTTTGATTTGATCCTGCAGAGAAGTCATAATTAATCTTGCAAATATATCTCTAACAAAGTTAAAGGGAACAAAGAAAAATATTGGTTGGGTAACTCTTTTTATTCTCCCCACCCCCCTTGTATTATAGTGTTGTGGTAGCGGCATTATACTGTAGTATGTTACGGTTGAGGATACACTTTTTTGTGATAAACTACTGTCTTTTCAGGTGCTTCTAAGGCTTTGTCTGCATGCAAACTTGAACCAGTTTAAATAGTCCCTTAAGTGGACTACTTTTAGCAGTTTAAGCCTGTTGTTTATTGGTCTAGCTTGCCCCTGTAAATGTAATCTAAACCGATAAATCAGGTTTAAATCTATTTAAAGGTGCTTACATACAAAGCTGTACCAGTTTAACTAAGCTTATTTAAAGTCACATCTTTAGTTATACCTGCATGTAGACTAGGCCTAACTAGGGAAATATCCTATGCTTTCTTGTGGTTCAAACATAATCTTCAAAAGGGATAGAGGAAGCCTGCTAAAGTTACATGAAGATGTGGGGAGGGGATGTCCTTCATATTTTCAGAAATTATTCAGATACTGTCTGACAATTTTTAATAGTTTAGAGTGAAGATTTCAAAACTGGTTATGTAAGTCTCTCTCAACGAGACATGGATACACAAAAATCTGAAAAAACAGTTTTGAGGAAAGTGCCATGCAGTGTGTAGTATGGCCTACCTTACAAAGTAAGTCGGTGTTTATTTCCTGGTAGTCTCTGCATTAAACTAATAATTCCCTCCCCTGCATGAACCCCTGAATCTCCCTGCCTTTGTCAGCAGGAGCAGGAAAGAATCTAATGATTGTCCTTCATGTGGAAACAAATGATACAGCTAGATTCTTGCTGAAACGTATCAAGGGACACTATGCCAGGCTGGGGAAGACTTTAAGAAAATGAAGGCTCAGGTGATCTTAACTACCTGTCACTGGGGGAGGAGAACAAAGGCAAGACAAGATTATGGTGATCAAACAGATGGCTCAGGCAGTGGTGCTATAAGGAGGGTTTGGGGATGTTTGGCCACTGGGAGGCATTCGTGGACAGAGGATGGGTGGTATTATGAGATTGCCTATGTGCTATTGTAGGCAGTCTCCAACTACTAGCAGCAAATATCTCCATAGGCTGGTGATGGGACACTAGATAGGGAGAGCTCTGAGTTGCTACAGAGAATTCTTTTACCTAGTGTTTGGCTGATCGGTGTTGCTCATCAAATGCTCCAGGTCTAACTAATTGTCATATATGGGGGTCAGGAAGGAATTTTTCCCTGGGTCAGATTGGCAGAAACTCTGGGGGGTTTTCATCTTCCTCTGCAGTATGGGGGCAAAGGTCATTTGTGGGTTTAAACTAGTGTAAATGGTAAATTCTCTGCAGCTTGAAGTCTTTAAATCATGATTTGAGCACTTCAGTAACTCAGCCAGAGGTTCGGGATCTATTACAGGAGTGGGTGGATAGATTCTGTGGCCTGCAATGTGCAGGAGGTCAGACTAGATAATCATGATGATCCCTTCTGACCTTAAAGTCTGAGTCAAAGATGACATTGGATGGGGCCTGGCGGGTCTGGCAGGCTTGCTAGAGGTTACTGAAGTTGATTGTGAGTCCTGATCCTGAGTATTATTCCTTACTCTGCCACTGACTTGTTCTGTGATCTTGGAAAAGTCACTTAACGTTCTCCATGTGCCTGTTTTCCCCTTTTGTAAAATAAGGCCAACACCTAGCTTTGTTTGAAAGGCTCTATAAATGCAAAGTAATATTTATTGGGTGATAGTACCTGCAATTTTAAATATTGCACTGGACTTTCATGTGCAGAGGCCAGAATATGCAAAACTTGTTCTACAATGTGTAGTCACTAAAGCATATTTAGATGTGTGTGATCAAACAACCTGCCTCTACTCGGATTTCCATTTCAAAATTAACAAACCCAGGAGTGCAAAGTGCCTGTTCTCTGTGATTTAACTAGGAGGAGGAAAATCTGCATTTCAAATAGCACTTTATTTTAGTAAATCAAATAAAGTGACCAGTATCTTAAAGAAAAAAATTATTTATTAACACTACCCTCTAAACCTTTTCACATCAGCATGACTCCAAGTTTAAATAATAATTGTTTATGCTAGTAATATATTTGCTAATAAAACTCAGTTATGATATTTTATAAAAGTTTGGTTTAAAGTGGCTGGTCCAGATTCTCACCTGTGCCCAGTTTTTGTTGGGTGCACCTGAGAGTGAGGGGGTTGTAAAATAACTGTTTCTGGTCTTTGGTTCTGCTCTGGCCCAGTCTCCAGTTTTCACTAAACTGTGCTAGCTGGCTGTGTCCCCAGGTGGCCAGTATACCAAAGAGTGATAGCTGGAGAGCAACAGCGTTCCAGCAAAACAACAACCCCCATACACTGTTGGGAAGAGAGGTTACATAGCAGATAGCTATGCTTGCTCTACACCATGTATGGTATCCCCAGGTGACTGGTTATGCTGGTATTCTGGTTACTTTGTGCTGTTGCAGCAGTGCAGAGCACCCGAGAGCAGGGGTTGAGAATCTCTCATGCTGTTTTAGAGAGAAGGGTGTAAAATGTAGGACCTACCCAGAAAGCTGTGCATACTTTGTTTAAAATCAAATTGTAACAGTAACACTTCCCTGCACTATTGAAAGGATTTTGTTACCATATCTTGCATATAGGGTCAGAACAATAACATAACTTCCCAGCCTGAATACCAAGCAAATATGCTGATTTTTTGATACACTATTAAGCAGTGAAAACTACATTGGCCACACTGAGATTGATCAGCTTTGAAAAATAGCGGTTGTCTCTGGCAACGGAGTGCTTTTTGTCAAATACTTTTTAAAAATATTTATAGTTTGTCTATTTTCTTTCTTAATACCATCTGAAAATAAAACTTCAGAAGCTTCTCCTCCAGAAGATACAGGTACTTGATATATACAATCAATCAGGTTGACAAACACTGAGGTTTTAGTTTCTATTTGAGCAGAATACAGTTTTTTCTTTTGTACAGCAGTTTCATCAATGACCAGTGTAACTCCAGTCCGTACTACATAGTGTGATGACATTTCAGGCCTAATGTTGGCTCACCTCATTGCTCCAAGCTACTCCATACACAAGAACAAATTCATCGTTTCAAGTTAAGATCTTGGAAGAGGATCATTTAATATGTGCTTTCTGTGTTGTCAACAGTAGATCCTCAAAGGTCCCTTCTGGTTTATGAAACAACAGTGTTTGCACAAAAGGACTAGCTGATGCCTGATGGAATCTGTTTACCCTGAAGCATTTTTGAAACTCTATCTCTTGCTAAGAAACCATCCCATAGATCAGCAGCCTTGCTTTTGGGTTAGGATCTAGATAAGATTTTAAAGCACCAATTGGTTCATGAGGCCCAGAAAAGGGGTGCTAGTCAAAGTAGACTCTCAAACAGAAAGGCAGCCCCATTGTGCTTGCTTCTTTCAACTGCATACTCTGTTTTCCCTGAAATCTTTGTTTTAACACTAATGTAATCTAAGATAACAAAATAAATTATGAAGATTAATTTTCAATTTTCTTCTCTTTGGGGCCATTTGTTTGATTTCACTATCCCAGAACCATTTGGGACAGAATATTGTGATAGTGTCAAGCAATGGGACCATTCACTTGTCCTCTCTTGCAGAGATGGGCTGGAGTGTCATCTCAAAGCTTCCTGCCAGCCCAAGGTCATTCTTCGGTGTAGTGGTGCATAGTGCTATTGAATAGACTCTTAGCTAGTCATATAATATAAAGGATTTAGTTATCTGTGCACTTTGGTGTGAGTAGTAATACAGAGTTAGAATTTTCCTTTTAATGATGCTATACAATATCCTTTCGAGTCGGAATTATTTGGTGATCATTTTATTGTCGGTCTTAATATGCTAACTGTATACTTAAAATTTGCCAATTGCCTTTATTGCTTCTGTACTAGCCAGTAGAAAACTTTTATTGCTTATCAAGACTCAACTTTTTGTTTAGTGTGTGTCGTCGTTCCCCCCGGTCTATATATTCGGATAACTTTTGTTACCTAAAATTCAGTAGTTCCCTCTATAATCATTTTTCATATATATTCTTCTTTCATAAAACGTCAGTTAGTGTTCCTACTGCACGAGCTATAGCACTGCATCTTGCCTAAAGGTTATTAGTTGTGATGCTTATGGTTTTAGCAAACATATATGCATTGCTCTCTCTCTCTCTTCCCTCTTAATTTCTCTTTATTTATTCACCCAACCTTTCAGGCCTGATCATTGCTCTGTATTCCACGGTTGTAGGTGTTAATCTTGTTGTAGATGAGAGTGATAATGCATTGCTGTCACAGAACCAGCACGTGCTTTAGCTTGCCTTTTGGTAGCTATATGCTATACTGGAGAAAATTATTTGAAGAGTCCCATGGCCAGAAAGCTAAGCAGTAAAACTAGTGCAATCAAAAGCAATATGAACGTTCTGGCTTTAGTAAAGAACTATTAGAGTGAAACATCCTGCTGCTGTACTAGTAAGAGAGAGAGAATAATGTAAAATTATGGTTTGTCGTCCTAGGAAAAGTTTATTTATATTTTGGTGGAGGAAGATATTTAGATTTAAGGAGAATAAACATTTTTCCCTTTCACTGCTTCTTAGTAGTACCTTCTGCAGCAGTAAATGTTTGTGGAAGGGTTATATTTTCTTTGTTAACTTGTATACTAATACCCAGGGTGGTTAGTCTGTCTACAGCACGTTCATTTCTTTTCCTTGTGGCTCTTCTGTATATTTTTCCAGATGAAAGAAAGATACAATTTTGTGAGTTTTCTCACTTTCAGTTTACAGTGACTCAGCATATCCAATCACTGGCCATTAACATAGATATTTTTCATCATGAGATACCTATGAATTTATTTTGTAATTATTGCAAAGTTCCCAGTTGGGATTGATACTCCATTGTGCTAAATGCTGCACAAATACATGCCCTGTCCCTGGGAATTTACAATCTAAGGCTTTAATCCTGCAAATACTCACATGTTGGGCTAATCCAGTGTGTACAACGGTATTTGCAGAATCAGGTCCTAAGAAGGCAAATGACATACAAAGGATGAGGGAAAATGGTCTTGGCTATATATTGTCAGCTAACCCTAGTAACTGCCCTTTGAGCCATCATTAGCTGTCTGAATTGTCTTTTGAACATTGTGGCAGAGAGGTGTACAGTGGAGATCTGAAGAAGAGATGGGTAGTGGCATTCTTGTCCTGGAGCAGGGGTCCTCAAGAACCCTAAGTAACTTCCTCTTGAATACATTTTGAGAGTCTGGATAACTCTTGGAAAAACTGTATCCTATAACCAATGTCACTGCTTAGTCACCAGTATGGCGACTGTGACTGAAGTTTGTGGTGTCAGGCAGCATATAGGTAGAAATGGAAAAAGCATATTGTTTTATACTAACTACCATGATGCTTTAGGGGCCAGGTGTGTGCATTTCTGAGGAGACTGTCATTGCCATTGCACTACTTGGAGGTAATCCCTCTAGGTCAAGGTTCAGGCAAAAGGGTGTGGTGGAGAAGCTTATTTTATTACTCCAGGGGGAATTCTGCACCACTATACAAGTGCAGAATGAATGTCCCCTGCAGATATCCTCCCCTCCCCTGAAGAATAATCGATCCTGACAAGGAGGTGAAGGGAAGCTGTAATTACACCTTTTGCCCACCAGGGTCTGATGTGGTGTCAGAAGAGAGGGCAGCTGGTGCAGCCAGCTGCAGAGGGGGATGGGGCAGAGCCTGCTTTTCTCACAGCGCCCTGCTCGCAAGCCCAGGTGAGGAGGCACAGATGTGGGGGGGAGGATGGACAGAGCAGGGCCGCCATGGCTGCTGGGGGTCTCTCAGATCAGGGTTCAGAAGGGCTAGTGGAGGGAGACGGACTGGGTTGGGGGGGTGCAGGAGCGGGTGGGGTGACAGCATTGAGCCAAATGGGAGTGAGGGTGCAGGGCCACATGGGGACAAGGTATGGGAGTGCAGGGCCACTTGGTGACGGGGGGAGGGGCAGTGGCTGAGTGGGGGTACAGCGCCACATGGGGACAGGGCAGCTATGCCCAGCTGAATGGGAGTGGGAGTGCAGGGACACATGGGACAGGGGCAGCTTAAAAAAACAACCCTCCTGTTCCATACTTCTCCCATCCACACCCAGCAGCTCTCTAGGTTCACTCCCAGGCTCCTTCCCAGCAATTGCTCCCTTCTCCCTCAGTTACTCCATTACCCTTGATTCTTCCAAGCCTTTGCACTGCTTCTGAGAGGTGCTGGAAATATGTTTCTATATTGTAGTTTAAATGAATTATTGTTCAAAGTTCTGTATTAATATGCCTAGTAAGGAATCTATTTGTCAAAAAATGTTCCCTGAATTTTTGTTTTGTATTGTTACAGACATACAGGTATTTTGAAATAAATTACCAAAATAAGAGAAACTGGCATGATTATATTGTTTTTACAAATAAAATATGCAGAATTTTTAGTTTTCTGGCACAGAATTCACCCAGGAGTATTTTGTACACCCCTTTTTCTCCCCCCCCCCATTTTTAATTTGCATCTTGATTGCTATAATTTGGGACACAGACAATCATGCTGTCTTGCACAGTAACACTTTAATGGCATACCCATGTCTGCATGATGTCGTGTTGCTATTGGCTTATTACTAGCTATGACAGAATATACCCCTGTGTTTTCTATTGTAATAATCTTTGTACAAGGTATCACTTGAAAACTCATAATTTGCTGGTCATTATTGTCCTGGTATGGCAACATTGTATGTGAAGTTAGAAGAGGCCACTATGTGGTGGTGCATGTTCCAAACCACAGCCCTGCCCAAACAGAAGTTGGCAAACAGGCCTTTCTCAAACAAAAGAATGTGTGCTCTACTTAATTTGCATTTAAGCAATGAACAGAGTCACCAAGCCAGTTCCTCAGAGACAAAAGGCAAGCTGATGGCTTAGCCAAGTGTAAACAAGACCAATGGGTCATTACCTGCTAAATGGCTATTCTTTGGCAGGAAAAGGGACGTGGCAAAAAAAATCTACATCTTAGCAAAGGAACAGCATGGAATTCCCTTCCACACAGACTGGCTGTTGCCTTTACTCTCAGCTGGAAATGCTTCTGGGGGGGACGACAGGATTATAAAAAGAAAGGGCAGACGCCCCTTCTCTCTCTCTTTCTCCCTCTCTCTCTCCATTGAGTCACTGCACAAGAAGGGACAAAGGAAACCGCCATTAAACAGAGGAAGGGGTCGTGGCCTAAGAAGTTTGACCAGTAAGACTGTTTGAGAGCACATGGTGAGAAAAACTTTGCTTTGAATTTAACACAGTTTAAGTTAGGCATTAGTTGCGTTTATCTTTATTTTTCTTGTAACCATTTCTGACTTTTATGCCTCATTACTTGTATTCATTTAAAAGATACAGCCATAAAGCATTGTAAAGGGCACCCCCAGGTTCGATGGAATGGGTGACACAGCTACTCATTAGTCTGGATTGTACTTTGGGTATGTCCCATTAGCCTTTGGATTTTTCTTCCTCCGGTGGCTCCAAGAACCCAGACAGTTCTACTTTTCCTTTGGAGGTAGCTTGTGCTGTTCTTAGATCTAGGCTAACTGCAAAAGGCTGAGGTCTTTGTACTACTTCCAGACCTTGCTAATCTGCCTGTGAATGAAGGATTGGGTCTCATTATCATAGCACTTGTCTAATATGTTAGACTTTTTGCTTGACCTTTTGGCAACCATGTGAACAAAGATTAATTTAGAAGATACCAAAGGGTGGTCTTGTCTACATGGGTGTTTTTGTGTACTAAATTGTTTTTTAATTAGTGTTCTGCATCCACACAATATAATTCTTCCAAACTAACTGCCCAGTTTTTGCTAATTGGATAATCATTTTCAAGGTGAATGAAGTTAATTTCAGAATGAATTAGTGCAGGGGGAAAAAAGTTTTGTGTGGACACATCTGTATTTCAGATTAACTTTTCAGCCCTCACACTACACTACACAATTGCACACTACATTGCTTCACAACAGGACCAACCTGTCTATTTTACCAGTGTCCCCTCTGCTTCTCTGGGGTCATGTTGACCAGATATCACCTCCCTATTTAAATGCTGGCACTTAGCCAGGAGCATCCTATTTGTCATTCCGTACTCTTGAAGTATTATAGCAGCCATGAATCATGCATTTATATGCAGCTGTGTAAGAAGTCATGGACTTGAGGAGAGGAGACAGTCCAGGCCTGCCTTAACAGCAGCCACTATAAGATGAAGCTATACAAGTGGATAGCAATGCAGACGACCATTGGGGTCGCTCACAGGACATTTCTCGATGCTGAAGGTAAAGGAAAAGAGCTCCAGCAGAATTATGAAAAACCAAGGAGAGAGAGACAAGTTCCCCAAGTACCTGTCCCCACTTTGAGGAACTGGATTGGATTTTTGCCGGTGAGACTACCACTGAACCATGTTATGCTGTGGACAGTGCCTGAGGGACAGCGGTGAACACAGTTCCCAGTAGGACTCTGAGGATGAGGCAGTTTCCTCTGAAGCCAGGATCTTTTCCGCAAACAAGAGCCCAAGGCAGACATGGGGGAACAAACAGCTCCCAAAATCCAGGTGGACACCAAGCCTGATTATGATGGGAGGGAACCTCTGCCAGTGAGAGTATTTATGGTGGTGCATTACAATATAACTGTACAAGTGGTTTAACAAACTTTTGTTCTAAGTGCCTAATGGATGCTGCCACTTTAGCGGATGTGAAGTAAGAGCCTTTCCAAGCTTGCTCTGCTTCCAGCAGCTCGTCTCCCCACATGCTCAAAATGGCCTCCACACCTGGGAATATCAGCTCTGCAGGAATTTATTTTCCACAGCCTTCTGCCTTGCCAGCATCCCAACCCCCTTTTCCTGGACCCTTTCACATTCTCTACTCCGATCCCTTGGTTGACCACTCCTGGTCAAGCTAGTGGCATCCAGTGGTTTTTAAATAATAATAAAATAACCTTGAAATGGAGGAACATTTATTGATATGTCAGTTACAGGAAAAACAATGCAATATAAAAAATACTTGCTTCACAGTTTGAGCAGTCACATGAGATTTCAGCTATGTTAGCGTTTTATGAGGTATATTTCCCAAAGTGAGACATCAAAAACACCCAGGTGGGGGCCTTACAGTCTCATCTGTAAACAGATTCTCAGCATCGTTAACCCGTTAGGTTCTGAACAACTACTACAGAACTCCTATTTATTTATTTTTCAGTGCACTTTGTACATGTTTGCAGATGATATAAAACAGAACTTAAGGTGAAGATAACACTCAATTTAGGTATGAACGTTCAAAGGCAAAGCAGCCTTTTTGGGATCACCTGTAAAAAAAAAAACAAAAAAAAAAACAAAAAAAAACTGTAAGTAGTGTTGCCCTCCTGTCCTGGAGCAACTCCCTGAAATAGAGAGAGAATGGAGGGCTGCAGGGAACTCCTGGTGTGTGCAATGAACTCTGCCTAAAGAAGCAACAAAATATGCAAACCCCTAGATTTTAAGATTCCAAGAATAAGTTTATATTTTACACTTCTCTTGCACCTTCCATCCTTAACAAATGTTCATAATAAATACTTGATACATCCTGGTGTGCTAGCCAATATGCGAGTCCTGTTTTTACAGATTAGGAAAATTGAGATGTAGAGATTGTGACTTGTCCAAGTCTCACTGTGAGGTCTGAGAAAAGAACCCAGATCTTGTGACAGCTAGTCATGTGCTGTAACCACTATAGTAGAACCTCAGTTACAAACTGACCAGTTAATCACACACCTCATTTGGAACTGGAAGTATGCAGTCAGGCAGCAGCATGTGCGCACACACAGAGCAAGTACAGTACTGTGTTAAACATAAACAAGTTTTAAAAAAAGGAAAGCAGCATATTTCATTCTTTCTTCTTCAGCTGTAGAGTGGGGTGGGCGGAGAGAAAACCTTTTGTAGTGGTAAACTCCCATTTTTTCATGCTTTGTGTGTATAAAAAGATCTTCTATACTTTCCACAGTATGCATCCGATGAAGTGAGCTGTAGCTCACGAAAGCTTATGCTGAAATAAATTGGTTAGTCTCTAAGGTGCCACAAGTACTCCTGTTCTTTTTGCGAATACAGACTAACTAGGCTGTTACTCTGAAAACTGTAAGTAGAGCAAACTTAAATCTTGGTATACTGTGCATCATATATACTTAGTCAATGTTCCACGTGTGACAGTGAAGGAGCACACAATTTTATGAACAGAAAATGTTCTGTTTTAAAGTCAAACTAAAGAAATCAAAATTTTGCCATCCTTGCTGTTACATTGCTGCTCCTGGCCCTGGTTTGCGCTGACCTCGGGCTCCTGTAAAACGTTTCTTTCATTCTTAACAATGTCTCAACATCTGTTTCACGCACCAGACTTCTCAGATGCTCACACTTGCTTAGCACCAGGCTTACACAGAGACTTCAGAACCCTAACTTTGTCCATGGGAGACAGCTCCACATGTTTGCTGCACAGGCTCGGAGCCAGCGTATTGAGTGAAGGTCGGACCTCTCTCCTGATAAAGTTGCTAATAGGTGGCATGCCTGTAGCCATTATCCAAATCCTATTAACATCAAAGTTAATAGGACAGAATTGATTCTTGGCAAAATGTTTCTGTTCAGTGAAAGTTGTTAATATTGGAATTGGTATTAAGTGGAATATACTGTACTTGCACATCTCTCTCTCACACACTCACACAGATTACAAGCAACAAAAATTTAATCTAGACTTAATCGCCTAATCAGTTCCCTACCATTACAGGGACCTCGGGAAATCGTAAAACCTCAGTCTCTCCTGTTCCCTAGCTGTGGCACATGTCAGTTTAGTTTCCTGAAGACTGAAATGCTTTAGTGTAACTAAAGTCACTGGGCTCAGCTTAGGGGTACATGGGTGAACTTTAGTGGCCTGTGATATGCAGCAGGTCATACTTGGTGTGTTATGGTCCCTTTTGGTCTGAAACTCTGTAATCTATTGCGTTAAGCCTTGTCTATACAGGAAAGCTGCTCCAGTATAACCTAAGGTGTGAATTTAAACCACTAGTTAAACTAGTGCAGATTCCTGTGGACACTCTTGTTTCGGTTTGAGTGGCTTAATTCTGTTAATTTTAAATTGATTAGGAATAGGTTAAAGTTTAAACCAAAATAAACCTCTTAAACTGTGTGTGTGTGTGTTCACACAGGAGCTTGCAGCCATTGAACCATGGCCAGGTTTAGGCTAGGAGCTCAGTGGAAGTATAGCTATTACTAACATACTGTAATGACAAAGCACTCCTAGTATGGGCGTACCTTATACCGACAAAACGGTGCTTTGCCAGTGTAACTTATTCCAGCCTCCCCACCTACGAGTGAGTGAGGTTATCCCAGCAAAAGTGTGCTTTTTCTGGTATAACGGTCTACACTAGGGGCTTGTGCTGACACAACTGTGTTAATAAGTGATCACACCATTTCACATCCCTAACCAAAAAGTTTGTAAAGTAAATCTGGACTATCTGTTTTGCACTAGTATAACACTTTCCCATTTAGACAAGGCCTTCTTGCTTCCAAGACCAACCTTTGTTCAGAGGAAATCTCCATATCTTCTTAGTTTCACTGATGGAAAGCCAGTTAGAAATAATGTTTTTTTACATCAGAAGATCAAGTGAGTATACCCTTCCAGGGAGCAACAGTTTCCAAGGGGGAGGATTAGTATATATGTTTGTCAGCACTTGTGAGGCAGTGTTGGAAGCTTAACCTGGACATTATTGTATATCTCTCTTTAAAATTAGTAGAAAAATGTATACGCATGCTAAAAGTACATTGGTGTATTTGTAAGTAAAATTCACACTATTACAGTTCTAAATATGATTTAGTTTACAAATACTTGGGCATAGGGGAAGACTGAAAAAATTTGTTAGCTGCCTCAATGCTTGAAGGCTGAGGTTTCCTTGATCTTTTCCAAGGGCCTGTCCTCTTTAATTTTTGCTGTGTTCTCTCTGGCCCTCCATCCTAGTCTTGGCCTGGCTGGGTGAGAGACTTCTGGGAAAAGTTCTGAGGAAGCCTGGTGTATATATAAAATACCTAGGTATCTATGATACATCACTAATAATGACTTTTAAAAAATGGATACAATTATGCTAAATAGAATGCATGGCAGTCAGATAGTTGGTTGGCCCATGTATTTTGACAAAAAGGGAAAAACTTTTACCCAAACATTTCTTAATCATAAAAGAACAGGGTTTAAAACTATATTCTCATGAAAGGGCTGTTCATGCTAATCAGAATACAGCTATTTAGTAACGGTACAGTGAACAATAGTTACATTGCTGCATTAGCATCTATCATACAATGATTAAACCTACATCTGTCATTTGGCCTGTTAAACTAGGAAGTAATTGTCATATTCTTGTAAGATTGGTGTGTCTTGCTCAGAAAATAAAGGTCTCTGTTTTGGCTTGGTATCTGTCTCACCAGCAGAAACTAGTCTTCTCTGACAGCGCTTCTCTCCCTTCTCCCGCCAGTCATATCTCTGAATTGGAATGGTTCCATTATGATTATTAATTTGTATGACACCATAAACTTGCATGGGGTTTTCCAAACACAGCAAGATGTATATCTGCATCAGAATTCAGTTGCGATCACAACTGAAGAACCCAATAAAATCTATGGATATCTAATATTCAAAGCAGTGGAGAATGTGTGTTCTAATAATTTTTAAATTTCAATTGACCTAAAGGTCTAAATTAAATAGACCAAAATAAGGATTCAGTTAAATTTGCTGTTCTATCCTTTTTTTTCACTCCATTATGCATAGATACTACAGTGTGTTTTTATGTAAGATCATCCTCTGTTCAGCAATTCCTCCCATTACTAAGGATCCTGGAGAGGTTTAAATACGATATTTTGGACTTGACTCTGAACCCTTGCTCCCTCTCACCACTCTCCCACCCCCGTTGTGGTGTTAACTAAAGTTATATTCTTTTGTATTTTTATTTGAATTTAAGCAATACTCCAATTACGCATTTTCAGTGACAGTAATGACTGTCTCCTAAGGTGAAAATAGTTTCATAACATGTGTAATAGCATTTTCACACTTTCAGGCTACTTTGGGTATAAAACATTAGTTTCTGTAAAACTGATTTTGCTCTAACTGAACACTGTCCAGTGTGTTGATGAATCAAGTCAGGAGGTCGTAAACATCATTAGGATAAAATTGAATGCCTCTTAATTTCTATTTTTAATGATTTTTACGCTCTTTAATAAATGGTGGGGAGGTTTTGTTTTTGTGTGCATATTTTTTTTTTTTTTAATTTATGAATGTCTGTCTGGCTTGAAATCTTTGATTTAAATTACACACTTAAATTACAAATTCCCAGATTAAAAACTACATTAAATTGGAATTTAAGACTGAGAGTATGCTTTGGTAACTTACAAAATTTCGAAATGAAAATGCTATTTTATAGTAACAAAGGGTTTGTTGATAGTGATGAACAAATTAACTATTTCTCTAAAACAATACAGTCACGGCTTACTGAATAAATAAGATGCCAGAATGTGCAGTTACAGTAGATTGACATACTTAGAGTGCCTTATGTTACAACTGAACTAGGTGTAAGATTAATGACACCAAAATAGCAGTATCTGAGACAATGTGTGGTTATCATGGTACTTAAATAAAAACATGCCAGTTCAAGCATTGTATGTATTTCTGATGCCCAATACACATACAGTTGTAATAGCTTGTCACCTGCCATTATTATAGTGTTTTAGGACTGTGTGTAGAGGCTGGCATTTAGGGAAGTGGGTGTCATGCTAAAAAGCCTGTTTTGCCAAGGCCCTGAATTCCATGTCCTGACAAAATTATCAGCCATAGGAGGATCCCGCTTGTGGTAGTTCTGCCACAGAGAGAGATTATAAAGACTGTTCTGGAGACGTCAGCTTGTCGCTGCTGTCCTGTTAATCTCTCAGCCCATAAAAATGTTCTTTCCCCGGCCTTCACATTGCTCCAGTTCACCCTAGATTTGTTGCTAATGCTACATCCTACATGCTTGTCCTCCACAGCATCTTCAACGTGTGTCACTTTGTACCATCAAAGTCTTCATTCAAGCCCTGTTTGTGTCTAAATCTAACTATTGCTAGCTCCTACTCTCCGGTCTCCGTGACTTACTTTCCTTTACCCTACCCTTTCAATCTACTCCAAATGCCACAGATGATATGTAACTTGCCTGCTGTTCTGACCATATTAAGCTCCTCTCAAAACCTCTTCACTGTCATCTTCTTGCTTATAGCATTACATTTTAAACTACTTATTGCTTACAAGGCATGTTAAAATAGGTTGCCTGTCGCTTGTCTGCTGGTTTGCTACCATTTCTTTTTACCCCTAGTTTACCCCAGCCAAGTAGCATTACTGACTGCTCCCTTTGTATCTTTGCCCCCATCTTTGCATGTTTTTTCCTCCATATTTGTCTTATATGGCTCTCATATACTTGAAGCCACTTCCGTGGGTCAAATTGAGGTTGGGATGGCAGTGGTACTAGCCCAAGCCCTGCCAACATGAGACACCATTATGAGATGCTGTAATTTGTGTGGATGCTCAAAATATGATCCTCTCCTCCTCTTTTACATGTTTGACTATCAGTTAGAGATAACAATGTGGACGTCTAAATTATCGCACATTTGAGTTTTACTTGCACTGAGATGTACAGGGACAGCTCTTACCTCTCAGCTGTTGTCAGACTTCTTGTAAAGTCAGGCAGACATCATTGGGTTGGCTTGGCTACATAGTTGACAATTTAGAAAATTATCTGCATCCATAAGGACTAGCTGAGATTTTGGAGCACAATATGGCAGATTAGATATGCCATATCCACATTCTGTTAACCCCTAGCTCCTTCTGGGAACCCAAGGGAATTGTAGGACGTGGGGTCCATTTCAGTGTTTCTTGAGTAACTCCTACAAGTCCATGGGGAGACTGCCATAAATCTCCTGGTGTCAGCACCACTTCCTAGTTCTCTTCTAAAAGTGGGGGCCAGGTTGAGCAGTTAACACTCTCTTAACTCTCAGTTAACACTCTCTGAATATTGATTAGCAAGAGAAGTTTTAGCTACAGTTTTTGAATAACAGTTAGAAAGCCTCTGAGTTGACTGTAGTGAGGTAGTAAAAGATGGTCCAGTTGGACTCATTCTCTGGCTCTCCACAAGTACAGTAATTCAGAGTTTGTGGTGTAATTATCTTGCACCCATCACCAACCGAACAGGCTGCTGTGTGCTGTATTGGCAGATCTTCAGCAAATGGAGCAGTGATTTTGGGTGCAGGCCATGAGCACAAACTGGGACCCAGTTGTTCTAAGGCCTAGGGCAGAGGTTCCCAAATTTGTTTTTGCTGTGCTGCTGCCGCCAGTCCTCCCTCCCATAAGAAACACCATTTCTGCAGATGCCTGGGAGCCCATCCTGACCAGTGTGCCCCACTGCTCCCTGGCCTGCGAGCATTGTTCTACCTGAGACACGCTGTGGCCAGGCCGCCCCAACAGGACATAGCCAGTCAGCCCCACTCCTCGTGCCCCCCACTTCTGGGACCCACCAAAATCCCTCTGGCTGCAGGCTCCTCCCACCCTCCCCTGATCCCCAGCACGCATGGTCAAGAGCCTGCGTGGATCGGGAGGAATTACCTCCCAAGGGAGCACATGTGCATCAGCCTCTGGAGAAGTGAATGAACTGGAATTGCCCTCCCTCAGCCCCCCCCACCTCCCCGCCGCACGTGCGAGGAGACTACCTTTCTCACTTCTCATCACTTCCCCCTCCTTGTTCTTCCAGTCTGGCAGCAGCAGCAGGAACTGGAGCAGGAGACTGAGCTAGTGAGAGGAATTCTTATTTTATCAACACGATTTTGAAGAAACAAGAAAAAGATCTGAACCACCTGCCCTCTGATAGCCTCATGCACACCCGACAGTTTGAAAACCAGTGGCCTGGGGTGAGCAGCAATAGCTGAATAGCCTCCTGGATGAGGAATACCACATTTCTGTACCTCTGCAGTGAGCTATCTCTGAAAGTGCAGCTCCAAACTGCAAGGAAATGCAGTCTCCTCACCATGGAAGACCATATCAGTGGCCCTGTGGAACCGGTCTACCCCAAACAGTTATTGGACAATGGGGCACCAGTTCAGTGGAGGCTTTGCAATACTATGTATTGTCTTGTAGGGGCATGTGATCAATGTGCTGGAGATCCCTGGGATTTTAGCTAGTTGGAGTTCCTCAGCTGTACAGGAGACATTAATGGAACCCATTTGCCTATTCTATTTCCCCTTTTTTCCTCTGGCCCTGAAACAAGCCCTGTAGTATACTAACAGGGATACTGATCAGTTCTGATGTGAGTCCTTGATAATCAGCGAATTCATGGATGTGTGTGTATATATAAGATAATCGGCAAAAGTGCATTATGCTAGAATTTTAAAAAACTATACTTACCAGGAATGGAAGGTCCAGTCCCACTGAATTACATGGATATAGATGTTTCTCTCACTACCATGGTGCTGGTTGAACTTGTGTACCTGCTTTAGCCATAGCTAATGGGAACTTTTTCCTAATTACACAGACCCAGAGATGCAGATTCAGTTTTAAGAATACATTCAGCAGGTGCAGGATAGTGATAGTGTGTGCTTTTTTTGAGAGATATTTAACATGCAGTGTCTGTTCATATCAGTGTATTCCATTTTGCATAGTCTATGAAAGCAAAGGTGATGTTTTCAGTGAACAAAAGAGTGGCAAGGCAGGCAGCCAGCCAGACTGGCATCAGCCTATGCACAGCTAGACAAACAAGTGGCTGAACCTGAGGCTGTTTACGGTTTGTAGTCAGCATGTTACCCAAATTAGAAAAGCTGCAGGCATACACTCCCAGACTGATGATGGAAATTGGGAATGGACCAGTGAAGTAAGTTTTAACCTGTACTACTTCAGCATAGGAATCTGCTACTCTGCAGTGGTGTTCCCCCCCCTGGCCTGGGTCTACACTTGAAAATGTTATGGGTATAACTATATTGCATAGGGATGTCATTTTTATATTTTTTCATCAAAATAGTTATACTGGTAAAAGCCCTAGTGTGAATGCAGTTATGCCAGTATTCTTATTCCCTTCACCCTATAGGAATAGCTATAGTGATAACACCTTTATACTGATATAACTATTCACATGACGGGGATCCGTACAAGGCTAGTAGTACTTTCTAGCGTAGACAAGCCGTTGGTCCTTGCCAAGTATTTGGGGTATGCTAGAAGTTATTCTTAATTCTGTTTATTTCCCTACCCCCAAGTGCAGTCTGTCAGCACGCTCTCCAGGTATACTTGGTAAACTGCACTTACACTGCTCCCTAGTGCTGCTTCTTCCTTGCTCAGGGCAGAGGTTTCCTTAGCAACTTTCTGAGGACTCTTTCCCCCGGGGTTGTGTTTTTTTTTTTTTTTTTTTTTTCCAAGATTCTCCCTCCTTTATCTTCTCTAGGTGAGCACTTTGAAGAAGACTGGAGACTTCCATAACCTAGTGGTTGAGCAAAGACCATCGGGCAACACTAATAGGTCTCTTGTTCTTGCATTCCATTCCATACCCTGGTAGCCACCCCTCACTCAGCTTGTATAGGTTTTTTTAGGGGGCTTCTCCTCCACAAGTACCTGACTGTGTACCATTTTCCTGAACCTAGTTTGTTGTTTTTCTGTTGGTTGTATTTTTTACGCTATGGCATCCAGCAAACCTCCGGTCATTTAGTAGGAAATGAAATAAGGTCTTTTCGGGATTCCCTGTCCCTTTTCCGAACTGCCACTGTAGCTAGCTCCTGTTGCCCAGGGGGAGAGGGTTGTGGTTTTTGCCCCCTGCTATTTATAACTTGTTTTAGTTGCATATCAGTTTGATTCCTAAATGCCCTTTAGATTGCTGAAAAGGTATTACATAAAATAAATCTTAGTTTTATATTTTTCATATCTCAAGTAGATGAAGCGTGGTTGCAGGTTTAGAAACCTAATTACACACTGGTTCTGACATATGGTTCAATGTAGATTCAGTGTAAATGCTTTATTTCATATGTAATTTTTGCAATAAAATAACTTTTTTTTTCTCTTATCTCCCTTCTCTTACCCTTAATCTGCCATTTTGAATTGAGCCATGTGGCTGTTGCACATGGTGAACTGGGACTCTCATCCTGCCTAGGCCATGCAGCTGAAAGGGGAATATCCCAGGGGATTCCAGGACTTGGGAATTGAAGGAGAACGGAACTGGTAGTGTTGGAGATGGGCTTGGCAGCTGCTGCATGCACCACATGGGCAGAAAGATAGGGGACACTTCTGCTATCATGAGGCAGTATGTTGTCCTTTTACATATGCCACTGGTAGTGACATTCATAAGAACCCAGAATACTTGCCCCAAGCTGGAAAAATCAGCTCACATTGGTAAATTTTAAGTAAAAAGCTACATACCCCGCTTCCTTCCACCTAAGCAGGTTGGCCATGCTGGAATCTGGTTTTCCTCCACACTGACAAGATATCCGGCTTCTTTGGGTCTTATTCTTCATGTCCCATGGTTTGTCTGGTTCGTTATTGTTTTTGTTCTTATGACTAAGTTGTGAAGTGTTTCCATGCTATCAAATAGGAGTACATCAAGCGGGGTACAGAGGATGGAATCAGATTTGCTGTAGCTCATCTTAAAATGGGCAAGTCTTCTACCCTGAGCAAAACAGACTGTTGTTGTCCTGGGTGTTTATCTTCTCACAGCATTGCTTGCTACTTCATATGTGATGTTCATCTCTTCCATTTTCTCAGCTAGCCAGTCTTACACTAAAGTATTTTATAGGTCCAAGTTCAGTTGGCCTTGATTTTACCTCTGTCTCTGGGTGGATACCTGTGCCCACGTATCGGCCTTAGGCCAACTGGCAGCATGCTGGCAGCGTGGTCTCCTCCAAGACAAGCCGGTGTTAGAATCTTCTTATTTCACAGATGTAGGAAAAAAATGTATTCAATCTGAAAATAGTACATAACTGAATTCCATGGCATGTACAGTTCTATTTGTACAGGCAATTGGCTTTTGGCCAATTTACACTCCGATACACCGGGGTCAAAAAGTAGACCCCCCCCCCTCCCCAATCTTTTCCGGGGAACAGTTTCTGCACAGTGGTAAGAATGTAACTAACAGTTGCACTGTTCTGTCTGGAAGGACATCGAGTTTTTCTTTTTACCTTTCATCCTTAGGAAATTTTGTTCCTAATTTCCCAGTTTCTCATCAGCAATCTCCTCCTCAGCAAGCTTTTGATATGATCTGATATTAACAGAACTTGGTGTCCTGTGGCCATCGGAATTAAAGAGCCTCTAAATATTCAGTAACATCCAATATATTCTTCAGAGCACAATTCCACTAAACAGAATTCTCAGGTCACTGACTCAGACTCAAACCTGGCCTTGTACTTTATTGCCTGATAGAGCTACCCAGATACACCCAGTTTCTGCTTTGCTGCACTGAGTTTTACCTAAATGTCTTGACTTTTAGGTAATTAATTGTACCGGTATCCAAACAACTATCACAATTTGCTTCAGAAGTTTAAAACCCAGTTCATGTGCATTTCACCAAAATACTCCAGTTTTCTTCTAGCTCTGTCACCTTCCAGTTATCAAACAGCTCAGCGCTCCACAGACTTGATTTCTGAATTGATGACTTTAAGCTGCACAATCACTTTTTTTTTTCTTTAATTACACAATTTAAGAAAAATTTCACTGGCTCTTTATTAAAACAAAAAACGTGCACAGGCTTAACCAAGATTCAGTTAACTAGTAAATTCCTTTCTAGAGCTAATTTGTTTTTCTAAACACAAGATTTTAAGTTATTGGTGGCTTTACTGTTCAGCAGTTTTTGTAGTAAATGAAACACTATTTCTGTGGCCGTCATTAGTGGTAACGAAGATGCTCCTGTGGGCCCAGTACTTGCTGATAGTGATGTCAGATAGAATCTGAATTTGTTCTTCTTTTTTCTACTTTGCAAATGTGACAGAACTATAGTTGCTGTCTTGTCTGAATGAATCAGTGGACAGTCACGTGCAGCGCAGCCAGCACCTATCGGCTATTGCCCATAACACATACAGCAGCAAGCTGTCTTCCTCCCCTACCCCTCCTCCTGGAAGCAATTTGTGCAAATGCTGCCAGTATTAAAGCACCACATGCTACTAATTTGTCAGGTGTACACTCTCAATAATGCTCTGTGTAGTTGATAAATGCCTCAAAGTTTCTTTTGATGTCTCTTTAGCCTTCTAAAAGTATCTTTGCTGTATAGAAGCTGACATACTTCAATCCAGTAGATAATCTTTACACATTTGAACTTTAATACATTAATTTAAGCAGACATAAATAGAGCATGGTATCTACTAAAGCAGTAGATATTTTTCCATGGTAGAAAATACACATTATGTTCAGCCATTGTATTTTCTAGGTTCAAAATTTAAATGCTTTCCTGGAGTTCAGTGTTAATTATCTTCTCATATTGTCTTTTCAGAATTTTAGATTAAGTATTCTCTTTCCTCTCTCCTGTTTCAAAATAGAATGATTTATCTGCCTTTCTCTCAAAGCACTTTTTGGTTTAGATGGACATTGTATAGCCAATTAAAGCTTGCTGTTGAAATGAAAGGCCCCTGTTTCCAAAGATATCTTTTTAAAAATGCTATGGTTAAAGGAAGACATGAGAATAAGTTTCATCCTCTGTCTTACTGTTATGTCTGAACAGTTCTGATCTCTCTTGTTCATTTTTTTTTTTTTTTTGCATCCCTTTTTTGCAGGGACGAGGATAGATTGTTTTTATATTATTTTCTGAAATGTTAAAACTCCTTCAAGCTGACTTACAAAACTTAGCATGTCTGAACAACTTACCGCTTAACCTTGCTCACTTCACTACCGCACTGCTAGGTGATTTGGTTTAGTTGGTTTCATTACTTTGAATAGGAAGACATTTGGTTCAAATTTTTTGTCATCTTTTTTAATGTCAATCCAACAAACAGTTCAGTGCTTAGAAAATTTCTGAGTACCTTTAAAAGATCGCATAGAGATGATCTTTCATTCCCTTGGAATGGAGACACGAAAACTAGAGGATTGGGAAATTCTCATGTCCAGTCCAGAGGACAAACTGAAGTCACTGCAAAATGATACGTTTAAAGTACTTATACTTATTCTTACCTTTTACAGGAAATACAAGGACTTAAAGCATGTGTAATTGTATTTATGGGCAAAAAACTTTTGAGATGGCATTAAGGTTGAGAGTGTGTATCAGTAATTTAAGGGTAACAACATTTTCAGGAATGTTGTAATTATTCCATAATCAAGCATTATAAACCCAAGACATTCTTAGTTTCTTCTGTCCCTTATCTCCATGGATCTACTGAGGTACTCTGGATGCTTTATCGCCTCTTAAGAGACTTAGATTTATTGGTAGGAAGCATGGGAATCGTCAAAGTCACAGGAAAAGTATGCTTGCCACTCTCTCACCACCACTATCCAACTCCCATGGAGTGGGTCATGTTCAACACCTCTGAACTTTAGGTTGTTGGGGGCCACTCCTGATCCCAAAGCCTGGTTTTAGTTTAACTGAGGTGATGAGCCTGGTGTTTTGGCTTGGTGATGGTGACTGTTCGGAGGCCCTAGTGCATTAGGACTTGGGTAGGAGGGAGATTTGTTACTACTTTTGAAACTCCTACGTGTGGGCCAGGGAGCAGCATATGGAGTGGGGAAGGAATTCATTGCTCTTCATGACTCACTCCATGGGAGTTGGATAGTGGTGGCAAGCATATTTTTCCTGTGGCTTTGCTGATTCCCATGCTTCCTACCAGCCAGCCATTCTCTTCTCTTCTTCCACACTCCCCCCAGGCACTTTGGGAGGAAAGCTCTAGTTCTCTGAACATTGGAAAGTGGACAGGAAGTAGGGGGCAGAATGTGTGTGTGTTAAGAGGTCTGCCACATAAGAACTACCCTCTACAGAATAGTGTGTGGGAACTGTAGTTAGTAGGTTATGTTGTAGTTAATAGACTTGAGGCATTCCTCATTTTTCTTACTGTAAATCTCTTAAGGTATGTCTACACTGCAATAAAACACCCGTGGCTGGCCTGGGTCAGCCGACTTGGTCTTGCAGGGCTCAGGCTGCTGGACTATAAATTTGCTATGTAGACTTTCAGGCTCTGGCTGGAGCCCAGGCTTTGAGACCCCATGATAGGAGAGTGCCCTAGAGCCCAGGCTCCAGCCCAAGCCCGTATGTCTACATCGCAGTTTTTATAGTCCTGGAGCCCAAGTCAGCTGACCCAAGCAAGCCACGGGTTCTTTATTGCAGTGTAGACATACCCTTTGGGTTGGCAGAAGGAGGGTCTGCTGGAGAAGACATTCTGACTTTAGGATTATATAAGGAAATTCACACATGCCACTTTTTGAAGTTGAAATTAAGGTTGCAGGCACATAGCAGTGATTTGAATGAATAACTTTCAATACTCTTAGTATTACAAAAATGTAGCCCTGGAAATTTAGCGTTCGGGTTGCCCTTCTCAAATAAGGGAGCCAAATTACAGTGATCAATTTTGGCCCAATATCTTCTTTTTTCTATAGAATTTAAGATTAAATGTTTTTGTGAAACCTGAAGGAGGAAAATAATAGAAACAGATCTTTAAATATGTAAACAATCTCTAGAACTTTTCACTCACTAAAATCCATAAAGATGAATGGATCTACATGGTATAAATCTTTGGAGTGAGAAGTTGCCAATTTTCAGAGTAGAATGAATTTTAAGGCACTGAGCTTAAGTTAGATTTAGCTACCCTTGACTGACTTAGGGCTGACGGGGCATTTCCCAGTTACCTTGTGCTCAGGTTGGCAGTCCTAGAGTGGAATCGGAAAACCTGTTCTGGAAAACCTGCTGTGATTTAACTCCAGTTATTCCTGTGCCACAATCTGGCATTGCCTTAGGAGCATTATCTGTGTGTGATGCCTTTTATCTTCAGGGAGTCCCTGTGGGGCAACCAAAGAACCTGTACGTCATAATGATTAAAATAACTGAATCTTGTCTGTAAAATTTTAAGTATTTTCCTGTTTTATGTAGAGAGATTCCTTTATCCTCTATTTTTATTAGTTTAAGTTCAGAAAGCTGGAGTTGCTCAAGGTGTTTGGTAGGGAGAGTCTCTTGTGCTCCTGATATGCCACCTTTCTAAATCTCTAGCTGTGCACATAAGATTTAAAGTTTTAAGCAGATATCTCTTTCATTTATTCTTCTCCAAAAAGGAGAAAACGGTTTACAGCATATTAAGTTTACTTCCTTACAGGGCACAGAGATTCTGACAGAGCATCTGAAAGGCAGAATTATTGTGTTTGAAAGCTTTGCTGATCTGAAACACTTAATGGCATTAATTATAACTGTGCTGAATACCTTCACTGAAGTAGAGTCCATTAGCATTTCCCTTTGAAGGGTAGATTTTATCTTTTGTTGAGGTTCATTAACCAGTGAAATATTGGCTGAAATGTGGTATGATTTTAATAAGTTCTTCTTCAAGTAACATCCCTATTGGTGCTCCACGTCAGGATGTGCAACCACCTGTGTGCTCTTGATTGGAGATTTTCATTAGCAGTGTCTGTGAGTCTGCATCGTAGACACCCTTGTGCTCTGGTACAGGGTTATATAGGGAGGGGACGGACCTGCCACCACTCAAGTTCCTTCTCAATCACCTGCAGGTTGAGACTGTCTATTAGCTGATTACACAGCTTGCTATGTCTCTTGACTAGTCTTTTCTTTTTCTTGTTTTGCACAATTTGTACTTGGAGGTGGTTTCCTGTCCCCTTTCTTCTTTTGCCCAATTTGAGCCTCTGTTTTTTTCCCTCGGGCCTTGATTCTCAGCCTCGAGTACAAGCTGTGTTCAAGAGCCCAGACTTCAAACATTGACAGAATTGCCACAGATTTTCCCCCCCACTTCAATGAGGGACATTCAGATTGCCTCCGCTGCCTGGGAGAGACCCACATCGTCTCCAAATGTAAGATCTGCTCAGATTTTAAAAGCAGATCTAACAAATTGAGGGTGGGCAGACTAAAATTCCTGTTGATGGAGTGGTCTCTGAGACCCCTGGGATCCGATTCACCCACCTGTACTTTGGATCCGGTTGCTGAGAGAGCTCCGGTAACCATCTCTGCTGCAACAGTAAGCAAAGCCCCTGACGGGACTTCAAAATTATCAAGACCCTCAAGGAAGAAATGACACTTTGCTCCAGAATGGGATAAGAAAAAGGGAAAGTCACCCCTTGAGTCTGTGTCTTAGGAAGTGTCATGTCCTGATAAGAGTATCACGGAAGCTCCCATGCCCTCGAGGATAATAAGGTGGTAAGTAACAGTCAACATGAATTTGTCAAGAATAAATCACGTCAAATCAACCTAATATCCTCCTTTGACAGAGTAACAAGCCTTGTCGGTGGGGGAAGCAGTAGATGTGGTATATTTCAACTTTAATGTGGCTTTTGACACTGTCCCCACCTGATCTTCTCATAAGCTATATTTCTCTAGTTTGTTTAGGTGAACTTACTATAAGGTGGGTACACAACTGATGGGAGAAGCATACTCAGAGAATAGTTATCAGTGGTTGTCTTGGCCACTGCAGTCCCCCTTCTTAAAATGGGAATAACTGTTTCTCCCTACCTAGACAAATGGCTCCTAAAAGGTTGCTCATTTCTCAAGTTACAGATGGTAACCATCATGGCCCTATCTCTTCCACTCACTGAGCCTCAGCCTCAATGCAGGAAAAGTCTGCCCTCAAACCTGCTCAATACATAGACTTAATCGGGACCACTGTGGACGCATCTACCACCACAGCAAACTTACCCAAGGACAGATTTGCCACAATGTCCAGTCTTGTCTCAACAATACAACAGAGTCCACAAAACACAGCAAGGACTTATCTGTAACATCTGGGCCATATAATAGCCTTCACATTTGAGACTTCCTTTGCAAGACCATACTCTGTCTTCAAGCTTGGCTGAGAACTGGCTAATCCCTGAACAATAGTAGTCTTTCCAAGCAGGAGTCCATGCCTGGAAAGGTCCTCAATTCTCTAAACTGCTGGAAGGAGCTACAAAAAATGTGCAGCTTACTCCCACAAGGATTATGACTACAGACGCCTCCCTGATTGGCCTGAGGCACACACTTCCAAAGTCTCACAGCTCAGAGCAAATGAACCCCTCAGGAGGTGATCCTCCATATCAACATATTAGAGGTCAGAAGGGTTTGTTACGCTTGTGAGCACTTCCTACCCCATATCAGGGGCCATCCAATCAGAATAATCCTGGACAATAGAGCAGCAGTGTATATCAGCCTTCAAGAAGGAGCAAGATCTTAGTCCTTATTTTTCAGATCTGTAAAACTATGGAACTGGTGCATATCATATTGCATACAGATCTCAGCAGTTTATCTACCAGGACTATAGGACATAGTGGCAAACTCCCTCATCAGGCATTTCTGCATTGACCAAGAGGTATGTCTGTCTTGGAGTCACCCAGAGAGAGAGCTCTTTATGACACCATAAAGTGCAGCTATTCTGCTCAAGTGGAGGCACGGCCACAACTCAATGGGAGATGTCCTAGTCATTCATTGGCCTCACATATTGCTTACGCTTATCCCCTGACACTTTTTTCCTGCTCAAAAGCCAAAACAAATAGGAAAAATTAGTAACCATAATCGTAGCACTGTTGGAGCTGAGACGGGTGTGGTTCCCAGAGCTTCCCCTGACAACTGAACCTATCATGCACCCCAGCCTCTTGGTGCTTTATCTCAGGGCAGAACTATTAAATGGCTCTCTGGTACAGAACGAGTCTGCTCCCCACAGGTACAAATAATACTGCTTAATAATAGAAAACCCACAACAAGGGAAACTTACCTGCAGAAATGGAAATGCTTCCATACTTGGTGCAGCCACCGATCTATACCTTCTCAGGTCTTATCTGACACACATTCTCTGGTACCTGCCGAATTTAAAAACCACAGGCTTATTGCTAAGCTCTGCTAATGTTTCACTTAGCCGTGCATGTGCAGCCCCCCACCCCTCTCTCACACACACTGTTCATTGTTGGCGCACCCAGCCACTATGAGGTTCATCAAAGACTTCTTTATCCTCTCCCTCCTGTCAAGGAGCCAACTCCACCATGAGAGATCAGCTTAGTCCTCAATGCACTGAGACCTCCTTTTGAACCTATTTTTTCTTCCTTCATTTGTCCCTTAAGACCTTGTTCCTGATAGTTATCACCTCAGCCAGGAGGGTAGGATAGCTTGAAGCCTTGATGGCTGATCCACCATACGTGGTGTTTCAGCACAATAAGGGGATGATATGTCCACACTCTTTCTTTGTACCTAGAGTTCCTTCAGAATTCCACATGAATCAGGAGATTCATCTACTGGTGATTTTACCCCAACCCTCACTCTTCAAGAAAAGAAACAGCATTCGTACACTGGATGCAAGAAGAACTCTCACCTTTTTACCTAGATAGGACTAAGCCCTTTAGGAATTTACCGAGCCTTTTCATCTCAATGGCAGAATGAATGAATGAAAGGACATCTGATTTCCACCCAAAGGTTGTCCAAATGGATTTCAGGATACATCTTAATCTCTTGTGAAGTCTTGGAGGTTTGCTCCCTCTGAAAGTGACTGCTCATTCCATCTCTGTTTTTCAGTCAGATTACATACCTACCTCAGGCATCTGCAGGGTGACCACCTGGTCTTTGGTGCACATGTTTTTGCCAACACTATGCTCTTGTGCCTGCCTCCAAAGCTGTTCCAGCTTTCAGTGACACTATTCTATGACCTGTACTGAATCCACCTCCTTGGCCTTTCCTCATTAATGCCCGCAAATCTCTTGATGTGGAGCACCCATAGGGACACTACTTGAAGAGAAGGAGAAATTTCTTACCTTGTACATTATCTGAAGTTCTTTGAAATGTGTGACCCTATGGGTACTCCACTACTACCTGCCCTCCTTCCCTTCTGCCTCAGTCATTGGACAAAATGGCGGCAGGTCTTCCCCCTCCCAGTGTGCCCTCATACTGGAGCACAAGGTATAAGTTGCGCAGGCGCAGATCCGTGGGCACAGCTGAGAAAAATCTCTGCTCAATAGTATACAAGCATGCGTGCATCCTGACACGGACCACTCATAGGAACACACACCTTGAAGAACTCCAGTTACTGTCCAAGGTAAGTAACTTCTCTCGTATTCTTTTTTTTTTTTTTTTTTTTTTCCATATTCTTTCTTTGCTGTCTTGAGATTTGGATTCTAGTTCTATATTATTCAATGAAACTTTTGTGGTAAGAATGATATACATTAATTCATATACTCTGATCTATAACACATAGACCGAAATATGAAAGACTGAATAAAACTGTAGTGTGTTCTGTCCTGTCCCAGGGGGCGCAGCTGATATTTTGACCCAGTCAGTACTGGAGAATTGATACTGTTTCAAGACTTGAAACAGTTTTGGAAAAGAGTTCTTAAAGTCATTAGCCTTGAATGCCTTTCAACAACTTAAACAACAAACAGTGCTTCAGACAGGACCATTTGAAGCTAGCTACCTGAAATGGCTTTGAGTGAGTTCTTAAACTTTCAGGTGATGATAATCTTCACTGTGGCTGTTAACTGTTTCCTGGCTTTCTTCTCTTCACCCTCCTCTGTAGACCCCTCTAGAAGAATTGAGCATCATTCTTATTTGATTTATTGAGGGTGCTTTAGTTTTTATTTTGCCAAGCTTGGGTAGCGCTTCAGCAGAATGTCATTTCCCGCTCCCCTCCCAACATTGTTATTTAGGTATTAAGTAGCATTAGAATCGTGTGAAACCTAATTATCTAGCAAGAAACTGGTGTTAAGCTGGCAGATTGTATGGTGCTTAGGATCTTGAGTAGACTCTTTGCTTGGTACCAAGGAGTGAGAATGCGCTCTTAGTCCTAAAAATAATAACCTGCACTTCATTATTTTTTCTTTCCTTCAGCCCTGCGCCTCCTTCCCTTGGAATAGTTGAGAGTAGGTGGAACTTTTTTAGAGACTGTCATTTCTGTAGAAACAAATTCTGAGCAATTGCCAATAAAACTGCAAAAAATGAGCCTAGTTATAAGAGCCACAGGAAAATGAGAAGCTAGTTTGGGGCTTTCTTCTTAGTGCAGGCCTATTCCATGGTGGTTTTTATTTATTTATTTCCTGTTGCAAAGCTTACTGTTTTTGCCCTGACTTTTTGGAATGCAGATATGTAGAAACTCCTTGCTAAAGAATGATGTGCAGTGGCTCAGAAGCTTCCTAGCCACTGAGTCCAGCTGACTGCTGCAGAGGCTGCGTTTGTTTTGTCTTAACTAATTTTATATCAACATTTTTAATTTAAGCTAGGCTTTCTGCATTAGATAACAATCCAAGTACAATGTCCATAAATGAAACCAAACACTGTAATCTACTAATTTTTGTTTTCAGTGTGTAGTATTATGTAATCAGACAGCCTAGTAGAAAGGAAGATTTGGAAATAATACTAGTGGGATGTAAAATGATACTAAAACTGAAGTGTTCAGCCTTTGTTGAAGCAAATATCTGTATTCAGCTGAAGGTTTTGGCACAATAGATTTATTTACTACTTCCCCCACCTCATAAATACAGGAGACTAGTGCAGGAGAATTAACATTGTCTAGTAGCTTGGCACAAGATGTCTTGTCAGATCTCCACAATTGCATACATCAGGAGTGATTTTTTGTTTTTCAGTGTGACACATTTATATGGGATGCACTGTTGGCCTAATTTTCAGAGGTGCTAAGGTCCTGCAGTTGTCATTGAAGTTGGTGTAAGTTGCAGATATTGGGAACCTCTGAAAATCCAGCCATTTGCATTTCAGGCTTGATTGGCCCATGTAATGGGTGGACAATAAAAAACTAAAGGTATGAGGCATGATAAAACCATTTTGAAAGGGGATTTAGATACATTAGAGTTTACAGGCATCATTTGGGCACTAGTAACTTAGTTGTAAGCTAACCTTGCTCTTCCCAAATTCATTGTTCCCTTAAATGTGGGGGCTACTGGAAAAGAGGAGTATTTTCTGTCTGTGTTCTCACTCCCACCTCAGACCCTCCTCGCAGCCAGGAGGCAGTCTTACTCTACAGTTTTCCCTTCCTCCTTGTTAATACAGGTCTCTGTGGCTTGGGGTATCTATTTTTCTTCTGTCCCTACATTTTGGGGCATCCTCCCCAGTGAATAGGTACCTTCCTTTGCCACAGCTGCTCACAGGTTTCCTAGGTGATAGTTAAATACACTTGATTTCAGTTCTTCTGCCACCCACAGGAATCTGGGTAGTACCATTAAGATTGACAAGGCCATGGTCAGTGTTCACACTAAGGCTTGAGAAAGCAGCAGAGGCATTAGTACAGTCTGGAGCCAGCACTATTGATTAAACTTAAGTCCTGTTTGGAAGGTTGTCTTCACAGCCTTAAGGACTAAATTCTTATTTAAAAAATAAAAACCTAGGATCTAAAGTAGTTGACATCACTAGATGTTTCCTACTTTGCGGGAGTGAGGTGAAATTTTCAAGTCCCTCATATATGTATACTCACTCTGTTCTAGTACTCATTGTAGATATTGCTGTGGCTTCCTGGTGAGATGAAGACTTGAGCCTACTCAGTGGACTCTAGAGGTCTCAAAAACACTGTGTTACTGTGTAACTAGTTTTTATATAAATATCAGAAGACAGATTTAGGGCCTGACTGTCAGCTCCATTCACTTATAATTTATTAAACATCAGTCAGATCTGTGCTTGATCAGTATTGAAGGAAACTTTGTGGAGACCCCACTTCAAGGATGACCTTGGCCTCTGTTCTCTAGGCTTTTAAGGATTCAGATATGTAGTGGAGACAACACTTTCCCTAGGTAAGTTAAACATGCCATTTAGGGTTTTTTTTTAAGGGATTGGAAGAATATGATGCAGGTGGAGGGAGGAATAGCTCAGTGGTTTGAGCATTGGCCTGCTAAACCCAGGGTTGTGAGTTCAGTCTTTGAGGGGGCTATTTAGGGATCTGGGGCAAAAAAAAAAGGGGGATTGTGCCTGCTTTGAGCAGGGGTTGGACTAGATGATCTCCTGAGGTCCCTTCCAACTCTGATAGTCTATAAGGTGTGCAATTAGTAAAATGGGGGAAGAGGGAGTGCAATCTTCTGAACCAACAAATAAGTCCAGTATCACTCCACTCTTCCCCACATTATTCAAAAGTGGGGTGGAATACCAAGAGCCTTTAGCGTAAACTTTCCAAAGTGACAAAACTATGGAACTCACAGCTTTGGGAAGTCGATGAGGCCAATAAATTAAAAATTTTAAAAGAATTGGCTATTTATATGGATATAAAGACTATCAGAGTTGCTATAATGAATCAAAACAAGAATTTTGGAAAGGATATTAAACCTCGTGCTTCAGAACGTAAGCCAATCTAAGCTATTAGAGGTCAGGATGAGATATACGTGGAGGTGCAGATTATCCCACATCTGCCCACTGCCTGCATCTTATACCTTCATCTGAAGTATTTAATCTACTCCATGTCCTTGGTGAAATTTCCCCCTGGTGTGATGCCAGAGGGTAGAAAGCCATGAACTATTCTGCCCTCAGACCTCTGAATTTTTTCAGATGATGGGTTAGTTGACAAGGGGTCAGTTCTAAACTCACCCCCTTGGGCTGGGGCCTGACAGCTAACCAAAGCTGTAACTGAGAATTTACTGCTACACATTTAAATTTAAAAATATAACCTTTTGGTGTGGAGAAATTAAGTAAATTTTGCAATATTTTCCAAAACATAAATATATAGAAGCTGTCTGGGTTCTTGTATATTTTGATGTTGTTTGTTGCCATTTTGATACCAAGGATAAATAACTTTCTAATTCAAGATTTTAATATTTTTTACAAAATATTCTCTTTGAAATGCAAGCTTTACAGAACAAATAAATGTTTAATGTGCAGCATCAGGTGTTACAATATTGCAGTATTAGTTAATGTTTCACAGGAAACTAGCATCTTCCTTTCACCTCATTCCAAGTTAATGAAGTTTTCTTCATCAACTATGTGACCTTAGTGAAGATTTTAAGTGAGGGAAAAGTTAAATTTTTGTCACTAGAAATTTCCCTTTCCCAGAGAATCAAGTTGAGTTGTTTTGGGAAGATTTTACTTCATCCACCCACATTTTAATATCAGTTTCCTTATTTGGCTCAACAAGTGGTAATAGGTAGCTATATCCTTTGGAAAATTCCCCCCTTTTCATCTCTTCCCCAGGCACAGTGACTCTGAGAATGGTGCCCATGGTGGATTTGTAGTTCTGTAAGTATTGGGATATCAATATGCCTTAATCTTATATCTTCTGAAAAGAAAGGGGTGTTGATATTTCCAGAGAACTGAGGATTTCAGGATCATGAGTTTTTATTTTTCAAAGATATGAAGAAAGAACAAAGGGCCTCTTGCTGTACCCTAGTGACGTGAATTAATAAAGCTTGTATTGAGGTATACAAGGCTGCAGAGGCTCTCTGTTGTCAAAGCATCCTCTAATCGGAGAACACAGCTTCTTCTCAGGCCACTTGAGAATTTGCTTTCACTCTATGGATTTGCCAGGTAGCAGCCATGTGGTCAGGTTTTAACTTTCAAGGCAGGTATAGGTGCTTCCTCAGATGCTGTATTAGGCTGAAGTATCATTAATAATCCAAGACAGTGGTACCTTGTGTTAGAGAGCTTATTCCTTCACTCTCCCACTTTGCTGGTCCTTCTTGCATGAACTGAGAGCAACAATACCTGAAGTCTGAAGGTGCAAACAATTTGATGTTTATTGGGGTGAACTTCCAGCAAGCTTAAATCCAAGTTCCTTTTTCCTTATTTTCGAATCCCAACTTTTTTCCTGTTTGCCCCTAATTTATATAGTTTATACCTTAACCAATCATTCTACTGAAATTTACCTAACCGATCCTAACATATTGTAACATGATTAGCTAACCAATTATATCCCACCACCTTAATTAGTTTACACCCAGCAAAATTAATTATACAGCAGACAGAAACAGTTACAGAACCAGACAGAGAACATGCAAATAAACAATAGTAAAGGGGGAGCTATAATGACAAAACAATACAGAAGTGAGGATTTCACAACTACATCTATAAAGGCATAAGGGTTTCCCAGCTGTGTCTATTGATAAGTGAGTTCTTACCAAACAGAAAACTATCAAACTAAATTTCCTTTTACATCTTCTAGGCTCTTCCCTTTCTCTGGACGTGATAGATCAGATCACCTTTCTAACAGCCCCAGATTGCCTTATTTCAGTATGACTAGTTGGAAATGTGAGGATGTGACCGTACGCTTCCCAGCTTATGGCTTCCTCTGCTGCTTGGCCAAAGGCATTAGCCTAAGAACAGGGCCTCAGACTGTCACAGTGAGAGAAGGCCCTTACACAGATTCTTTCTTTTATACTTCTGTAACTAGCTAAATGATAAACATATACCTAAATTCTAAAAGTACAGGCCTTTACAGACAGGCCTGAATATCTATATCCTAACACCTTGACCTCCAGCTTACCTGTTGTGGACCCACTGTGTGAGTAATGGGATAAGCAAAACCGTTTGGTCTCAGTCCAGGGAGCCCTAGAATAAAATATAAATATATATCACCATCTGAAAACTGTGTTTTTGTGGGAGGCTTATCCAATTGAGATATCAGGATGGTTTCCCATGATTGACTGTCTGCCTGTTCAGTAATTATCAACAGTTTTAGCAGTTTATATTTCAGGTTATTGCTAAGGACGTATCCGCCTAGGGAGCTCAGTGGGTGAGATGCCCAAATCCATATCAGCAAATTGGCCAATCTGTTGGGAGACAGGAAGTAGGGGCAGCTCATAATGGTAGAATCTCTTGTGCAAATATAGCTTTCATGAAGGAAAATTGATTTCATTTTTTTCTGTTCCATTGTTAGGAGACTCTTTGAGGGATGGAGGGACATAGAACTTGTTTTCAGCAAAGGACATGTTTTTTTCCGAGTCTCTTACAGTGCACAAGCCAACATCATTTTTTACCTTGTTTACTTTTATATTTGTCACCTGTATCACTAATGTCCACAGCTGTTAGAACAGTTCTAGGAATGGGATTAATTTGTGCACCCTCCGCTAGCTTGCTCTGCAGCAGTAAATGTGGGGGGGCGAAGGCAGCAGCCTGTGGGAACGCTTGAAAAATCTTGATAGAGTGGTGTATAGTTTGTATACAGCTTTTTAAAAACCAAACACTTGCAGGGTATTCTCCATCAGAATAACACTTTATAGGTAGGCCAGATATTGGGTCCAGCCTACTTGAAACAGCATTATATTTTAATAAAAACAAATAGCTGCTAATAGGAACAGCATGTCACTCATTCCGTCCTCTCTATTCTCTTTCTCCATCTTCCCCCCCCCCTTTGATTTTATTTTGTTGAGTGTATTTGTCTCATAAATAAGTCATGCTGCAGAGAATCTGTACTGTAGCAGTTCCCATCAGCCTTTCCTACTAGCACAACTGCACTGACTTTGATGTGGACTAATTAAGTTCACATTTTTTATGGACAGTTTAGAGTGGTTAAAGAAAATAGAGCTGAAATATCTATGCTTGTCTAAATGAGACTCTCTAGGACTTGGTAGGCTTTGATCTATATATCCCTAAGTTTCTTTTTCTGAAAAAATGCTGCCTAGAGTATTCTCATCAAAGTAGCACGGTAGACTTCCCAAGAGCTTACCTATTTTCATATGAGGAATCAAATTCCTCTCTGTATCTTGCCTTGCTCAAAGTATCTCTGCAACATGGGGAGAGCTGAATAATACCTACATGATATTGTGCAGGGTGCATGTCTGCTTACCTTGCCTACTGAATTACTTCTCAAGTCATGTGGTCAAAGATTAGATCAATACATTACCTAATAGGACATTTAAAAACATTTTCATGATTTGCTGACACAGGGGAATGGTGAGGTAAAGTAATAGATTTTGTACTAGATCTTAGAACACACTACTGCAGTATTGGCAATCATCTTGTGCTCATGTGAAATTGGCTACTGCAGTGGTGCATTGCAGGAAATAGATAAAATCAACACAGCGAATATATACATGCCTCATTATGTATTCTCTAAACTTGGTTTTGAAAGGAAAGACTTGCATTTGAAGATTAAAGCATCTATACATCTTTACATAACAAGAGATGGGAAATATTGTATCATAGAAAGAGAATTTTTCCTTCAGTATAAAAAGATTTGATTTCCCCTAAACAATATCCATTATTTAAATGGATGCTTACAAAGCACCATGGGCTCTTAAATGTATCCTTCCTAGAGTAGATGACAAGTTATGGACACCTGTAAATAATGGGTGTGTAGTGTAAGTTCCTAGTGCACTGGCTGGGCCGTCTGCCAAAAGAGAGCTAATAGTGGAATTTGAGCTTGCTCATTCAGCTTTAAGATCAGTGATCACTACTTGCTGTCTGTAGTAAAGGTATAATACTCATGTTGTTACTGCTGAAAACCAAATTATTTCTTCGAAGTGCTCTTCTCCCCATTCTCTGTGGCTGGATTTTAGTTCCTTCATAACATTAGCTGGAATTTATATTTAGTCAGTGTCGTTTTTATATTTAGTTTGTAGCTGCAGCTATGCTGCTGTATTGTAGACACTTACTACAGCAAGCAAAGGGGCTTTTCCACTGCTGTGGTAAATTCATCCCTTTCTGTTGACCTAGGTGCTTCTGCAGCAATGGTAAGGTCAACCTAACTATATTTTGCAGTCCTTGACATTTTTTTCCAGTCCTGAGCAATGTAGCTAAATCAGCCTAGGTTTTAGGTGTAGACCAATCCTACAAATGCACTCAATTCCTTTTCTCCTTCTCCTCCTCCTTCCTTCCCCCCCTCCCCCCAAACTAGCTGTGGCATAAGACTTGGGGTCCTTGAGCTGCCAGGCTGAACCATAGCACCATTGTTTCACTGCCTAAAACTTGTGCAAGAGGGGAGGAGGAGAAGTCTGAGGAGCCTCCTGCTGCTACCTTCCACTAACACCCAAGAGTTCTCTACCCTGTTGATGGAAGTTAGTGGGTCCTATGACTGTGTGATGATTTGGATGAGGTAAGGGAGAGAATAGTATGGAGAGAATCCAGGACAGTAAATGTTGGTTATATTTGTTATGGTAGGGAACAGGAGAAATGAAAGATGGAAGAGGCAGAGAAAAGAAAGGGAGAGGGATTGAAGGGGGTTGTGAGAGGGATGGAGGACGTGTAAAAAATAGAACTACTGTTACATATTTTAGGTAAAGCATATAGTGACTCCATTAAGTCTGCACAAACACTTCCATTCTAAGGGATCATTTTCAGCTGCTTATAACTGTCCCAGTTCAGGGCAACTGCTCCTGTATTTTCCTTCACAGTACAGCAAGGGCATCTCTCTAAGGTTCCAGCACCGCTGTCCACCATCTCTCTTGGGTGGAGAGAGACCTCTCTCTCCTTTCTGATTGGAGTATCTCCAGACTGAATGGCTCCCTGCCTTCACTGTGTTATTCCCAGAAAAAGGCTACCAAAGCAGGCTTCTCTTGCCTCTTCAGAGACTAATAACAGAACGATTGCCAACAGTTATAAGTTACCGCACATCCCTTTCTGTATGAGCATATTTATTCTGAGGGTAAAAGCTTTTCAGAGAAAACATTAAAAACAATAAAAGAACCTACACACATGCTAATAAACCTTACCAGAGATCATCCCAGCACTGTCATTGGCTCTGGCAGGTGATTAGCCCTTCATATCCCACAAAGGGGTCTCTTCTATGGTCACAAGTTCACAAAAACCTCAGCTCAGAACTAGCATGCTCATGAAATGTTTAGTCACTCCTTTATACAGTTTGGAGGTCTTTGAACAAGCTTTCAGGAAGAGGTAATCAGTAGACACAAGGTACATCTATTCAGGGATAAAAGACATGTGGTACACCTGCAGCTGGCCTGGGTCAGATGACATGGGCTCGCCGGGCTTGGGCTGCAGGGCTAAAAATCAATGTGTAGATGTTCAGTCTAGCCTGAGCTCTGGGACCTCTCTGCCCTTGCAGGGTCCCAGAACTTAGGCTCTAGCCTGAGCCCAAGCATCTGCACAGCAGTTCACCCCCACCCCACCCCCCAGCTCCAGAGCCTGAGCATTACAAGCCCAAGTCAGCTGACCTGGGCAGCTGTGGGTTTTTTATCCCCCTGCAGACATAACCTCAGTTTCTCTCCCCAGGGTGTAGCTTCAAAAGTATGGATTTGAACAGGATCGTTTGCATTTCAGTCACCCACAAGTATTTCCTAGGAAATTCCCTTCATGTGTATTGTCCCCAAAAGTTCTTTGAAGTTCCTAATATCTCCCAGAGATTGCATTAGTCTTCTCTTTCCTGCTAAGGAAGTTCCCTACCATCCCTTGATAGTACATAAACATATTCATTTTTAATGCAATGAACTTCAAAGATGTTAAACTAACTTAATTCGGTAAGGTTTGTCCTGGATATTGTATATATCTGGCACAAATAACTGTTAGTGTTTTTTCTTTCAAGGTGAAATTTGTCAAGTTTATCCTCTGTAGGCCCAAATTTTGGGGGGCAAGTTTTACCAAAGTTTCAAGAGGGTTGGAGGATGGACGGAATTTTATCCAGTATAATTTTTTTTTATTTTTAATATTACAACAAATTCTTCTAGTGCGTCTCTAGTGTGTTGCCAACACTCTTCTTCAGTCAGGAGGTATTGCAAATTGCTGAGTTTTATCGGTCTTTAATGCCAGTCTTTGTCTGGTGCTTTAACTGTCTCAGTGCTTGCTTTAGCAACAAGCCCTATATTCTTCACTTTAAATGCCCAAATTGGGCAGTCAACTGGGATTTCGTGGTGAAATTAAGAAAACTAACTCGCTGTTGTATTGTAACCTGATTTTAACATTAAATTAAGCAACATTACCTTTCCGTATTTAATTTGTAAATTCAGGAGCCAATATGAGTGTGAATGAGGTATACTGATGTAAAGCGTAACTATCAGGTGAGCTAGATGTACTGTTTTCGCCAGTAAGATGGAATCGCTATATAGATACAGTTTTGTGTGAGAGACAGATTTAACCACAGATCTACTGTAGATTTATTTTTCAGTTATGCTGGACTTCCTAGTTATTTGTAGATAGTTTTGAAATTATTCTACCAAGTGATTTAAAATCTGTACCCAAGTGCATGTCTAACTGAAAATAAAAAACAATGGGAAAAGAATTGGTAGAGAGAAGGTAGTAAGTCTGTTTTTCAGAACTATTTGCAGCTAGCAAGTGTATGGCTAACATCTGGATTGAAAGGGAGCAGTCAGACTCTGAAACAAGACTGGAGAACATAGGAAGTCCTTCTTGTCTCTACATCCTCACCCCAGAGTGTGTAAACAGTGCATTGTCATTAGGAAGCTCCACTCCATTCCCCTGGAAGACTAAAGGAAAAGAGCAGATAAATCTGGACACTGAAATCCTTCTGCATCTTCAGTTGAAGGATCTAAAAGGAAATCCAAACAAGATCAAACTCCAGTGTCAGAAGCTTTAGATTCTAAATCTAAAACTCCCCCAGCAAAAGGACAAGTCCTCATCTTCAGAAAGAAATATCTCTCTTGTAAGGGATATATTGGATTGATATACCTGGAATGATAACTAATAATTCCTTCTAGCCCTCAAAAATCAGGAAAGCTATCTCACTTTTTATCCCAAAATAAGATCCACCTATGAAGACAATAAGAAATAGGGAGAGACACTTTGTCTAAGGACTCCCAGATCAGCCAAGATCAGGTGTTCCCTTCCCCCACTATAGAAACTAAAATGGCTAAATGAAGGTATTGTTAAAGACATAGGCATTAATCTCTTATTATTTGCATATGTATAAATCTTTGTCCGTCCCAGCCTAGCTTAAAAATTCAAAGTTACCAAGTGAGTCACAATCTGATTTCCTCTGCAAAATGGCCTATTGCACACTCAGTGGATCAAGAAGAGATGGGCAATGCAGCTGCAAGTTAAACAAACTAGAAAGGTAGCTGTAAGGTTGAAGGCCAAATTGGGCAAACTTTTACCTCTAGAAATCCAAGCCATATGTTTTCACCTCAAATTATAAACTATACATTGTTTCCTTGTAAATCAAATATGGGATGAAAGAGAGATTATTTATGGTATATTAGAATTTGCATATTTGTTTGCCTTATGAGTCAGATATATATTTTTTTATATGTGGAAAATGTCTCTTATTCTAGTCTAAATCCTAAATGTGAAATGTTTAGTATGATCAAAGAATATATGGAGTATGTCCTCCAAATTAAGAAGATTATAAGGATTTTGTTGGTTTTCATTGTAAATAATTGTTGCACTCTGGAAGTATTAGGAATTGTATGGCACGAGAAAGAAGTGTTGAAAGATGTAAACCATGGTATAATTTTGGGATATTAAGAGCAATTGCTTTAAAAGGGGATCCCAATTGATAGTTGGGGAAAATAATGAAATACAATCCTTGAAATCAAACTTAAAAAGCCTCCAATAAGAAAAGGATTAAGGAAATTTTGTTATACACCAACACGGTCTTCTGGACACCAGTGGAAGAAGCAAAGAAACTAAAGGAGCTGGAATCTGAGGATCTATTTGGCATGTGTGCCGTAGGAATTGGAAGGTGGCCCCCTCCAATGAGCCCTGAAACCAGCGTGTATAAACCAAGGTCACCATGTTCTCAAAATAGTGTTACCATATTTCAGGTTTCCAAAAAGAGGACATTGCCTGGAGGACCAGCAGCTGGAGGGGGGGTACACATGGTGGGGTTACTCACTGGAGATGCGTGGGGGGTAGTGTCACTCCCTGTCGTGGTGGCAGGATGGCTGATGCAAGCCAGGATGCAGCGACAGTTGTCAGCCCCTCCCTGCAAGACCCTCTCCCCAGGGCTTGGGAGCTGGAGCCTGAGTGGACGGGATCTAGCACCTGTGGCCGCAGGGAAATGGACCAATTAGCTGCGGATGTAGGGGAGAGACCAACTGGGGCTCTTTCTGAGCTGCAGCATCTGCTCTGGAAAAAAATCCCGGTCCCGCACGGACAGAGGACGGAAATTCAAAAACGAGGCATTGTCCGGGAAAACCCAGACATATGGTAACCCTAGCTCAAAAGAGTTGACTGAACCCAAAACAAGAAGATGTGGAATCCTAAGTGCAACTGATGCCTGGAACAGCCATGTGGAAAGGACTCTTTCCCATCCCAGGGTTAAGAGGATAAGAAGTGGTGAGATCTCATCTCATAGATTGTATTTCTTTTTCTGATCTTTAACATAAATAACTGTAGGTTATTTTGTTGCATCTACACTCTCTGAGACCTCAAGTAAGCATATTTTAGATTTTTAAATCCTTCATAAATCCAAGCGAATTGGCCTACGGGAGGTTGAACAGAATTGTTTTAAGCAATTGCTTTTAATATTCTCTTTGGCTAGATTGGTCCAAAAGTGACAAGTTTAGAAGTAATTACATTCTTCAAAGTACCTTAAAGGCCAGTGCAGCCTTAGAAGCGTGATAAATGTGTTAAGTACTAAAGAATTGAGAATCGTTGATCATAAGAAAATGTCATAAAAAATCTTGCTAATTGGCATTGTTCTTTGATATAACTATGGAACCTCCACTCTAGTCTGTGATAATTGCTTGCAGGACTGTATTGTGTGGGTAGTGTACACAATTGGTTATGTCTATAGTTGTGGTGAACTGTTAATTGTATACTAATGTGCTTCTGGGTGAATTAATAAATTGCTGGTTGGTTAAGAATGAGGAAATTTCCTGATTTAAGAAATACTGTTCAAGTTAAAAGTTGACCTGAAAAGAATCCAGCATTAAACTTGTCTGCTAAAGCTCCCTCAACTCAGTAAAAGGGGTTATACAAATGGTCCCCAAACTGTGGGGCGTGCCCCATTAGGGGGTGCAGAGGAACATCTGGGTGGGGCCTGGTGGGCCAGCCACTCGCGGGGCAGGAAGGAAGCACCACCCAGCCCTGCTCTGCCCCCAGTTCCGCTCCAGCTCTGGTTCCAGTTCCAGTCACCCAGTAGCAGTAACCAGCCTCTACTATTGGGAGCAGGAATAGTAGCAGCTGTTGCTGGATCCTGTAGGAGCACTCAGGGATGGCTCCGGAAAGAGAGGTACCGGCAGCTCACCTCTCCTGCCCTGAGTGCGGCTGCTCCTCCCCAACTCTGCCCCATTCAACCCCACACAACCTGAGCATGGCTCCCACTCACCCCTCCACCACCCTGCTCCAGCTCGCAGGGGGGAGAGGTTCAGACTGGGTAGGTGAGGGTGCGATTGAAAAAGTTTGGGGACCACTGGGTTAGCCTATTGGTTTTTAATATATTGGCAGACATAGTTTGTTAGATTTCTGCTTTGAAATCTAATTGGAACCCTGGCAAATTCATAAATTGATCCTTTTTCACCTTTACCCGCAAATCTAGGAACTCTGACTCAGGTGGTTATGAGAGGCTGATTCATGGGGATGAACTGGATGATCAAATTGATATTCATTGTGGAGGAATGGATTTTTTTTGTGCGTAGAGGATTACTGGGGGCCTTGTTTTGCTGAATTAAATATGACCACTTTAAAATGGGGAAAAAAGAGAGGCATATCCGTATTCCAGTAATCTTTGGGGGGGGAAAATGGTGAACCTGGAATGTCCCATGTGGAATGGGAAAGCTCCATTAATAGAATATTTCTAACACTGTACCACATGTATCAGGACAAAAGTAACAATTTCCCTGTGTCGTTAGGACTGATTCTTCTTCCTGACTCTAAGCAAGCAAAATAATGATTCCTGGAAGATCCTAGTGACTCATGTAGGCTGGACCAGAGCACACAAAGATCTTCGTAGACAAAAAAGATTGACAGCTCTGTGAAATGAGGCATTGAAATTTCCTTCATTGGCCTCAAAGAAGCTGTGGCATGTTTGATCACAACAAGGAGCGTGTTCTCTTAACTCTGTCATCCTTTTAAAGAAATACTTTGGAAAATTCCAAACAGCATATGAAATCTGTCAAAACAGCCCTATTATGTGACATTGCATGTGATATTACCAATTTAGGACTAGGTTCCTTCTTCGTAATACCCTAACATGTGGACAGTGGAGCTTTTTACATGAAAACTTTTAAGAGGAACCTTGTTGCAGCCTCTTTTTGTTGGGCTCAGACTACTTGAGGTGTTGCCTACACTATAACAGCAGCACAGCTGAAGCTATGCCACTGTAGTGTAGGCACTTACTACAGGGATGGAAGGGGGTTTTACGTCACTGTAGTAAATCCACCCCCTTGAGAGGCAATAGCTAGGCTGACGGAACAATTCTTCCACTGACCTAGTTGTGTGTCGACTGAACTGCTTTGCACAGGGTGTGAAGTTTTTTACACGTTTGAGCAGTGTATCTAGGTCAAGCTAAATTTTAGATGTAGACCAGATCTTATAATCTACCTTCTTCCAAACCAGGCCAATCTGTCCGTTTGTTACGTGGTAGTATTTAGAAATTAGATCAGCTACCATTCAGTGAAGATGTCCCAGAATCTCCTTATAAAAGCAATAGACAATGAATCCTTGCCAACTCAGAGGGGCTGAAATACTTTCTCTTGGGCTGTCACCATAACCAACCAATAGGCTCATTCAGGTAGGTTATAATTGCCAGTAGCCCACTTCACTTCCTCTTATTCTCCTGCTCAGTCTGGTGAAGAAAAGCAAGCAGATCATCGATCCATTCAGAATTTGCTGGACATAGGGAGAATTCTTCTTTGCGTGAAGGTTTCCAGGGTAGCTAGTCTAGATTCGTCATGGTCTCCGGCAAAACAGAGGTGTTTGTTCAAAAGGTGTTGGTGGCCCTTTAGAACTGAAGAACCAGACTGGATCTAATCTTATCTGCTCTCAACTGATCCTTATGGAAGACAGTTTAACAGATGGATTCTCAGTCTTTCTTACACTGTCCTGTTAAGAAATAGCCCCTCTATACTACATGTGTTCCATAGATCTAACAGAGGTTTATCTGCATGTTCTACGTCTTGCCACCAATGAGTTTTCCAGATCTTCAATCCAGGGTCAACACCACCAATTAGTGGCAGTGCCTTTTCAGTCTTTGGCCATTACCCATGAACAGTTTACCTTTCAAAGAGAGAGAGAAAACATCTACATTTACCATTGTCTGAATGACCTAGCTAAAACTTCTTTGTCCAAAGACACAAGGATTCACCTGACCTGGGTGTTTCACTTTCATCTTAAGTTTTGTGATACATTTTATATGAATGAGCCTCAGTACTCAGAATCCATTCTCTATCGTTTCAAGACAGCTCTTATTTCTGTGTCAACAGCAGATCTCTAGCTGTGGGTGGGAGAAAGGGAGTGAGCCTGGACCAAATCGATTTATTCAACCAAACTGCCTTTGTGGATGGTGGGTGAGCAAGGAAAACCAGCTGTGAATGCTACCATTATAACAAACCAACTGCAGGTACAGAAAACACTTCCCTGATTTTTATTAATTTGTGAGTATTTCTGTAGCACACATCACCATGGTATTAGAACATCTCACAAACACTAATGAATTCTGGCATTTTACAGGTGAGGCAATTGAGTCACAGAGCTCAAATAACTTGCCCAAGATCTGTAATAGTAAGCCAGACTTACTCTTTGAACTGATAATGGAAGGCCATTCTCATGTTTCCCAGTTCTGTAGCCTAACCCAAGATCTTTCTTTAGAACTAAGGGCATTTTTCACCAAGATGTTCCAGCAGTAGCATCCAGCATTATGAATTTTGTCTTCCTTGTGGTCTCCCTTGGCTTGGTCGGTCAGTCTCTCTCTCTCTCTCTCTCTCTCTCTCTCTCCCTCTGATATGAATAAAGGGAAAGCAACAAGGCTTGGAACTGAAAAATATCAGAAAACCAAGATTGCAGAAAAAAACTTGGCTTATAGTAGTTCACAGTGTGCAGCTGAAGAGCTAATCTCACCACTGTTTTGAAAAAAACCCAAAGTAAACAGACACTGATGTTCCAATAGTTAAGTTTCACTCAGGTATTATTCTACAGGAGGAATTGGAATTCTGTCTCTCTTATAATGGCAGGCGCAACCTACCCCAGCCGAGATGCATTCTCTGTAGGTTGAAGGTGTACTGGAGGAAGAAGTTTTGACAGTCTCTGTAAGGTGAAGACAAGGAGTTGCCTGAGAACTTTGTACTTGAGCCTCTTTCACAGCATGATGAGCAACACTTTCAGTTTCCCCTTTTTCGCTTTTCATTGTAGACAGAATATTCTGTTTCACTGACCCCAGAAATTGGAACAGGAGAGCAAACTATGCTGTGTAGGTGGCTGAAATGGTATATTTTAATTCATGCTTAAATTGAGAAATATGATGTGACTTAACAAGGTAGGCTGTTTCATTTTTAACTATAAACTTAACAGCATTTCGGTGTTCTAACTTGTGCACAACTGATTGGAGCCAGATGTTCTCTTTACAGGAAAGTTCTAAGAGCACTTTCCATCTGCCCCCATCCTGCCCTCATAAGCAGAAAGTTGACAGTGTATTATACACGTGATGTATTTTGTCTCTGGTATTACAGTAGTGGGAACAAACCTACCAGTACAGAACAAATTATTCAGTTTTAGATTTGCCTTGTAGTGGAACTGAAATGGCTAAACTCCTTTGCTACCTATAACTAATCCATTATTACAGCAAAAAAAAAAAATCTGAATAAATCTGTTGAATAAGACAATTTTGGAGGTAACTATATTTCATTGAATCATCTTGTTATTTTGGAGTCAGACTTCCTGTGTGTTTTCTAAATGCACATGAAATACGCTGTTACGGGCATGCAGTGCATATACAACCCTAGTAGGACTGGATAAAAAAATTAGACACTACATATAGGGGAAAAGTCTTCCCCAAACATATACATTAGTTTCTCTTATGAAGAGGGATAGTGGTGATTAACTTCTTCCCAGGAAGTGAGTGAACAATTTTTTTTTTTAATCGAGTTTAGAAAAAAAAATGTTGAGGCATGAAAAACATGTTGTCTCCCGGACCTGCACTGAATCATCCTTATATTACTAGAAGTGGTGAGATGTCAGATCACAAAATAGTTATAGAATCAGTTCCTTGTTAGAAAATTACTTCTGCTTTTCAGAAGTGAAAAGCCAATTGTTAGGTTTCAAATCTTTCTTCAGTTCCTGGCTATATGTAGTCCACCTATAAAATATAATCTACGGGTTAATGGCAAAGAAAAGAAAGGGCTTCTGGTTTATCTGTTTTAAAGAAGCAATGCAAAGAGTCTTGTGATAAATGCAGGCAAAGTGGTGATTGCTAAGATGGCCAGAAACATCACAAGGCAGATTTGACCTGAGTTCATTATTTTCAGCATACTCCTGTCACCTCCAGGGTAATAAATCTTGCCTGCCTTGGTTTAATATTGACTTTCTCCTGCCCCAAGGCTTTAACGCAAAAGAAAAGTCACCATTAGGATTGCTTTTCGGCCTGCATCTCAAGTGTGTAGAAAGGGCCAATGATCTGTTGTACCATAGTCTTTTGTGACTATTTATGTATTTGTCATTTGAGAAAGAGGCACAGGGAAAAGGATCCAGCTTCACATGCCTCCCGCTGCCTCTTGTGTACTGTCCTTGTACAAAACACAAGGATATTGATTGTAATATGAATGACTAAAGAAATTACAAAAGAATTTAAAAAGTGCTTACAGATACTACAATCTACATGTTGAAGGTTAGTGAAAGAATTATAAATAATAAACAGTATAGATGAACCTAGAGCATTTTAATTAAAATATATATACTAAAGTAAATGTGACTCTTACGATCAGTTGAGGTCTTACTATCTGCTGAGGAAGCATTTAATTTCTCCCACAAGGGTCCTGACCTAGGGTTCACTGAAATCAATTTGGGAGTCTTTCTATTTGATTCAGATACTAGGTGTATTTTCTCAGATTGAATCTGTTTTCCAGATAGCTTGACAATTAAAAAAACAAAATCTTGGGTATACAGTGCTCTTCATTTCTGTTTACACGTGAGTGGCAGGACTGGGGATTCAGGAAACCTGAGTTCTCTATTCCTGGCTCTGCCACAGATTTCCTCTGCAACCTGGGGCAAGATGCTTAACCTCTCTGTAACTGATGCCTTGAATCTGGAAAATTGGCAAGGGTGTGGGGCTAGGGCTAGAGAGGATTGGGAACATTTACCCACCTCAGAAGGTGTTGAGGCTGAATTTGCTTGTTAGTAGAGCCCTTGGAAATTTTCAGATGGAAGGTGCTAGAGAAATGCAAACTATTAGGGCATGGCTACACTTGCAGATGTAGAGTGCTTTGAATTAAACAGCTTTCGTAGAGCGCAGTAGGGAAAGCGCTGCAGTCTGTCAACACTGACAGTTTCAAGCGCACTGGCGTGGCCACATTTGTGGCATTGGGTGTGGTGCATTATGGGCAGCTATCCCAGCATGCAAGTAACTGCAACGTGCTTTTCAAATGGGGTGGGGTAGGGTGGAGTGTGACAGGGAGTGTGTTGAGTGTATGTGCGGGGGGAGAGAGTGGGTTTTTGGGGGTTGAGACATGTCAGCCTGCTATCTTGTAAGTTCAGACAGCAGCAGACCCCCCCGCTCCCCCCTCTCTCTCTCTCTGTCACACACCCACTAATGGTTGCTTTGTCTCAGAGCAGATAAGCAGCCGGCTGTCAGAAACGGAGCTTTCAAAGGGCATATCCACATTCCTACAGTGATTCAAAAACAATGACCAGAGAGGCCACTTGACTTAAGGGGATTATGGGACATTTCCGGAGGCTGATCAGAGCGCAGTAATGCAACACCTTGTCCACACTGGCATTGCGGCACTCCAGCGGGGGCGCAGCAAATGTTATTCCATTCACCAAGGTGGAGTACCAGCAGCGCTGTAGCCGCAGAGTCAGAGCACTCTACGTGCCTTGCCAGTGTGGAGAGGTAGTGAGTTAGTGTGCCCGGGGCTCCTTTATTGCGCTGTAACTCACAAGTGTAGCCAAGCCCTTAGTAGCAGTAATTCTGATGTTAGAGCAAAGGAACTTTTAACTTAAACGTACTCTCCCTCCTGGTATTATGATGGTGTTTGCTGGTTTGGTATTTTTTTTTTTTTAAAAATCTACTGCCAGGCGCCATTTAGCTTCTTGATAAATGTATATTGATAAAGTTTCCCTTCTTTATTATGGAGTTACACCTTTCTTGTGCCTAATAATTACTGTAATACTTGTTGGGTGCTCAGAAGAACCCCATGTCAAAATTCTGTTACCAAAATGAATGTGGCTCCTCCTTGTCTCTGTAGTTCAGCGCTCTTTGGAAACTACTGAATACCACCTTGTAACGAGTACTTTTATCTGCTGGGCTTAGGTATAAGAAGTGTGCATAACTTTTTTTTATTCTTTGGAGAAGTAAAGCACCCATCCAAAGGCACTAGGTGCTTTTGACATACATTTAAAAAAAGCAAGTGCTATTCCCTTCTTATCCCCTCACACCTTTTATTCTGTGTTTGTGTATATGGGGGGTGTTTAGTTTGGGTGGTTTTGGGAATGTGTTTAAAATGGGAGAAACAAGTGTAGATTTCTGGTTCTTCCCTGTCTTCTATGGCACACATCACTGATGGAGAATTATCGCAAGACAAAAGAATTTTGGGCAGACCTTGCTAAAATATTACCAGCACATCCGTGACTCTTGGAATGACTTTAAATATTACGCCATGTACTTGTATTAAAAAGTCTAGCTTGAGATCATTTACCCCTCAAGCTGCCCCCATTCTTCTTGATTGTATTATCTATTTCCTCTCATTTAATGAATCTGTTGAAATATTGGTCACTGGCCACAGGAGATCTAAAGTCTTTGGGTGATTTCCAAACCCAGGTCTCAAAACAGCTTGACTTCTGAATATGCTTCAATTTATTGTTTAGCATGGAAATAAGGGCAAAATTCCTTAAATCTCTGTCCCTGAAAACTTTTAAATAAAGGATATTATTTATTCTGACTTTCAGCTCAGTGAAAATTGAGTTTTTTACCTACTTCTCAAATAGCTGGCAATATAGAGGACTGATTTACAACAGCACAACTTTATTGTAGTCTGTCTTTTATATTATAGCCACTGTCCACATGGACATGGACAGAACTTTGCTGTTCAAATCTTCTACATTGCTTAGGGGCCACTGATAAATGACACAAACTGCTTTCTATACCAATTCACCATGTACCCAACATGCTGCTCTCACTGCAGTTGAAGCCCATGCTACTCCAGAAAGAGATTTTGGAATAGAAACTGGCATGCAAAGGAAGACTGTCAATTCAGGACACTGTCAGGCTGCTACATTAACTTTCTGCACCAGTGTTTTGATGATTTGCTATCCTTTAGGTGGTAAATTAATAACAAACTTCCAACAGTTGAAGACACCAGTGTGTGTCAACAACCCAAGTCATTTGTCATGCCTGCCATTTTCCTTTAACTCCTGTTGAGTGTGTTGCAATACCAAGTGTAGAAAATAGCAGCCATAGAGAAATTGGCTTATTTATCCTGGGCTAATGAATGATTTATAAAGTGCCTTGTGTACAAAGTAAAACTATTTCCCCATGTTTATTTCCCCACTCTATTTTCCTCTGCATGCATCCGATGTAGCTCACAAAAGCTTATGCTCAAATAAATTGGTTAGTCCCTGAGGTGCCACAAGAACTCCTTTTCTTTTTGCGGATACAGACTAACACGGCTGCTACTCTGAAACTTGTGATTACCAGTTTCCTTATGTGTGCCATGCTCTGCATTCATAGCTTACTATGCCTTGTGGAGTAGGTCTTTTTTGGAGACTGGGCAGAAGAATATTTTAACAGTAAGGACTTACTTTTAGTCGTCACTGTCTTCTGTACCAATAATGTACATGAATAGTGCCCAGCCATGTTGAAGACTTTCTAACTCTTGAGACGCTAACATAGGTTGTAGTATTTTTTTAAAAAAGATTGTGAATTACCTCCATAATTATACTAGATTAATTTACTGTTTCATTGTTCTGCTTAATTTTGACTGAATTAAAATGACTTAATTGAAGAGTATTTATGATGGGATGGGTTAAAAGGCAGTAAAACTGTAAGATGCTCAGCAGTTTCTGCACACTCATTCTGTCTTGTATTTACAATACATTTAATGCTAAAAGACTTTTCTCATCTACAGTTTGCTAAGAAGTAAAATAGCCAGTTGCTAGTCTGTCTGAGCTGTTGTCATAGCAACAATCTCTAACGGATAGGTTGATCATATTTAGCTTTTGCAGCCAAAGAGCACTGTTTAAACATCAGTTTGACAGATTTGCAGCATTTTTTTTTTTTTTTTTTTTTTACATATAAGTGGTGGTGGTAGGTTTTTGTCCTAATTTAAAATGTTTTATTGTATGTGTGCGCTGTTAGATTTAACTGATCTACTTTCATCTAACAGGACTTTTGGGAACTTTGAACTCACAATATGTGTGATTCAAGATTTAAGACCACTTTTGAAAGAGCTAAAAATAAGTCACAGTGCCTTAGATGGTAAACTACTTGGCTGATTTTTACACCGAGTGTTGTGGCAGCAATTATCGCAGCCTGGGCAAATACTGTTAATGGTGGACTGTTTGGGATTTGTTGGGGATCATACATACTGTATAGATTAGTGGATTATTGCCTTTAAAAAATTAGCCTCGAGTTTTGTATTTGATCAGTTAACATCTGGAAAATTTATCGTTGGATTCCAGCATAAAAAAGTGCTGTCTCCACAGTCATTGACTGTAGTGGCGCTTCTATTATCTTGAAGTGGATTTTGTAGCTTTGAGCTGTTACAGAATAGTTAAACCACCGTATTGAAGTGGGTATCTGAATTTCAACACCATTCTCTTGGTTTCTAGATTAATTTACTCATTTGTTGCTAGAATTGTTGTCCCCATCATTCTGATACGAAGGAATGATTTAAGCTTGAATAATTTTGGCTACCAGTGTGTAACCAAGGGTAGAACATGAAACTTAAAATATTTACTGCTAAATAGTTTGTTGTGCTTTCTTGGCCTTGTGATCCCTAAATTCTTTGTATTTGTTTGCATCCAGCTAGGAATAATAGAAGTCTCTCAAGGGATTTATTGACATATCTGAGTTGGGCACTTAATGGAATAAAAAATATGGAATATCGATTTTAAAGAAGAGTTCTGATCAGATCAGGACTTAAAAATCTACCTTCCAGTTTCTGAGCACTTCTTTCCCAGGGTTGTTAGTTAAAATGTACCGTAGCAATAGGAGAGCAAACTATCATGTTAAATTTGTGTGCTTCTTCGCTTCAAATGACCCAGATCAATTGTCATTAAATAGCTTGCTGGACTGGATGGTGCAGGGAAATGGATTCTTTTTAATCCTCCAAAAGCTTGCTTCAAACCCAACCCAGATTAGTTAGTGACCAAAAGACTTACGTGGCTGGTTGGCCTATATGAAGTCAGTTGGTGATGTACCATCTCCAAATGCAAGATGTCAAAAACATCTTGCAATTGACACCATCTTTAGTATACACAATAGAGAAGCTAGCAACTGTGAACAGGTATGGATGTTAGCTATTCCTAGAAGTGACTTGCTCCACATCAGAGTTTTGAAATGTGTTGGGGCAGTGGAGTAATTTGTACTGTCACTGCCTGTAGTTTCACTTGGTCTGTAGAGACAGAACTTCAGTTATCCCTGCTGTCATTCTGACATACTTCAGACACTCAATTAACTGCTCATTTGGAGTTTATTTCTACTTCCAGATAACTCTAATCCATTTGTTACATTTATAAAGAAGCTAACAGAATGCTGACCTGTGTAAACAGGTTTTTCCTGTTCATAATTACTGTCCATTTCTGTATTTCAGGCAAAGTCGTGCATTTGTCACATGTGTGGTGCCCACCTGAACAGACTCCACTCTTGCCTCTATTGTGTCTTCTTTGGCTGTTTTACAAAGAAACATATTCACGAGCACGCGAAGACAAAACGACACAACTTGGGTGAGCCATCCTTCTGGAATCCCTCACTAGTCCTTGTAACCCAATGTTTGGTGGTTTTTTTTTTTTGTTTTTGTTTTTTTGTTTTTTGTTTTGTTTTGTTTCCCCCTGGGCTTCAGTCTGCGTGGCATATACCAGTAACTAGCTCCTTAAACAGCAAGGTCCAGCTAATGTTTATATTGACTCGACCTTTTGCACTATTCTAAACTCAGTGTACTAGTGTAGCTTAAACTCTCATTGTTTGTTTGTTTTCACTGCAACATAGATGCATTCCTTGTTATAATTTAACTTTTCATGCTTGCAACTTATTATTTCAACTGATGTTTCTGGCTAAAATTATGAAGGAAAAAAAACTCTGCAGTAACTGTTCTTGTTTTTAAGTTTAAAAAACAGTGTTTGTTTTTTATTGGCATTTCAGTTTTTATCTTTAATTTCTTACTACCAAATATAAATGTGTGATTGTCTAACATTTTAAAATGAAATGTCAAATTGATATTTATCATTACTTCCACAGTGAAAATTAATGTGGTTATGTTCAAAAAAATTAGTCTCTTAGATTAAAAACAAAACAGGTTTCTACGCTTCTGTCCTTGCCTGATTTAGTCATGTAGTTAGATTAACATTAAGAAAATTGTTCAGCTGCTGTCAGAAGTGTAAAGCTGATAGTAGAAGAGCTTTCCCGCATTCTATTTCAGCAGCAGCAGCAAAATGCCCATGAAGCTCAGATTCTGCAGCCTTCGCTCTTTGGGTAATCTAGAAGACTAAAAATCCACACTTATTTTTAGATAACAAGCTGTGTTTGTAATCATGATAGTTAAGAATGTTGTTTTGATTTTCTAAATTGAGTGAATGTGACATTGGAATATCAAGATCCAACTTTTTAGGGTTCGTTTTCTAAGTATAACCACTCAAAAATGGATAATCTTTTGTGGCTTCTTTCCCAAATGAAAAGGCGTAATTTTAGTCAAAAGTGTTGGATTCCACGTGCCAGACAACACTCAAATCTGTTTGAACAAAACTTTATGAAAAAGTGAGGCAGTGGAAAACCAGTTTTTTAGAAGCTTTAACCTGAAGTCTCAGTGAATTTGGCATATTTAAGATCGGTTTGTAACCCTGTATTTTCCCCTTTTATGAACATGGGCAGAAAGAAAGAAAATTATAGGGATGAAGGAAGCCAGGTAGCCCATGGGGGTCCATGCACTGCCCTAAAGAATGTTTGCTGCCCTCTTTCAAGACTTAGTGGTCTTCTCTACCACTAAGATTCTAGTTATATTGGACTGTGAAGTTACTGCAGGTTTCCCTGCACCATAGTTACAGTCGTTCTATTGGAGGTGTGCATTACAATGACATACTATTCTCCTGAAGCAGGACTACCCAAAAAGAGGTCCTTTGCCTTATATTTGCCTTACTTCATTCAGACCAAGAAACTAACTTGTAAGATCCAACCTGACTAATTGACACTGAGTGTTGAACCTCAGTATCTAGATTTCAGCAGACTAGTACAATGCATGACCAGCTGCTTTTGGGCAAAGGTAAGAAAAATCTGGATTTTTTTTTAAAAGAATCTAGGACTTTCATGTTGTGCACCAGCAAAACTGATGCAATCCTCACTGATTCTGACATATTCCATTTGCACAGTGAACTTTTATTGATTTTTGAAGAGGAAAAGAACATTGAATTCTCCTAGATCCTTAGTGGCCTTTCTGTATTTATCAGAAGAGCACAGCTTTTTGTTTAAAATGAAAAATAAATTCATAAGTAGAATTATCTTTATAACTGCCCTTATCCTTTAGGATTTAAGTGCTTCAAGAAAGGAGGCAGATTTAGGGAGCAGAGATTAGCTGTAGAGGCATGCAAAATGTGCTAACACCCTTGCATAAAAACATGTATAATATATGTAATTATCTCATGAGACTGTAGTTTTGAGTCAGCTGACATTATAAGGAAATAAAGCTGTGGAGTACTTCTTCATGTAAATAATGAGTTTAAAATGTTTTGAATGTTATGTATTTGCTGTTAAATACTTTTTATTGGACCAACTTCTGTTGGTGAGAGAGACAAGTTTCAGAGCTTACACAGAGCTCTTTTTAAGGTGACCTGAAGAGGAGCTCTGTGTAAGCGTGAAAGCTTGTCTCTTTCACCAACAGAAGTTGGTCCAATAAACGGTATTACCTCACCCACCTTGTCTCTCTAATATCCTGGGACCAACACAAGTACAACAACACAGCATGCAACGTGTATTCGTTACATGAGTTATTTCCACCTGCTGCCTTCCTGCCTTCATCATTGTCAAATACTCACCCTGTGACGATTTTGCAAAGGGTGTGTCATTTTCTCTCTTATAATGGCTTATGCAAATGCCCTACCTGTATGTTTAATAAAACTATTGGTCTGATTGATGTAAATGTTGAAAAGGAGTAACTGGAGGTGGTTTCAAACGTAAAAATATTAAGCCGACGTGGTTGAATTATCCATTGTAAACCTTTGTTCTGCATGGATCCGACATTGGATCCATGTCTAGCATTTTTGATTTAGGGTTTTCTGTGCTCATATGCGTGATATGCCTATTTCAAGATTTTAAACTAACAGCTTAATTTTATTGGTGGTAGAATTACAGGACTGTAAAATAATTGAAATTGAGAATATTTCCTATAACACAATCAATGAACAACTCTTAAAAATAATTTTACAAATGGTATTCCAAGATAACTAATTTCATGTCCTTAACATGCTGTATAGCAAATTACTATATAGGGTTAATAATTGAGGGGGAAGGAAATTTAAAATGTACAGGCAATGGAGGAAAGAAGTTTTTGCTAAGAGTCTAAATCAGATAAAAAGGCAGAGGGACAGGCACTTGGTGGCTGTTCCAGATGGTATGAGCTATGCAGCATAAAGGCTTGAGCATCAGTACTGGTGAGATGATGTGAAGGGACAGAGAAGAATTGAGGAAACTCTTCCTAAAGGATTAGAGTGGGGCTCTTGGGGTGGATTGGAGCAACTCCATGGAGTTATTAATTTTAAAAAAACCTACATGCAGACCTGGAAGACACAGACAGACAATAAGTAATTGACCATCTAGAATTTTGAAGTCAGTCTTTTAAAAAACTAACAAAATGGCGGCTTACTTTTCTTAAAGCCAAAACTGAAGAATCAAGCTAGAAAGACCTTTTTGATTAGGACCATCACCTGAGGGCACAAAAATAAGATATTGTAAGGGTCTGTATGTTTTGCGATAAACAAAACATCCTGGAATCTGTGAGAGTTATCAAAAATTTAAAAGGAAAGCATAAATCAGGGTCATATATCAGAATCACACCCCCTGAGCTCAATAGGAATGAGCTACATTTACAAGAGTAAGGAAGATCCTTCACTATGCAAACATCAGATTAATTCTTCTCTACCTAACCACTTTTAAACTGTTTTTTAAAGGTCAGAATATTTTTTTCTTTCCCTCCAGCAAACAATGAAGTATTGAACACTCCAGCAACAGAACAAACTGTGACTTATAAAAACAAAACATTTTGTTTTAAAAATAATTTTTCTTCCTCTGCATCCTTATCTCCCTTCTTACTGTAAAATGCCAAACATATGCTTTGAGAGAGAGTGGGAGAAGAGAGAGTGTGTGCGTGTGTGGTAGTGTGCACAGTTCTTTAGAGTTGAGAGAAAGTTTAAGTATGGGTTGACAGAGATTTTAAGTCCCCCAAACCCTAAAAGAACCAAGAATAGTAATTCAGAAATTGGGCCAAACTTCTTGCAGGGACTCTTTGTTTTGGTCACACAGCAACTTCCACAGTAGGATCCTGGTCCATGAATGGGACTCCTGGGTGCTATGGTAATACTACTACTAATAATTAATAAACTGCATACTTTTATTGTATCATAGAAGTTTAGGAATGGAAGAGACCTCAGGAAGTCATCTTGTCCAACCCCCTGCTCAAAGCAGGACCAACACCAACTAAATCATCCCAGCCAGGGGTTTGTCAAGCTGGGCCTTAAAAACCTCTAAGGGTGGAGATTACACCACCTCCCTAGGTAACCCATTCCAGTGTTTCACCACCCTCCTAGAGACATAGTTTTTCCTAATATCCATCCTAGACCTCCCCCACTGCAACTTGAGACCATTGCTTCTTGTTCTGTCATCTGCCACCACTGAGAACAGCCTAGCTCCATCCTCTTTGGAAACCTTCAGGTAGTTGAAGGCTGCTATCAAATCCCCCCTCACTCTTCTCTTCTGCAGACTAAATAAGCCCAGTTCCCTCAGCCTCTCCTCGTAAGTCATGTTCCCCAGCTCCCTAATAATTTTCGTTGCCCTCTGCTGGACTCTCTCCAATTTGTCCACATCCTTTCTGTAGTGGGGGGGGCCCCCCAAAACTGGACGCAATACTCCAGATGTGGCCTCACCAGTGCCAAATAGAGGGAAATAATCACTTCCCTCAATCTGCTGGCAATGCTTCTACTAATGCAGCCCAATATGCTGTTAGCCTTCTTGGCAGTAAGGACACACTGTTGACTCATATCCAGCTTGTTCACTGTAATCCCCAGGTCCGTTTCTGCAGAACTGCCACTTAGGCAGTCAGTCCCCAGCCTGTCGCAGTGCATGGGATTCTTCCATCCTAAGTGTAGGACTCTGCATTTGTCCTCGTTGAACCTCATCAGATTTCTTTTGGCCTAATCCTCCAATTGGTCTCGGTCATTCTGGACCCTATTCCTACCCTCCAGCGTATCTACCTCTTCCTCTCCTCTCCCCCCCCCCCCCCCCCCCCGGCTTAGTGTCATCCGCAAACTTACTGATTTTAATGCGGCTGTTGAACAAAACCGGCCCCAGGACTGACCCCTGGGGCATGCTGCTTGATACTGTCTGCCAACTAGACATTGAGCTGTTGATCACTACCCGTTGAGCCCAACGATCTAGCCACCTTATAGTCCATTCTGTCTAACTTGTAGTCCATTCATCCAATCCATACTTTTAAACTTGCTGGCAAGAATACTGTGGGAGACCATATCAAAAACTAAAGTCAAGATATATCATGTCCACTGCTTTCCTCATATCCACAGAGCCAGTTATCTCATCATAGACGGCAATCCGGTTGGTCAGGCATGACTTGCCCTTGCTGAATCTGTGTTGACTGTTCCTGATCACCTTTCTCTCCTCCAAGTGGTTCAAAATGGATTTCTTGATTATTATTTTTTTTTTTCCAGGGACGGCGGTGAGACTGGCTGGTCTTTAGTTCCCCGGATTCTCCTTCTTTCCTTTTTTAAAGATGGGCACTATATTTGCCTTTTTCCAATCGTCCGGGACCTCCCCTGATTGCCACGACTTTTCAAAGATAATGGCCAATGGCTCTACAATCACATCAGCCAACTCCCTCAGAACCCTCGGATGCATTAGATCCAGACCCATGGAATTGTGCATGTCCAGCTTTTCTAAATAGTCCTTAACCTGTTCTTTCACCACTGAGGGCTGCTTACCGCCTCCCCAGACTGTGCTGTCCAGTGCAGCAGTTTGGAAGCTGACCTGGTCTGTGAAGACCGAGGGAAAAAAGCATTGAATACTTCAGCTTTTTCCACATCATCTGTCACTAGGTTGCCTCCCCCATTCATTAAGGGTCCCACACTTTCCCTGACCACCTTCTTGTTACTCTTTAAATCCCTTGCTAGCTGCAACTCCAATTGACCCATTTTGCTAATTCACATGGACACAAATTATAACTACAATCTTTGCTAATAGAATAGGAAATTAAATCCAGTATTATCATGAAGCAAGTACGTCTTATAAAAGCTAGAAAGACAAATTTGAATTCGATACAGAATTTGAACAATGGCAGCACATACTCTGTACAGTACCATGGACTTCTCAGTTGAGAAATGTCATGTTTTCCCCCATTTACTTTGATAAGAGGAACAAGACAAGACTGTTCACATTTATCTTTACTGTTTGACATAATGTTAGAAGCACTTATTACCTAAGTAAGATTTCACATACTTGGGTAAATACCTAGATTTATCTCGGTATTAACATTCCAGTTTACTTTAAAAATGCAAAACATAAGTAGTAAAATTCTGATTTAACAGATAAAAGCAGATTTCATGAGATGGGTCAATCTTGTGTCTTTTGTGAGAAGAAATTTATGAAAAATGGCATATTTACCCAGAGTCTTTAATAAACAAATGTTTCCTAATAGATTTAAATACATATTTTTATTAAATAGAATTTAAGGATTTTATATAGCAAATTTTATTCTTGGAGATCAAGGGGGATTTGTTTTTCCTACATTAAATTTTATGTTTAGTAAGCGTACTTAAAGTATTAAACTAAACTGGAAATAAGATACTATAGTCATAATTTCATTCAAATTGAGTAGTGTTTTGCATATCAAACCTATTTAGGAAACTTGCTATGTTGTGCAACAACCAAATATCTTGAAAGGATTAGAAAACCTCTACAAATCTGGAAAAGTATTTTAAAGGGGGAAAATAAAGCAAAATAAATGGCCTTTACTGTGGCTGTGTACCACTAGTCCATAACCCTAATTTTCCTAGAGGAACGAATAGTTCAGTATATTAAAAATGGCACAAAAAACTATTTCATTGTTAAGCTTTTTTTACAGAAAATAACTTTATTTATTTTGAAAATAAAGAAAACAATAATATCCAGGTGTCATACCCCTTATTATTTGCAGGCAGAATACTTTTAATGAAATAATATTTTAAAATCAAAAATTGATCCATGTTATTAGAAACCAGGAAAACGTTTTTATAGTTCAGCATGATGTAACATATTAAAAATAGTTCATGTACTATACCAAAAGTGTGAAAAAAGCTAGAACATTGCCAATTGCACAGGACTCTGCAAAGGTATATAAAAACCTTCATGCATTGACAGGTAATGCCCCTGGGAAATCTTACATAAATTATGTGTGTCACCATATTTTATGACATGCGATTTTAATATCAAATATTTATGCTTTTATTTAAAAAGAACATTCTGTTATGTCAAATTGTGTATACATTCACTGATTTCAGAACCAAAGCTGGCTCAAGTTTGGTTTTGTAATGGAAGTTATTTTTCATGTAGGTATTTCTTGAGATGCTGATGTGCCTCTTGGTAAAATGGGATAGGCAGATTAATAAAACATGGAAGCATGTAACAGTTTCTTGACCTTGTAAAAACCATTCTCTAAACCACTGAACCCACAGCAACTCTCTCTACTTATATACTATGTGGAAACTATTACCTGCCCATGGAACAAATTGCATTTTGCTTCCTGGAAGACAAGGAAACTTTTGAAGACAAATAGTTCTGTGTACTGGTTACTTCAGAAATCAGCATATTGATTTACCATTTCTTACTGAAGAAAGTTGGTTTAAAATACTGGATCATTCATAGCTGTCTCATTTCTTCTTTTACGCAGCTGTTGTAAGGAAGATTAATTTAGGCTCTAGAAGTCCCAAGAATATTTTAAATAGGGGTGCTGGAAGTAGGGATACTGGGGGGTGCGGTAGTACCCTCTGGCTTCAAGTGGTTTCCATCATATACAGGGTGTACAGTTTTTTGTTCAATGGCTTTCAACACCCCACTGTAAAAATTGTTCCAACGGCACTGATTGTAAATATTATATTTTGTAATGGCAATCAAATTTATAAACAAAATTTTAAAATGAGGGCAATATGGAAATGTGTATCTGATTAATTTGATGCTGCTAGTCTTTTGTTGATTGAAGTGGTTGTAATGCACTGTGAAGATGTGCAGGAAGTTCAGTGTTAACTGAAACATTGAGAGCTGGGATATAGGAAAACGCCAGAGAAGGGAGTTGCAATAGAATGAGGGGAGAACAACATAAGTCTGCAGTAATGGGGTGTGTGTTAAGGCATTTTGGGTAGCATTTTAGGCTATGGTGCTACAGTGATGATAGGCATATTTACTGCCATGAGAGAGGAAAAGAGGGTTGAGTCAAGGGTGGTGCCAGATTTAGAGGGTAAAAGAGGAGGTAGAGAGGATAGAATTGTGCTTGAGGACACTGTTGTTGGCCTGGAGAAGCATATCTGTCTGTGTCAGGGTGTACAAGGTTTAATCTGAGAGAATTTTAAGGTCTGTGGTGAGCCCAGGATTAGATAACTACCCTCAGGGCAGCAGTGCAGATTGCTGTAATAATCTGTATATAAAGGTTTGTACAAGTCTCTTGTGTACAAAAGATTCAGAACTACAGTGCTAAATGAATGATATCAATAACTTACTTCCCTGAATTTTTTTTAAGCTTATTTTATAGATACCATGTAAATATCTTTTATATTGAAAATATCCTAATGTTTGAGAAGAGCAGTATTATTAAACTGTTTAAAAGGCACTGTGTCTAACAAATTGCTGCTGATTTATCTGATTATTCTGGAAATCGAAATCTTTCAGGTCTGTGGTGCAGAATGCTGAAGTTGTTGGCATCCAGTATAACTAAATACACCTTCTGTTAGTGTTGTTAGACCCAAAATGTAGAAGGTGCTTTTAGGGTACTGTCTTGTTCATCACCTGTTATTGCAACTAATGGTGTTATACAGTAGGAGACCAGTACCAAAAAGATAATTTCAGTAGGCCACTGCCCAGAGGACATAGATTGTCTGCAAAAGGGGGAGAGCTGAGTTTAACCCATTAAGGGTTCTGTTGCATACAATGGCACAATCATACACAAACATCTTACTCGTAAAGATATCTGAACACGTTAAAAATTCAGAGGGCACGACAGGCTTGTTGGCTTCTAAATTCTGAAGACTGCTTTTTTTTAAAGTGCCATTTTCAGTGTTTAGTGTTGCAATTACAGATGAAATCCAAAGTAAAAATATTCTTATAGCCGTACTTTTGGCTGTTCCTGCTGCTACTGTTTCCATGGGAAAAAGTGTCTGATCGGCCAAAATGGGCTAAATGCTTAACTTCAAAATGAACAGGAATTATTTTAAAGCACTTAGGCCATGTCTGTGCCATAGACACTATGGCAGCATAGTTGTGGTGCCATAGCTGTGCCCGGATAAACCCCTTCTGTCACTGTAGATGAGGTTATCTGTCTCTGTAAGAACACCACGTCCCCAATCCACAGTAGCTGGGTTGATGGAAGTATTCTTGTGCTGACCTAGCTCTGTCTACCTCAGAGGTTAGGTTGGCATAACTATGGTGCTCAGAGGTGTGGATTTTTCACACCCGTGAGTTTCCCTAGCTATGTCAACCTACGTTTTAAGTGTAGACCAGGCCTTAGTGACTTTCTGAGCCAGCATTGGTCTCCATGGAGACTAGCAGGAATTGCAGACTCAATCACGGTTCTAAGAAGTTGTATAGATTTCAGCTGCAACAGCCATCTGAGCACTGAAAAATGCTGTTTTTGTCAACAGGGTACACCTCCAGTCTTTAGGCTCCCACAGGAACTTAGCACTCTTACAGTGCATTCCTTACTATATCTGTTGTCTGGTTCCCCAGGCACTGTGAAGTGGATTATGAAGTCCTGACCAGTGGCTACAGCGATACCTGTACTGACTTTTGCCTGCCAATCTAATGCCTCATTTGACAATACTGTGCTTAGACTGTATTAAAGTATGACCGTTGCTTCTACACAGATAAACAAGAGATAAGACTATGCCCAGCAAAAGAAATTCTGCCTTTTATCGTTTTCTGCATTGCATTATATTTAGCACAGAGAAAACTAATAGCATAATAACGTGATAGGTTAATATTTTCACTAGTCAATGCATTACTTGTGCCATACACAACCTTTAAAAGCTGTATAAGGAGCACCCACTGCTTACCTCCTTATGAAGTTGAAGTTCCTCAGGACAGTATTTTAACTATCCTTTTTTCTGTGGAAGGCAAGATACCAATTTCAGCACTATTTTATGATGAAATAGGGATCTTCCGATGTAAACTTTTTTTTTTTTTTTTTAAATAATGCATCGCCATGAGGTTGTGTGGCTGGCGTAGCACCACAAAGATAGCCCCAGAAATGGTGCATGGAAAATTGAGGAGTTGTCAGATAGTTAAAAGGGGCAGAACCCTGTCCTTGCTCTTTGAGGAATTTGAGAAATTAATCCAACAAGGTTAATAGAGTAGATCTCTAATTATTGAAATTCAGCTGTTCAAGAAAAATGATTTCTTCTTCCTTGGACATGGTTATTTCAGGAAGATTTTGGAAGGAAATGAAGAATGAAAAGGGGGTTTTATGGTAGCAGTCTAATGCTTTTAGAATTCTTGGCTTTAACATTGTTTTATCCCATTTCACAAAAGATTTTTCTCTTCACTTCCATTTCTAAAGGCAAATGCGTAATAACTTACACCTGAGTCTGAGGACTGACAAAAGATGATTTCCAGCAATGTCTCTAACAGGGGGAGGAAGAGAGAGTTTTCATTGAAATTAATTTAGAGATTAATGTTAGCACTCTCTTTGATCAGTGCTGAAAATATCAAATATCAAACTAAGTCTTAGTACCTCTCTCAAGCAGTAATTGGAATTTTCTGTTGCTTTTGCATTCTGATTAACCCTCTGGGGGGATAGAGGTTTTGAATTCTAGAACAATGGATTTGAGGGAAGAATTATATTTTAAAGTGTGTGGAAAAGTTTATAAAAGATCAAAAGAAGAGCGGGGAGGATAATAAGTAATATAATGGGTTAACTCTTTACCTTCTGATCATGGCTGTAATCACATGTGAACATAAATCTGGTTTCAACTTACTATTTTGTGGCTATTTCTATATATCAAAGTGCCACAATGTAATTTTTGGTGCAAGTGGCAGCCTACACAAAGGCTCAGGACTTGGACAATAGCTGAAGAGTTAAGCCTGATGTCAGGACTGTGGTGCATTAGCAAAAAGGTTGAAGAAGGAACACTTGAATATTGCCTGTCCATTTAAAAAGTAAATGCTACTTCAAACGTACTTGATTTCTGAGTTGAAAATCAGGTCATGTTAGAACATATTCATTATTTAACAAGTTACATGGTTTTTGTTGAGTGTTAATAAGAGTAGCAAGTAGAATAAGCTTACGTAAGGCTGGGGCCCGTGAAGATGTGTGTAGGGGGGCTGTAAGTTTGGAGGGGCAGCTCAATCTTGAAAGGGTTTAATCAAAAGAAAAAGGTCTTGATTCATTCTCATTGTTTACAAAACAACTGTATCTTAAAATGGGTATACTGGTTGTGTGTCTACATATTACATACATTTTCTTTTAATGTAGATCTTTTGTAGTTTGCAGTCATGAACTAGGAAATAGCAGGTTTTTGGTTGCCTGTGCAACTTTAATTCTGCCCCTTTGTGCATCCAACCTGTGGACTGAATAAGGCAGGGGTCTAGTGGAAACAATACTATTTAACAGTGTAATTAAAGTTTGTATAACGAGGCTGCATGAGGGACCATAATTAAAATTGTTCTCAGCGCAATGTGTTGGTGATGCTGTAGTGGCCAGCCCACCTCTTTAGAATATTCATGTTCAGTTGTTATTTTGCAAACTGCCAAGTGTTGTACAGTTATGCAACACAATCTGGTATCCCAGGAACTCATTCCTGCAATGAAGACTGAATCTTACGCAGTTGACAAAGGTGTGGGGAAAGCTGCAGGCATTTGTCTGCAGTTGTGCCTCTTTGCCACCAGGAACTGCTGTGGCTCTGAACAAGTGGACAGGCGCCATTTCTCTTGCTGGATCCCAGTCAGGAATGATCACTCAGGAGGAGGCAGAGGCAGCCTGTCACGGGGTGCACAGCTGGCCCCTCTTCTTCTGGGCCTGGGTGCCCTCCCAAATAAATCCAGGGAGACTTCAGCTCTGTGCAACACCACTGTCCTTTATTCTTTAAGCATTTTCCCACCACCAGTGTCCAACTATATGCAATCCTTACAGGTTTCTTGCCTACCACAGGCTGGGTCAGTAACCAACTAGAGGGCTTCCACTTCCCTCCCTGCCTGACTTCTCTCTCTGGCTGCCTCCCTCCTTCTGGCTCCTTCCCAGCTGGTGTAGCTCCTGCCTAGCAGGCTGGCAGTTGTTGCCAGTCAGCAGGCATAGGGCTTTTCAGCCAGCTCCAATCTGTCCCCCTTGATTGGGGCTGGTGTGGCAGGGGCTGATTAGGTGTGTTTGCAGCAGCATCAGCACCCTGCCACACACCTCCCTCCCCTTAAGCTCCTGTCAGGCATGGCCTTGCTCAGCCCACCTCCCTCTGCCTGGGAAGTTATTCTGGGGAAGCACCTCGTGCCCACCTCATGGGGTCCCTGGGCCCATTCTTGTGGGGTTCACTCATCCCCCACCTACAGAAGGTACACTGGGAAGGGGATGGGCTGCCCTAGAAGTCTACGGCAGCCCAGAGGTCTTCACACCAGTCACAGCTTCAGATGTGTCATCCTAGCTGTTCCCCTTTCCTCTCTGGTGCGGACTAGGGCTGGGGCAGACCTCACCCGGGCTGCTGAGTGTCTTAAGTCCTGGTTCCCAGCCCAGCAAAGTTCGGTCCTCCCTGTTTGGGGGTCCCACCTTCAGGTCTTCCTTAGGCCACTCCCCCTGTGCCCCAGGGTCTCCTCCCCTGTGTATTCTAGTGCAGGGTGCTCCTTTGGTCCCCCTTCTTCTACTCCTGTGCGGTCTCTTTTCTGGTTATGTTGTCTAGGGTCTAGATCCCCTTCTCCCTGGGGCTGTGGGTCCTCCCTCTCCCTGGGGTCCACCCCTGTAGGGGTCTCCTTCCCTGCTTTGGGTTAGTTCCCCTCTTTCTCCCAGTGGGTCTCTTCCCCCTGCCTTCCTTCCCTTTAGGGACAGGTGGCCAGTCCATCCCCAGGACTACAAGGTAGGGTAACCCCTCTATTACCCCCACCCATTTCTAGGTGAACCTGCCCCAAACTCTAGGGGCACCTGGGCACGGGACAATACTCCCTATCCCCGTGGATGCATTTGAGTGTTGTCCTCTTTTCGGGGATAAGCCAGTGTGGCTTTACCAACCTCCACTGCACGTGTGAGCAGGCCAAGGCCGTGTCTGCCTCTGGGGCTTTCTCCCCAACCTCACGGGGATGGTGGCCAAACCACACCTCTTCTTTCACCCCCCCAAGCTCAGTCCAGCCACAGAACTCAGTTACGCCACATTCCATCACTGGGAAACCCCAGCTTTTATGTCCCAGCCACCCACAACACCAGCATACAAGCTGTCCTGGGCGACAAGGGGCTCCCTTTGTCTCTTCTCTGCACACTCTTTCCTGGGGTGGGGGGGAGGGTTTCTTCCCTTCGTCTGGGTCCCGCAGTATCCAGCTTTCCCTTGGAGGGAAGTCTGCTTCTGCATACTCCTCCATCAGCTTGACTGCAGCCTGTACCGTGCCTGGCTGGTGTCATCAGACCCAGACTCGCATACACTCTGGGAGGCCCTGCACAAACTGTTCCAATATCACCTGGTCCATGATCTGCCCCACCTTTTGGATGTCAGGACGCAACCACTGTGTGCCCCAGTCTGTCAATTTCTGGGTGAAGGCCCAGTGCCGCACGCCCCCCATCCACCTGGCGGACATAAATTTCTGTCTATACTTATCAGATGAAAGCCACACCCAACCTAGGACAGTCACCTTCACGGTGTCATACTCCCTGGTTTGTGCATCAGTCAGGGCCATATACCCAGCTTGTGCCTTGCGGGTGTGATATGAGGCTAGCCATAGGGCCCAGGTTACCCTGTCCCATCCTGCACCCATGGCCACTCACTCAAAGGTGCAGAGGAAGGCATCAGGGTTGTTGGGGGCCCCTTTTACAAAGGCCCAGCCTTGTAATGCGGGTGCCGTCTCTCCCTGAGGAACTCATCAGTTTCTTCAGGAGTTGTTTCTGCACCCACACCTGCTCCTTAATAAAGTCCTGTAAAGTCCTCTGCTCCTCGGCCTGCCAGGCTAGTAGAGCCTTTCTCTCCCTCTGGTGGGGTTGCTGGAAGGCCTGCAGCATCTTCTGCATCTCCTCCAGCTGCTGAGTCAGCCCATTGCAGGGCTTCCTTCATCTCCAGGTTGCCAAACTGTAGCTCAGGCACAAAAGGATCCCAGACAAGCCCCAGGAGTCATGGGGTGCACGGCTGGCCCCTCTTCTTTTGGGGCTGGTTGCCCTCCCAAATAAATCCAGGGAGACTTCAGTTCTGTGTAACACCCATGCCCTTTGTTCTTTAAATGTTTTCCCACCACCAGTGTCCAACTATATACAATCCTTACAGGTTTCTCGCCTACCACAGGCTGCGTTGGTAACCAGCTAGGGGGCTTGGGCCTCCCTCCCTCACTGACTGACTGACTGACTGACTGACCTCTCTCTCTGGCTGTCTCCCTCCTTCTGACTCCTTCCCAGCCTTTGTAGCTCCTGCCTATCGGGCTAGCAGGTGTTGCCATTCGCCAGCACACATGAGTTTGACAGCCCTAAAATTAGTACAAGCTTTTCAGCCAGCCCCAATCTATCCACCTTGATTGGAGCTGATTAGGTGTGTTTGTAGCAGCACTCTGCCACTCACATAAGGTGAGAAGCTGATACTAGCCCCAGGCTGCGTTGTCCATCTACCTCGCCCCCCCAACCTGCAACCAGTTGCACCAGGTGCCCACTCAACTGCCCCTCCCAGCATCATCCAACACCTGTTCCCAACCACCTGAATAGCTCCCCTGCCCTAGGTGGAGGTCTTTTTCCCTATAAGAGCCACAGCTTGCCCACCCATCTACCTCAGCCACAGCTGCCATGTTTTGTGCCTTCAATAGCCTACCGTTGCTATTGGGGCCAGGTTGTGTTGACCATAAGCTTAAATGTGTGGTTATATAAAATATGCGAACAGCTCATTAAATAGCTTGCATAAAATGTCACATGTGTAGCAGCACAAAACTTGACAGCTATGATTTTGGCATTCTGCTAAAATTTTCATGAGGACTACAACAAGATAAAGGAAATGGTGACTTTTTAAAAACTGAAAAGGAGGACTTGTGGCACCTTAGAGACTAACCAATTTATTTGAGCATGAGCTTTCGTGAGCTACAGCTCACTTCATCGGATGCATACTGTGGAAACTGCAGAAGAGATTATATACACAGAGACCATGAAACAATACCTCCTCCCACCCCACTCTCCTGCTGGTAATAGCTTATCTTGATTAATTTAGATAAGCTATTACCAGCAGGAGAGTGGGGTGGGAGGAGGTATTGTTTCATGGTCTCTGTGTATATAATGTCTTCTGCAGTTTCCACAGTATGCATCCGATGAAGTGAGCTGTAGCTCACGAAAGCTTATGCTCAAATAAATTGGTTAGTCTCTAAGGTGCCACAAGTACTCCTTTTCTTTTTGCGAATACAGACTAACACGGCTGTTACTCTGAAACCTTTTTAAAAACTATTTTGCTGAAACCTGAGTGAAATGTCCTTGGATAAAGAAAAGGTACTTCTCTAGCCTAAAGGCCTTTTCTCTGTTGAATTTCAAAAGTGTGCTGCAAACAGAGGAGTTATTAGAGGTCCTTTTAAATTTTTTTTTTAAAAAAAGCAAGAATATTTTAAAATGAAAAGTGTTAGGCAGCCTAAATATAGGGGTGTTATGGGGGTTGCTACAAGCTCCCCCTAGAATACACTGTGAATGTAGCGTGTATGTATATATTATGAACATACATAAAATTACATTTTAAATTAGGTCAGAAGAGCTATCAGTCAGGAGCTAACTCTTCTGGAATATAATAAATTATTTAAAGTCTTTCAAGAGACCACGGTGCCTCAAAATAACTCACATTTTAAAGCATCTTTCGGAGACAGGCTTACTTACAATCAGTACTAGTATATTCTTACTGCCCTGTGAATGAAAGCCTTTCCCCCGAGTTTTTAGCCCCCTCTCAAAATGCCAACCCAGTAACTTGGATTCATGTATAGTGGCGTGGTAATTTAAGTTGGCATCAGAAGTTCAAATGAGGAACAAATTACTTTTTGTTTTGTTTTGTGTTTTATAAATGTTTATATAGCAACAAGTATATGTAATCTTACAAATTAATTAGGGCTGGCAAGCGATTAATCATGCTGTTAAACAACAATAGAATACCATTTATTTTAAATATTTTTGGATGCATACTACATTTTCAAATATATTAATTTCAGTTACAACAGAATACAAAGTGTACAGTGCTCACTTTATATTTATTTTTTATTACAAATATTTATAATATAAAGTGAGCACTGTGCACTTTGTATTCTGTGTTGTAACTGAAATCAATATTGAAAATGTAGACAAACATCCAAAAATATTTAATAAATTTCAGTTGGTATTCTGTTGTTATAAGTGCGATTAATCACTATTAATTTTTTTGAGTGTGACAGCCCTAAAATTAATACAAGTACCAAAAATACAAATTAGTTAAAACATCACTTTGAAATGACATTCTCAGAGAGAAAAGAGTGACAAAAATGAACTTACCACGTTTATTTGAGGCACTATGCAGTGATGAAGGACGACGGGGGTGGGCCTTGGGAGGGGCGAAAGGGGATGAGGCCTCGGTGGTCCAGTTACCAACATTTAGAAAGGGAGCAATCTGAGTAACTACTTTATGATTACATGTGTGCACAAATCCCTTAATTTCCACACCCATTCATGGTAATTGCAAGCAGAACATGGGTATGTGTTCATCTTATGTAATGGTGCAACCAACTCATTGAAAATCCTTGCCAGGCAATGGAGTATATTAATGGGCTTGGTTTCAAAAGCCTTTACATCTTTTGTAGCTTATTCCTTTAGTCCAGAATAAAATATTTGTCGAGCCTGTTTTGAAGTCTTCTAGAACAGTAACCGTTCTTACAGTTCTATACTGAAATAATCCTTTGAAGCAGCTTAGCTTTTATGGCATTAAATTCATCGTCCAAAATACGGTGTCATTAACCAGTGACTCATAGCCACAGTTTTGAACTATTATTTCTTTCACAAGGCGATCTAAGAAGTTGCACTCTTCTTTTTTCTCTGAGAAAATGTCATTTCAAAGTGGTGTTTTATTAGACTATGGGATCAAAGTCTTTGTAGTTGAGGGAAGAAAATTTTGTTTTGCTGCTGTCTGTCAGCTGGCCAGTGGCCATTGCTGTGCCCTTTTTTTAAAAAAAAAAAAAAAGAAAAAAAAGGGGGAGGGAGCGGGGGGAGAAAAGAGAGAACAGTTCATGCTGCTGCATTGGAAATTAAAAGGCCAAGTTAAGCAGAGACTGATTTCCCCCCCCCCCCCCCCCCAAATTATATTACTGTCATGTTCATCCTATTTGAAATGCATGTGCCTATCAGAAGTGAACTGAAATAAGCATCTTTTTCCCAAGCAATACTCAACCCCAATCTAAGTATTCAAAACCCAAACTGGCTATTTAACATTAAATCTTTTATTTGTAATCAAAGTGACAAGATCTGTCCAGAGAAGCGCTTGTGTCCCCCAAATCAAGAAGCACTAGGAGGCCTGTCTATGTGATAATTACAAGAGTTCAGAGCCACTGTGGTGCAGACAGGCCCTTAACTGTATTCCATACCCAGAAATACTCAAAGTTTAACCTGATCGTAGAACGTAGTTAAGGTCCAGTTTATGGCACGCATTGGTGAATTGTGGCCCTAGTTATGAAATCATCTCAGCATATACTTAAATGATTGATTTCAATGGGTGCTTAAGTGTTTTCTTGATTCTTAGCCTAGATCTCTGGACTGCTGTAGTGTAGACAGGCTCATAATAGCTATTAGGCCCAAAAGTGCCTAAAAACACAGAGGAAGGCAGTACATAAAAGTACTTAAATCCTCAAACAGCTTATTTCTATTTTATTAAAAAATTGAGATGGAGGAAATAAGGGGTACCCTAGGTCTCCCCCCACGCCCCAAAGCAACAAATATCAGAATTTAGGATGCCCGTGCATCTCTTCTCCCTTGTGGTGAATTAGAATATATTCATAATCATATATTATTATTTCCACAGGAACTGCTGCCTCATTCAATGCCTAGGTTGAATGATGTATAGTGAATTAGATGGTTGTTGGTATCTTGTTCGCAATTACCCTGTGGTAAATTGAAGTAGCTCTGCTGAAACTAATAGACTGAGTCTGATATTTACAGGGGCATAAATGAGCAGATTTGGGACCTCTGCACAGGTTGGATGGTGACCAGTGCATGGGACAATCCTAGAATGTGGAGGATAAAAACTCAGTAGAGTTCAGCCACTTCATTCACTGTGCATAGACTTGGAAGGATTAGATTTTTTTAATTGGTAAGCTTCAATTTCACTGTACACATGCAAACAGACAAAGTCATCAGTAGTCACTGAGATTTACAGGTAGGCAAAACATTTTAAAAATGCTACTTGAGAACTTGAGATCGATTTTTAATATTTAATTAATATATTTGTTTGACACCTGATATTGACATTTTGGGTTTTAGTGGTTATGAAAGAGTTTAATGGATGGGTGGTGGTTGTTGAAGTTGTGGTGGAAATCCATGAGGAAGTTTAGATTGTCTGTCTGTCCAGTGGATGAAAATGTAATCTATGTACCTCAGGTATATAGTTGGTTTTGTGATGCATATGTGCAGAAATTCTTCTTCAAGATGGCCCATGAAGAGGTTGGCAGATTGGGGACCCATCTTAATACCTTTGGCTCTTCTCATGGTTTGGACAAGGCGTTTGTTATTTAATATAAAGTTTTTATGGGTGAGGATGGAATGGATGAGTTTGTCAGTGTGTTTGGTGTTAATATCTGAGTGTTGTCCCTTCTCTTGTAAATAGTTTGAGGCAGGCAGCAATGCTGTTATTGTGAGGCATGTTGGTGTATAGGGAGGTGCAAGGATAGTGTTCTGAGGGAGATAGTTAATGTTGTGGAGTTTCTGGAGAAGCTGGTTGTGTCCTGTAGGAAGCTGGCCCTTTGTGTGGTGAGTAATTTGAGGATGGTTTAAATGAGTCCCGGTATTCCTTCAGTAAGACTGCCATGGCAAGACACAATAGGTCTGACTGAGGTTTTTTTAGTTGTGTATCTTGGCAGGCATGTAGAAGTTCCATGGGATAGGTTCTTTGGGGATGAGGTTGTAGAGTTTTTCTTGGAGATGTTTGGAGAAGGATTTGATGATATCCTTAAATTCCTGGGTAAATTGTGGTGTGGGAGTCTTTTGGGTTCTTTGTAGTAGGTGGTGTTGGAGAGTTGTCAATTGGTCTCATTAATGTAGTCGTCATGGCTGAAGACTACTATGGCACCTCTTTTATCCACTGGTTTGGTCACCATTTGGTGGTTCGATTTCAGGGACTGTATAATTGTTCTCTAGATGGTGGAGAGATTGTGTTGGATGTGATGTGTGTTAAGGATTTCACAGTTTTTTTTCTCCCGGAAGCAATCAATTATAATGATCAAGAGTGTGGTTTCATCTCCTATGGGGTGTCCAGTCCGATGATTATTTTTTCTTATGACTGTCAGTTTGGACATGGTAATTGTTGGTGGTGCTGTCTTTGCTGTGAAAGAATTCTTTGAGGCAGAGTCAGCGGAAGAATTCTTTTAATTCTCCACATGTTAGTATGGTATCGGGTTCTGTGGTGGGGTGGAAGTTCATTCCCTTGGAGAATACAGATAATTCTGCTCTGGTTAGGGGTTGTCTTGATAAATTGATGGTGTTGGGGTGTCATGTAGTGTCCATGTGATGGGTCCTGGTCCCCTGGTTTCTCTTGGAGGTGGTTGTGTAGTTATTGTAGTTGGGTTCACTTTTTGTTTTTGTGTTGGATGGCTGTCATCCAACTTTTATAGTTGTTTTGGGTTTCTTGCAAGATTTCCAAGTAAGTTTCCTGATATTTTTTTTTCCAGTGTGGGAAATGAATGATTTCTTGTTTGAGATGGTCCCTTCTGAAGTATGTGAGGTGCAGTAAGTGGTTCCTCAATTTTTCTGAAGTCCTTCTGCAGAGCTGTTCAGAATATTTCAAGTTATGTATATGTAGTGGCCAGAGAGTTATAGATGGTGAAACTTCTGGGGCGGATGTTTTGTTTCTTGCATGTACTGAGAAAGTAGATGTTGCTGTTAAGTTTTTTGCTTCCTTTTTCTTTGTATTGTGGAGTTTCCATTTCAGATGACGAAATTTGCATACAACAATGGAAAATATCAGTGTTGTTCTCAGGATATTAGAGAGACAAGGAAGTGAGGTAATATATTTTATTGGATCAACTTCTGTTGGTAAGAGAAACAAACTTATGGAAAGGTCACAGAGCAGGTTAGTGGCAAAGCTGGGAACACAACCCAGGTCTCCTGATTCTTATCAGTGCCTTGTCCACTAGACCACTTTAGAGCTTACACAGAGCTCTTCAGGTGTGGGAAAGGTACTCCGTGTGTCACAGCTAAATATGAGATGGGGCAGATTGTTTAGCATTAGTAGTTAACACATTTCAAGGGACCGTTTAAGGTGAAGTGGCCCATTAGCACAGGGGCAGGCAAACTTTTTGGACTGAGGGCCGCATCGGGTTTCTGAAATTGTATGGAGGGCCGGTTAGGGGAGGCTTTGCCTCCTCAAACAGCCAGGCATGGCCCAGCCCCTGCCCCCTATCTGACCTCCCCCCGGGACTCCTGCCCCATCCAACCCCTACTCTCTGTCCCCTGACCACCCCCTGCCCCTAACTGCACCCCGCTGCCCCATCCAACCTCCCCTCTCCTTCCTGACGGCCCCCCTGGGACCCTGCCACATCCAACCACCCTGTTCCCCGCCCTCTGACTTCCCCACCCCCTGACCATCAGCCCCAAACTCCTGCCCTGTTTCCCAGTGATCTCCAAACTGGGGTGTGTGAGATGATCCCAAGGGGTGCGCAGCATCAGGAGCGCCGCCGGTTGGCCTGCCGCTGTTTTTTTTTTCTTCGGCAGCAGCTCTGCACATCCGTGGCTGGTGTTCCCCTCTGGCGGCGCATCTGCGGCAGGTTTTCCGGTCTTCACCCTGGGGGTGCGCGAGCCAAAAAGTTTGGAGACCACTGCTCTATCCAACCCCTGCTCCCTTACCACGCTGTCTGGAGCACTGGTGGCTGGCGGTATGGCTGCACCAGGACAGGCAGACGCACCACTCAGCACAGAGCACCGGGTCAGGCCAGGCTCTGCACCTGTGCTGCCCCAGGAGCTTACAGCCCTGCCGCCCAGAGCCTTGCGCCGGCAGCGCAGTGAGCTGAGCCTGTGAGGGAGGTGGAACAGCAGGGGAGGGGCCGGGGGCTAGCCTCCTGGGCCAGGAGCTCAGGGGCCGAGCAGGATGGTCCCGCGGGCCGGATGTGGCCCGCGGGCCATAGTTTGCCCACCTCTGCATTGGCACCTCATCAAGTGCACTAAATGCCCCCAGTAACTACGTGGGTGAAATGAGACAATCACTAGGCTCTTGGGTGAATTCACGCAGAAAAATGATAAGACAAAAACACCAGTGGGTGAACACTTTTCACAAAGCGATCAAGCTATAATTTTACCTTATTTCTCCTTGTCCTTAAAGGAAACCTGCATAACTTAAACCCTGACCCCCAGTTTCCTCCCCACCCCCATTTCACCTTGAATGGTCCCTTGAAATGTGTTATCTACTTAAGCTAAACAATCGGTTCCATTTTGTATTGTTGAAATGTTGAAAGACACAGAAAATATCTAGTGGTCCTGACAGAAGAATGGGATCTCCAATTGTCATTCAGTGGCTTCCTCCTTTTAAAAATGAAGTTTGTTTTAGGCCTTACCAAGCACAGAATTGATGTCAATAAGCTAGGTTTTAAAAGCAAGTTTTACAGAACTAATAGGTAAAATTTAATGAGAAAAATATGGATTGCCACCATTACCTGAAGGCCCAGAATAACTGGCAGCCTGAGCTTTATTAAACCTTCTTGTGTGTTTAAACCAAGTCAAACTTTTGAATCCCCCTTAAACAGCAGGTATTGTATCACTTTTTTATGTCATCAGTGTTATCTCATATTTAAGATAAAGGCCAACTGATCTGAATGTTGGATCTAGGTTCTCCTCTATATAGTTTATTTCTGATTTTTTTTAATGATTTTGGATCAACATGCATTTTTAACAAGCTTAGCTTAGTTATGTTTATTTTTAAATTTTCAATGGTAGAAAAATGGTAGATATATAAATGGTGGAGTCCTGGCTCTAAAAGAATTAAAAAGAAATTGGGAGGATGGGCAGTGAACTGCTGTACCAGTCAGTTAACTGAGAAATCTGGCAGATGGTCATCAGTCACTGACTGTTAACAGTCTGGATGTATGCAGTGTTGTTGTAGCCATGTCGGTCCTAGGATTAGAGAGAAGGTGGGTGAGGTAATATCTTTTATTCGACCAACTTCTGTTGGTGAGAGAGAGAAGCTTTCGAGCCTATACAGAGCTCTTAAACTGAAAGCCACAAGCAAACTTTTGTTTCTCATCTTTCCCAGGAATTTCCAAACAATCTAGGATTATATTAAGTCTGTACCCATCAATGTTCAATCTGTGGATGGCGGGTGAGCCCCCACTTTGGGGACGCTAGCCCACCAGCCCCACCCCTTCTGCCCAAGGCCCCATCCCCCCACACACAGCACACCAAAATCTGCCCACCCAGAACAGGAGAAGCCGTGAGATGCCCCTACGTGACCAGAGGAGCCCCGGCTTGCCCACCCTGGGCCAGCGCGCCCCTCCCCCCCCCGCAGCACCAGGCTGAGCTGCTCCCTTCTCCCCGCCCCCATGAAAGGCCAGCCCCAATGCTTGGCTGAGTCAAGCCGCTCTGCTGCTCCCCCTGCCTGAGCGCTGGGCCAAGCCGGCAGCCCCAGTGCCTGGCCAAGCCATCTCACTCCCCCGCCAGAGCCCCGTGCCCACTACTTGCTCACAGCGTCCCTCCTCACTCTCCCACACTTGAGGAGAAGTGACGCTGGGAGCAGCGGAGACTTGGGGGGAGAGGGGGGGGGGAGGTGGAGTGCAGGTATGCACTGGGCAGGTGGTGGCAGGAACAAGTGGCGCGGGTGAGGGGGCCTTGGGGAAGGGGCTGGGCCACTGCGGCCCAGGTGTCCCTCGGGGGCGGCTGTGCCAGGGAAGGCTTAGCCTTCCCTGGCCTATTATACCCACCACCCATAGTTCAATCCCTGGTACAGCAGTTTGAAGTCTTAGGTTGTTTTTATAGGCTGTAGGTTCAGCGACAGACAGTTTTTTGGCAATGGCTGAAAAACATTGTTCCCCAAGCTCTATCTCAAATGATGTAGCAAAACAGTTGTCCTGCTTGTGTGAGCAGGGTCAGCTGTGTAGCAGTTGTAAAGTTTCATACACAGTTTACATTATCGGTTAGATGTAGACCTAGGGAGAGCCTCAGTGTGCTGTAATGGATTTTGCTCCCACCATCGAATTCCACAATCCTTCATGTAGTCAGATTGACTAGAGGAAGGTGAGTTTTTCTGTAGAGAGAAAAGGAGTACTAGTGGCACCTTAGAGACTAACCAATTTATTTGAGCATAAGCTTTCGTGAGCTACAGATGAAGTGATGAGTTACTTCAGATGAAGTGAGCTGTAGCTCACAAAAGCTTATGCTCAGATAAATTGGTGAGTCTCTAAGGTGCCAAAAGTACTCCTTTTCTTTTTGCGAATGCAGACTAACACGGCTGCTTCTCTGAAATCTGTAGAGAGAGAAGCAGGTTTTTAATGTGTCTTTTTTTATAGGCTGTGGTAATGCTTTCAGAACTTGAGGGACAATGCTTGTTTGAAATGAGGATTGCACAATAATGGCTATGTAGCACTGACATACTCATAAGTGAACAGTTGCTATAGCAATGGGGTGTGTGTTTGTGTGGGAGTTTGAGCATTTCAAAAACATATAAAAGCTTTAAAAACGTTTGATGGGTTTGTTTGGTTTTTTGTTTTTGTTTTTTTGGAAGATGCTGGAGGCGTGTTTATTGTAACTCCTATTGCTTTTTACCTTGCAGCTTCATTGTAACTCAAAGCAACCTTAATTAGATGTATATTTTAAACCCTGTTAATAGAATTTGAAGAATGGATGATATTGTAATTTTAGTATTGTCAATTTAATCACTCTGGTAATAGCCTGGGGGCAGTATTGAGCTTTCAAGTAGGTTGTTAACCCACAAATGATGATGGAAATTTGCGACTTCCTATCCCTGTGGGTGGTGTGAGAAACCTTGCTTCTCACCTCTCTATGCCAACAGGACACCTACCATATCCTAACACTTAGAGTGGGGCGAGAGCGTGGAAGAGAAGGCCGTCAAAAGTTTTACTTACCTTTTGACTATCGTGAAGCAGATTTCTGATGCAGTTGATAGACCAGGTGGATCTGTCTACAAGCTTAGATTCCTTTTATGACTTACTGTGCTAAAGGTCTGAGGTTCACTTAGTCAACCTGAGAATTCTTAGCAATAATACAAAGTGTTTCCGAGCCTCTCAGCAGTGGGTAGGGAAGCAGGAAGAAGGCCAGTATGTGCCTATCATTGTGCTAATACACCAAATCCTCAAAATGCGGAGTAAAGTTTGGAATGTCCTTCCCAATGGATATCAGAGCATTGTCGTTCAGGAGGCTGGTCAAGGATAACACCTTTGGTGAGTTTTGGGGAATGTTATTAGATGAAAGTGACTATGCATATTTTGTAAAAAGGTTACCATAATTAAGGCTACGATTTAGTCACAGGTATTTTTAGTAAAAGTCACGGACAGGTCACAGGCAATAATCAAAAAAGTCACGGACAGTGACCTGTCCGTGACTTCTACTAAAAATACCCCTAACTAAATCTTAGGTGCTGGGGGGAGGGTGCTCTGGTGGTTGCTGCTGCTCCTGGGTGGGGATGCCCCGTGGCCCCGCCAGTGACGCTCCAGGTGGGAATGGCCCGTGGTCCCGCCGCCACCACTCTGGGCCGGGGGGGGCAGCCTGGGGCTCCACCACCGCTGCTGCTCCTCCAGGCGGGGGTGACCTAGGATGCCACTGCTGCTCCCGGGCCACTGCTCCAGTGTAGCGCCTGCGACCAGTTGCCTCAGGCTGCCAGAGCAGCGGCCGGTGCAGCTGGCCCCAGGGCCGCCCCAGCACCTCAGGCAGCCCTGGGGTCAGCCGCTGCAGCTGCAGAAGTCACAGAGGTCACAGAAAGTCACGGAATCCGTGACTTCCATGAAAGACTCACAGCATTAACCATAATTAACCTTTTTGTCTTTCCTGTCTGTAACAATACTGAGGGCTCTCGATAGAATGAGAAGGCATTGATTTAGTGTTAGTGGTGGTGGTGTTTTGGTTCTCTCACAAGTTTATCAATGTTATAAGGGAACTCAGACCACAGAAACATGAACAGGAGAGTACATTATGGCTTTTGTTCTTACATTAGATGTGGAGGGAGCTACATTTTTGTATTTCATAGTTAGAACTAACGAAGACACATATAAAGTTGATAGCTGCTTGACTTAATTCATAAAGGGGAGATTTTGCAAAGGAGAGATCCATGGATCATGACCACATTAAAATTTTGGTAACTTCTTCTAGCAAGATGGACCTGTTATGTATGCAATGACTTGCAAAGGAAAATAAGTTCTTTAAGGCATTGTTATGGGCTCAGATTATTTTTCTGAGGGGAAAATTTTATTATTTATTTACTTTAGTGTCCGCTTTGTGCTAGGTAGTTTCCAAACATTTAAGAAGGACATCAAGCTCACAATGTTAGCTTTCTTTTCCATGCAGGCAGAGTTACATGGTTATATCAGACAAGCATGTCCCCATATTTTTATGCTATATTAGTGATGCCTATCCTTTAATGTAGTATTTTAAACACCAGAGGGAAATAGAATGCAGATAATGGTGTTTTGAACAGGGATATTGGAGGAGTAGGTTTGTTTCAATGCTCCTTTAACTATATTTGTTCCTCTTGGGTCTGAAAGGCACATGCCATACAAATGGATTTGCAGCTTCCAAGAAAAATGAATATTGTTAATCCATAGAACGAGTGAGGTCTGTGATGCAATAAAATATATATGATATATTTTGGCAATGCCTACAGTGACTCAAAAAGTTTAGGGAAAAATGATGAAAATTTTCCTGGTTTAAAAGTGAAATATTTTATAGATTTGTAACACATGTGAATTGGGGTTGAAAACCACTACTGAAGCCTGTTTAGGGTGGTAGGTTTCTTTGTTTGTTTATTTGTGGGGGATTTTTTGCTTGCAAGGTAAGTTTGATTATTATGGAGTTACTCAGCAAAAAACTTTCTTAGATGTGTAGCTACCAAACTGAGTATGTATCAAACACATTTTTGAGGCCATGGTAAAGCATAGTGGGAGGAGAAAAGCATATAATTGGGGACAGAGGTGTGGTGTCAGTAAATAAAGATGTCAGTAAATTTTCAATTCTATCTCTGTTGTGCTTGATCCCTCACTGAGCTCTCTTCATTAAAGGCCAGAGTAACATGTTTTCACCTGGTATGCCAATATTCATAATTAGTTTGCAAATCACACTTTTTTTAATATTCATTTTTTCTCTCATGTGTTCAATTATTTTACTGTCTGCTTAAAAACAAATAACTTTCCAAGAGGTGTTCCCTGACATAGACCTGAATATTATCTTGCTGTGTATATTATGCAGTACATGAATATAAATAATACTTTGCAACAAAAATTGAGTGGTCACGGTTGATTTGCAGGAACACGTACTAAAACTGGAATGATAAAGATTTACACAGCCCCCTGGTGAAAAGATAACACACTTCTCTGTGAAGTAGTCCATGTTGAGTTGTACAGAGCCAGTCTTGTTGAGTTTCTGTCAAGTATCGTGTGACCTGAATGCATGGAAAGACTGAGCAGAATGAGATCCACTGACTCGGAAGTGGTCACCTTTGCTTTTTTATATATTGCAACCTAACTCCCACAGTCTCTCTATTTCTCCGCTTAAGCGTTGTCACGGGGACATCAGCAGATGCATTTGGCAAAACAAAAAACTCATGCCTAAATGCAACACTTCTGTTAGCCCAAAGAAGAAAATGGGGGAGGCAGCATGCATCTCCATAAATTTAATACTTAGGGTTGCCAATCCTCCAGGATTGTCTTGGAGTCTCCAGGAATTAAAGATTAATATTTAATTAAAGGTTATGTCATGTGATGAAACCTCCAGGAATACGTGCAAGCAAAAGTGGCAACCCTACTGACCTCTGAGCTGCTTTCCTTCAGAACTCTCCAGAACTTGGGGGGAACACAGGAATGTTACAGGGGGTGGGGAGAGAGCACCACCAAGCCCGGCTCTGCCCCCAGCCCAGCTCTGCCCTCGTTCCCTCTCTGCCCCCAGGCCAGCTTCTCTTCTAACCTCAGTTCTTCCCCCAGCTCCACTGTCAGCCCAAACTCCTCTGCTGAGGAAGCCTTGGCTGTACAGTAATGGGGGATTGGGGACAGATTCCATTGCTGGTAAGAGGGGGTGCAACAGGAAAAGTTTGGGCACCACTTCTCTAAACTATTATGAGTTGTGTACATAAAGGTGTACTAGGAGATCAAGTTGAGGATCTTGTCAAATGTAGTAGTATCAAGTGGTGCCTTTTGTTCTAAGGGGGGAAATGTTAGTATGGAAGATATTAAAAATATTATGTTGGAAAGTTCCTCCTTTCCTATATGTTAAAATTCAGCACTTTGCCTGCACTATTCCGAGTAAAACTGAATTAAAGTGTGTAGCTATCCCTTTTGCGACTCATCTAATAGCACTATCAAAGGCTTTGTTTTGCATACTTACTGGTTTTTTTTTTTAGTTGTATTCTACAAAAATAACTGTTTATGGGACACATGGGAGAATAGTCTGGGTATTACATCCACCAAATCTGATAAAATAACCATATGGAGGGGGGAAAACATATTCCTCTATAGGATTTACAATATATTACTCTTTTCTGTTTCCATGCAATCAGCTCAACATATTTTCTGCCCTGTCTGTTGGAAGGGCTGCGGCCAGTTCAAATGTTCACATATAGTGGAGTAAAAGATGAACAAAAACTGTATACAATATAAACACAAAAAGCACTAATCGATAAAGTTTCCTTTATTTTTGAAAACAAAATATGTATTGGTTTTATTTGAAAATTAAGTGGCAACCAAAGAACAAATTATCTGATATCTAAGAAGAAACAAGTTTTAAAGTGTTTTATGTTTTTGATGCTTCAGATCCTGTTGTTGTAATGATCAGAGTTCAGAAACAGTTGGGATGTGCTCATACATTATCCCAACACCTTTCTGACCCTGCTGATGTCTCCCCACCCTTGTCAGTTCCAGCTGGCCACTGGGCAAAACTTCAACGCTGCAGCTGTCTGAAACTGTGCATAAGTCCTTGCTCAGGTCAACTGCTTTCATGCTCTTACTAGCAGCTGCCAGTAGAGGGATCACCACCAGAGCCACTTACAAGGGTGGGTGGTTATTGTGAGGAAGCTGCAGTATTAGGAGCTGCTACCGGCGTTCTTTTTCTGCTCTAGTGGAGGGCTGGTTGCAGTAGCAGTAGTAGTAGTAGTAGGAAGTGGTGGTACTGGAGGAATGGAAAGTGTTTGGGAAAGGAAGGATAGGATTGCTTGGTGCCTGCCTGCAAGTGGCTTGAAAGCACCAGAGCATTACCTGAAGCCAGGTAACAGATAGCCAGGAGGAGAAGCTGTCCAGAGTAAAAAGAAAAGGAGGACTTGTGGCACCTTAGAGACTAACCAATTTATTTGAGCATAAGCTTTCGTGAGCTACAGCTCAGCTCACGAAAGCTCATGCTCAAATAAATTGGTTAGTCTCTAAGGTGCCACAAGTCCTCCTTTTCTTTTTGTGGATACAGACTAACACGGCTGTTACTCTGAAACCTGTCCAGAGTAGTAGCAGATAACTTGTCCAGAAAGAGTAGAGTGCACCCTAGCAAGGAACCTGAGGCACTGATGCAACCAGCTAGGTTCCAGACTGAAATAAAACATTCTATCTAGGTGCTTTAGTTGTGGGTGGAGCTGTGGTGGTGGGCAGAGCTTTTGAGAGTAAAACCACTTATTTTTTCCAGTCTGGCCCCTGATGATGATTTGATGCAACAAAAAACAATTTTTTTGTTCATTTTAAAAAAAGAATTTTAATACACACTTTTTACAAATGCTTGAAAGAAGTACTAAAAAGTAACACTAAAATACTGTGCTCTTGGTGTGCATACATAAATTCAGCTAATGCTAATTAATGAGTTGTGTGCTTTAAAGGAATAGACTTTTCAGCTGCAAAGAATGTGAAATCATTAGAATGTGAATAGCATTAATAGAATCAAAGAATGTGAATAGCATTAATCTCTAGTTTTTGGTTATGTATATAAAAGTAGTCTGACCTCATTGGGAACTGTAATGGAGACATTTATATCACAATGCCTTTGATGTGTACACTGGCAGCTGAAGAAATGTGTAGCAAGAGAACTCACGTGGTTTAACAGTGGAAGCTATAAAGTATTCCTTCCAATGGAAATAGCTTATTTTACTTCCATAGGGATAGGGTAGGCAGATACTTGCTATGACTCTTTTTACTCATTAATTTAAGTTGAAAGCCTCTAGCTCTAACCTTAAATTATTTGCCAATTAAAACTTTTTATGGAAGATAAAGTCCATTATTTTTAATAGTAATATTATAACTTCCTGTCCTTCCATTCTGTTGTAATGAAGTGTGTATGTTTGAGCTGTTTTCTTGGTACTTGAGATAATTTACCCCAAATCTACCATAATCTTGTTAATTATATAAAGTATTGGAGTATATACAGCAGACTTTGTACTGTGCACATTGGGGTGCTGAAGGAGGACTTGTCTTTAAGAGCTCTTAATCAAGCGTTGAAACGATTATGAAATTCTTCCAGCCTGGTGGTTTTGTTGTCCTCTGTTTTTTTTATTCCATAGATTTTCTTCTCTCTGCTCTGAATGAGGAGTGACTCCTCTGTAAGGATGTCTCCTGCAGGATTCCCTACTGGCTTTGGTACTTTGGCACCCAGCTGTGTAGAATCAGATTGTTGACAAATATATAACTGCAAACAAACTCTCTATGCACTACATGATTATTGGCTCTAATGATAGTTTGAATATATAGTAAAAGCTGTGTTATCCAGCACTTTACCAACCATAAAGCTCTAGAAACCGGCATTTCTGATATCTCCCATTACAAATCTTCAAATAGGGTTGCCAGATGTCCGGTTTTCCACCAGAATGCCCAATCAAAAAGGGACCCTGGCAGCTCCGGTCAGCACCGCTGACCAGGCCATTAAAAGTCTGGTTGGTGTGGGACCAGCAGGCTCCGTACTTGGCTTCACATGGCTCCCTGGAAGCAGCAACATGTCCCTGCTGCTCCTAGGAGGAGGAATGGCCAAGGGGGCTATGGGCGCTAACCTGGCCTTCCCCGAGCACTGGCTCTGCAGCTCCCATTGGCCTGGAACCATGGCCAATGGGAGCTGTGGGGGTGGCACCTGTGGTCAGAGGCAGTGCACAGAGCTGCCTGGCCGCGCCTCCACCTAGGAGCAGTAGGGACATGTTGCCACTTGCAAGGAGCCGCCCGAGGTGAGAGTTGCCCAGATCCAGCACCGTGAGCCCCCTCCTGCACCCCAGTCTCCTGCCCTGAGCCCCTTCCCACATCCAGACTCCCTCCCAGAGCCCACACCCCGCATCTCCTGTGCCCCAGCCCTGAGCTACCTCCCGCACCCAAACTCCGTCCCTGCATTGGTAAGTATAACTCTTAATTAACCGGAATTTTTGACTAACCAGCACCCCTCATTCCTCCAACATGTCAGATAACAAAGCTTTTCCTGTAGCTAGTGTTTATAGGGTGCTTAATAGATCTGAAGGGTCCTGTAGCGTTGTTATGCCCTGAATAATTGTAAAACTTTACCTGATTTTGGCATCAGAACCAATACTGTAGGTTTAAAGTAAATCATCTTCATTGCTAATTGAAAGAGGATGGCTAATAGCATACATTGTTCAAAATTGTTTGTTTGTTGCTGAAGAAAATGAACAATAGATAACACTGGTAAAGTACAACCCTAGTGTAAACTGATATTGTACAATTCATACCACTACTTCTCCAGTTTAATTATGTCCTTCTAACATTTCTTACTGTCTCGTTCCTGGGTTAGACCTCAGGTTAGACTCTCAGCCACTTTAATGATATTCTCATAAAGTCGTTATTATTAATTTGTTTTCTGATAGTGTTTAAATGCCCCAAATCAGGATCAGGAGTCCATTGTACTAGGCACATACACAACATAACAGTCCCTTCCCCAAATTGTTTACAATGTTAACAGAAAAGATAGACAAGCATGGGGAAAAGATGTAGCATATAAGCAGAGTGATGGCTGGTAAACACCATGTCAATTCCTTTTTTTTAAGTTTCCCTTTTTAAAAGTATATATAGTGAGTTATAGTGTGATCGGGGGTCAGGATGAATTAATAAAGCTTAGGAGCGAAAAAAGGAAGACTAATATGGGGAGGGGAGGAAGGGAAGGTTAAAGGGGAATATGACGAGCATAAAGAGTGAAGTTGCAGCAGAGAGACACTGAGGAAAGGGTTGAGGTGGTTTGAAGAAAATGTCCTGCAATCATCAAGGAAGAAAACATGTCTAGAATTAAAGAAAAGCGGGGGTGAGGAGGATGGAGAATTGGTCAGGAAGTTCCAAAAGTTCTGGTAATGATGCTACTTTAAGTTCTAGGTGAGCTAATGGAGCCTCTTGGCTACAAGAGGCTGACTCCACCCAGTTTGTCTCCCAGACTGGACTGGCTGGGGCAGGGCAGGGAACTAACTGTATGAACCCTGGTGCACTGGGCATGGGGGAACCCCAGAAGGAGATCCCCGCTTTGTCTGGGGGCAGTGAGCAGCACAACCCCAGTTGCATTTTGTTTTTAAAATCTGCTACAGAATCAGTCAAAACTATTCCTATTAATCCTCTTAATTTGATAATGGTTTCCATTGTAGAAAAATAATTTTAATTTTGTCACCTTAAGCTGGGAATAAAGGAAATTCAAAATCAGAAAAATGGAGGAACCAGCATCTTAGGGAAAACAGTGGTGTTCTTCTCAGTTGTCCTAAGGATGCAAGTCATGCTCTGTTGCTGTTCAGAGCTAGCAAATTCATCATTTGGCAGCACCCATTTGAATTTTGTCACTTCCCTAAGTACACTATGTTTTGGTCTGTTTTGAATGACTGAGAATCAACAGCTTGCTATGATTAAAATTATTAAATTTATTTCTATCTCATCCAGTGTATTAATAAAATGTTTTTTGCCTGGTCACCTGACACTTCCTTTTATTACAGCTCTTTCAGTTATTTAGTGTCCTGCCACTATTTGACCTGAAAGAAAGAGGACTTTTGTAACATTGGTCATAATTAGCTTTTTCTCTCAATTTTAATTTGGAAAAACTAACGTTTGCAGTAAACAGCTTTGCAGAAGATCATTGGCCTGAACAAATGTACTTGAAATTTTTAATGTATTTGAATGTTTAGTGCCTGATCTGTTTGAGTTTTCATTCAGGTTTTAATATACACTTTGAAGTTATTTAATGAATTTGAACAAAAACACCTGCGTTTTCTGTTTTAGAAATAAGAAAAAGTAAATTCACCCCAGCATATCAACTCTTCAGATTGTGGTATAAAACTAACTCTGCATGCCTAGTAATCAGTTGCTTTAATTATGGCTTTTGGTTACTTGAATCTTGCCTTGTACTTATGTATTGCAGAATACAAGGCAAACTTGAGCCAGCTAACACTTTTTATCATTGGTGGCTTCTTCCTCTGGCTTTAACAGTTAAATAACTTGTACTGTAACTGAAAAATCCCCAACAGGTTTTCCAATTTCTATGTGTACAGACATTTTTGTGAAGGATATTGGTACATGGAAGATAGAATGCCAAACCTGGAAGCCTTTATTCTAGATTTGAACTCTCACTCTTTCTCTCTCTTTTTTTTTTTTTTTTTTTCTTTCTGTTTTGCAGCCATAGACCTTTTGTATGGGGGTATATACTGCTTTATGTGTCAAGATTACATATACGACAAAGACATGGAACAAATTGCCAAAGAGGAACAACGGAAGGCTTGGAAATTACAAGGTTTGGTTTTCATGCCTGAATTTCTTATATTTGTTTTTAATCATACCTGTCCCTCCCATTTGTCAATGGCAAAAACCAGTAAGGGGAAGAGAGAGATCTTTAGGGACAGTAGTGCAGATTGTGGGAGAGACAGATTTATAGATATTGCTGTCCAGGAGCTAGACGGTTAGTTTAATATGTGCACCACACTAAATTATAACAAAATTTTATTTTTTTAATTGCAACATAATATAAAATCCTCTATCATGATCATGGACAACTTACCTAATGTCATCAGAATGAGATCTATATCAGGTAGAAAATGTAACAATCTACCTCTTAGACTATCTTAGGTATCTCAGGCAAGAAATCTGTTCCCCTCACATGAAATGCCACCTTTGTCTGTGATTTTTTTATAGAATGTGCCAGTTTACATACACACCCATCTTCTGATTGTACACACACAGTATATGTGTAAAGATATTTACACACAAATATATGTACACACATTTGTTTTGTTATTCAGTTTGCTTTCCCTAATTTTTTCTTTTTTAGCCTTCACCCCAACAGTGGTTTCTCACTACCAGTGTACAATGACAGGTAAGAGGCGTGGGCTAGCGACGCACTTCACTAACAAGCGTCCCTTTGCTGATTATCCTGCCATGTTAGACATGAATCATGGTTAAGAATGCCAGTTTTATAATGCAGATTGTTTTCCTCTTATTTTGGTTATGTTCCAGGGGTCCAGTAATAACAATGTACTTAATTTCGCATATCCTTTCCTTGATTGAGCTACTCCAAAGCAAATATTTTCCTTTTTTGGAGGGGAGAGGACGTAGAGATTCTCTTAACCAATCTCAGTAGTCTTTAAAGGATCTCTCATGGAAGCTTAACATCTTCCATTTTCAGTGGTTCCTAGAAATGTTTTTTCTTAAAGTGGAGAAGTCTATATTTGAAGGCAGACCGTTTATACCCAATTATACACTGATCTTAATGAATCTGACATTCCTTTCCAGTGTGATAGACCTAGCCAGGGGCTGATATGCAAATAAACTATTCCCACCCTGAACTTAAGACATCTTTTAAGAGTAGCAGCTGTACGTATATTAAGCAGACCTTAACTGGAACATTCTTGGTGTATCATGAAACAATAGCTGCATATTGACTTACTGCTAAAAAAACCCAAATTCTCCTTTTTGCCCCATACTAGTATATTTTGAAGCAGTTCAGTCAGAGGAAGGGAAGGTAGTAGAGGATCTTAGAACAAGACAATCATGGCATGAAATGCTTTCCTGCAAAGTATTTTGTTGCAATTATCTGGGAAAGTATTTTTAAACCTTGCATTTGGTCTGTGCGCCTCTATCTTTAATAACTCCTCAAATCTGTTTATAATTTGCTGTCTTGAGCCCAAGAGTTAATCAATTATGAGAGCAAAACAGTTGCTCAGGACACAATAGTAATTTTATGGACTTTTTCTCTCCATTTTAATGAGTAAATTCAAAGAGCATTTTCTTAATTTCACTGTCCCCAGGAACAGTACCTCTGTACTTTCTGAATCAAGACACACCAGTGTGCCTTCCAACAGATGTTAGCATTTTTAGAATAGTTCCGAAAGAGTTATGTACCACATTTTCAGATGCAGGAGTCCAAAACAGTAATAAACTGTTAAGATAGAAAATGTAGCTACTTCTGTTCCTGAATTTAAAGTACAGGAATATGCAGTATAGATATTTTCTTTAAAGCTGTGGCATAGGATTCTCCATTTAAAATGTTTCATTTTGTAACTTCCCTTTGTGCTGCAATTTACTTATCAGACATTTTATTGAGGAATGTTGAAGAGACATGTGCACACTGGAGGGACGGCAGAGAATTGTCTTCTCCTCAGCCACAAGAACCTGCACTGTACAGTGGTTCATGTCATTTAAAAGACAGCAGAGTTATAAATAATCTCCAAATAGGATGCTAGAGTTAACAGTACTGCTCAGAAACTGTTTGAATGTCTCCATCCTCCACCGCACACTTCAAATGGTGAGATGGGCTTAAAAATGCAGAAGTTTAAGAATAGTAAATTCAGATTTAGTATTTGCCTTCTGGTTTTTGTGCTTTTAGCGTTCACATTTTCAGTCTTTTCTCCACAATCATGAGAGCTAGAAACTTTTTTTTAAAGACAGCTGAGATTCTAATGTAATAACATGACTCCAGGAAAAGAGACTTTAAGAAAAACCCTGAATATCACAAGACTTGTGATTAAAATGTTTAGAGTTGGAAACGCTGGAATAATATCAGAACAAGTTGAAGACAGGATGTTCTGGGTAGCCAGACCCACAAGTCCAGCCATAGTTCAAGATTAAATCCTCAATTCTTAGATGCAACTATAAGCAACAAAACAGTGTTAATGTTGTAATTCTCCCATATTTCTCAAGTATTGAATGTTTGCATATTTAATGGTGAGGAGAAGAAAATGTATTTGGGTATTCTGTGTGTCTCAATTCCTAACTAATGTTCAAAATCTGGATTTACTTCAGAATACCAAAATCATTAATCTATATTAATGAGTGCCTGCAAAATAAGTTTTGTTGTTTTTTTAAAAATTTTATTTTAAAAACTAGAACCCAATAAAGCCTCTGAAAACTCTAAATACCTGGATATATGGCCACTCATTAAAATACCTAAATAAACTTTAAAACGATTTCTGAATGGAGATCTCATATGCCAAGCTGCAATTGTTAATACCTATTTTACAACACCATTTTGAAAACAGTGAGTTTTCTCTCCGATAGTAACACTGCTTTCCCTTAACCATAAGTGGGAATTTGTACATGCCTTGAGATTTTCAGTCTATTTAAGATTGTTCATGTTGCAGATTTTAGTGCACTCTTGTGTATTTTCATACCCCCGCCCCGCCATTCCTGGGAAAATGTGAACCACTGCCAAAGAGTGGGATCAATTTTTCCATATGTTTTGGGGGGCACACTCGATTTTCTCCTTACATTTTATAAAAAGAATAAGTGTAAAGGGAACAGGAAGCCTTTGAATCTGCTTCCTTCAGCTCCCTATCTCTGCTTTAAACTCTATTGCGGAACAAAACTTGTGACCTTTCTAGTGAGAGGTTTCCTGTAAAAGAGATGTCACACCTGTTTTGCTCTTGATGTTTGTCCTGGCATTTAACTTTGTGTGTGTGTTTTGTTTTGTTTTTTTTTTAATTACTACTTAAACAAGACTTAATTGCTTCACCCAGAATCCTGCAAAGCTGTCAGATCTTTTATTTACCTTGACTTCTTTAAAATTACTTGAGGACTCAGATTTGCTGTTAAGCACTTGGATCCCAAACCTACAAACACTCAGGCAACATGCTTAACTTAATGCATATAAATAGTTCCATTGACTTGTGTGGGGCTCTTCACACACATAAAGTTAAACCACCTTGGAGTGCAGGATTGGGGCTTTAGTGTTAATATTTTCACTCTTATCCAGTAAACCAATATTTGAACATACTGGATGTGTTTATTGTTTGAACAGTCCCATTAAATAATTAACCAAAGTCCTGTACAATACCTATTGACAATGTATACTAAATTGGTCATTTTTAAATTGTAGCATAACTGAATTTTAGGCTTGCAACTGGCCAGTCCAATAGCTGGTAGTACTAAAATGTTGGAAATAATATAAAATTCTGACAGTTTGCTTGCAAAACCATGTTATAAATTAATACAGAAATATTGTTAATCTGAAAAGATTTGCTGAAGCTGTCTATTGAAAAGCTTGTTGCAAGCCAATGTTCTGTCATATGTGGACTGTCCATATGTGTGTCTCTGTAATGCTGCTTCATTCAGCATTTGCCTGTGCATACTGTATAGTGTATTCAAAGCATTGCAGCTGTTTAATCTCCTCAATCTATTACATGGTAATTAGTTTCCCTTTTTATTTTCCTTGTATTTTTCGTTAATGCTGAACCTTGGGAAAAGGGAAGGGGTGTTTGTTAGTTCTTGTGCTCTTTCATTAAAAATTGTTGAGTCAAATAAAGTAAAGAGATATATGAATCTACGTAGATTTGAAGTTTGTTGTCTTCATGAATCCAAGAATGCGACCTCAGTCATATGCAGGAACCTTGAGGGTCAAGAGTAACTATGACTCAAACATTTTGGATGGGTAACTTCTGACAGGCAGAGCTATTTCTGAAAATGAAGATCAAAGAGCTATTAAAAATGAAACATGTACCATGCAGAATATGTAAGCCTCCAGCTATATTTTCTACTCATCTTCTTTTCATGTGTATGATTTATAATTTATTTTCTCTAGCACAGTACTGTTTCATCGATATGCATTCTGCACAGAATAAGATGAACTCTAATTGACTTTAATCCTCAATTTTAGAATAGATTGCCTGTCTTTTTTTTTTTTTTTTTTAATATGCCAAAATGCTTTTGTGATTTACTATAACTAGCCTTGCATAGCAATTTCTCTTTGCTGCATAGAATGCTGCAGCAGCCTTTAGCTGGTCAGCTCTTGGGTCTTTTATTGTTGCTGTAGTTTTCATATTTCATATTATACTGTAGACACCTTTGTGCCCACATCTAATCTGTCCTGTTGATTACTGGCTCTCCTGACTCCCCCCTACCCTCCAGTCCCCCAAACAAAATAAATGTTTTTGAAACATAGCATTGGGGGCTTTTATTTTAAGAAAATAATTAATATGACAAATTTCAACTACAGCTCTTGAGAAAATAAAGTTTTTCTCTGGGTAGTGGGGAGTTAAATTAAAAACCCCCACTACATCTAGCTATATTTCTGGGGAATGTTAGGGTATTCGACCTTCATTCTACTAGAGTCTCTGTTTGCTATTACCCAATACTACAGTGGCATAGTGAGAGTTATAGCAGCATACCCCCTAATACGTGATGAGGGAATACACTATTAAGTATTTTCCAAATCCTCTAAAACCTGCTTTGCATCTATTAAGAGTAAGGCTGTAGCTGTCCGGTACGTTGGATCTATTTTGGCTTATTTACCATATTTGTCGTTTCATTGAAGAGATATGGGGACAATTGTCTAAGTTGCCCTGTATCTCAGCCAATCTCTGCTTAGCCCCAAGACATGCGGTTGTGCTGGCAATATGACCCCTTTGAGCCCAAAGAAAATCATGGACACTTGAAACAATAGATAATACTGGATTGGCCTTCATGCTGGGGTCCTTTTTAATTGGAGGTTTTTTTCATCCATTGGTGGAAAGACTGTTACTTGGAAACAGATAGATAGGAATTCTATACAAGTAACTGCTTTTGTGTACTTTTAGCCCATGTTTATGGGAACATATTGTCAAGGTCAATTGCTGCCTTTCTGAACAGTAATAAAAAGCAAGCTGGCTATTGTCGTTTTTTGTATACTGAATCCAACCTAATGGACAGTGCATCACAACCTTTTCTTGAAAGTATCCTTTCAGCTGTTCTAGCTAACAGCACCCTGAAACTTTCTTTTCGTCTGCTCAGGCATTGGAGAGAAGTATTCAACATGGGAGCCAACCAAACGAGAGTTAGAATTGCTACGACACAACCCCAAGCGGAGAAAAATAACCACAAATTGTACCATAGGTAAGTCAAGGAAACAGTTTTTCAGATGATTACTTCACCAACGGCTCTTTCAAAGCCCTGTGATGTTTTTCTTGCCTTTCAAGGTTTTAATGCATGTGCTCGGGTTGTCTCTTACAATTGTTTTTCTTTTTAAATGTGTCATGTCATCTGAATGACCACTGTGTACTGAATTCCATCCTCTCTCCTCTATAGAAGGATGTGTGCTGTGTCATTTCAGATACTGAAGATAGTAATTTCCAAAGGAGACCTTCAAAGTAGGAGACTCTTAAGCCCTGTGTATACTAGGAAATTCTATGGGGAAAAAATCCCCACTGATGGTACCACCAGTTCAGCTGAAGTTTTAATTGACATGGTAAAAACAATGGGAGCTACGAGAACTAATCTACATGAGAGCTCCCATTAGTGCTACCACCAAGGCAGTTGCACCAGTGGATTTCTCTTGTTCAAACATAGTCCAAATTACATCATCCTTTCACTTGAGAGCTTTTTTTATTTACCAAATAGGAGTTTCAGTCTTTTTACCAGATGGGAACTTTGACTTTTTCCTTCTACTTTAGAGGATCCAGAAGAGAGGAACAAAAATGATAAAAGGTTTAGAAACTCTGACTATGAAGGAAGGTTTAAAAAAAAAGAACTGGATATGTTTAGTCTTGAGAAAAGAAGATTGAAGGCAGACCTAATACATCTTTAATATAGTCTCCTGTAGTGTTATAAAGAGGATCGTAAACAATTGTTCTCCATGTCCACTGAAGGTAGGACAAGAAGTAATTGGCTTAGTCAGCAGCGGGAGAGGGTTATGTTAATATTATAAAGCTTTTCCTAACTTTAAGGAGTAGGTTACCAAGGGAGGTTGTGGAATCCCCATCATTGGAGGTTTAAGAACTGGCCAGACAAATACCTGTCAGGGATGGTCTAGGTATACTTGGTCCTACCTCAGCACAAGGGGATGGCCTAGATGATCTCTCGAGGTCCCTTCGGGCCTTACATTTGTATAATTGTATGTTGAAAACTCCAGAAGGGGTCTTTCAGATTCCTATTTTGAACCCAAATCACATAGTCTGTTCTCTAGCTTGTTTGTTTTAGATTTCAGTTCCTATATTCACAGATTCCAAGGCGAGAATGGATCATTATGTACAAATCAAATATTGTAGCGCACAAAGTTAGTATACTCACTTTGGAGCCAAGAGCTATCTGAAATGCAGGCATAATGAGAGATGACTGGGAAACAGCTGGGGAAGAGAGGAGAAAACATGCATAAGTTCTCACAAAATGTAGATACTATTTTTCATCAAAACTTCCTGACCAGCTCTAATGTTGACTAAACTGGTCAGTAATAATCCTGTGGCTGTGTTTTCTTTACAGTGTAATGCATGCTAACATTCAGTTGAATGTTTGAAGTATGAAGATTTCTGAGATTAGGATGATAACCGTAGGCCCAGATTTTTACAGGTATTTAGGCATTGCTCTGTTCAGCATTGCAACGCCCAAGTCTCATTTTCAAAAGTGACTTAGGAGCTTAAGTTCCATTTCTTTCAATCTGACTTAGACTCTTAAGTACCTGTCACTTTTGGAAATGAGACTGAGTCAGTTAAGTGTTGTAATGCTCAGCGGAGCGATGACTAGATTCCTTTAAAAATCTGTGCTGTAGTCACTAGAAGCAGGAAGCAGTTTGTGAAGTCCTTAAATTTTGCCTCATTTTTCAAAACTACTGTAAGCGCTATGTTGTCATAAAGTGCATCATCTAATGTTCATACCTTTTCACCCTCCAAAATTCTTTGGGGGTAATGATGAATAAAATAATAGCTTTATATACATATTTCTAATACAGTAGTGCATAAATAATGCAATACATGTATACAGTACCTGAAACTCTGGATTGAGAAGCAATAATGTGACTTCAAGAAAAGAAGTCAAGATCTGGGGATAGAACGGTAATGTCAAGGAAAGGACATCTATTTTTGCAACAATAGAGCAGAAAAAAGGGTTGAAACACACCTGGACCTTGAACACTTCAAGCAGCCTAGGAAAGCATTCTAAACTTAGCTGGTTTGTTCTCTCTAATGCTTATTCATTTTGGGACTTGATTTTTTATGAAACTGTAATATATTGTATAAGAACTATATTACTAATTACTTGGCTAAATGAATTCTACAGGACAAATGGAAGTGGATTTGATAAACTGTTAAGGTGCATCTGACCTTTCGGAACGATGAAACGTTTTTGGATGTTTCTCTTTCCATTTTGATGGAATGAGATGCTGATTCTTAAAAGACTTCTAATTTTTAGTCTGTTAAAAGGGATGGTTCTGACTGCATGAAATCTTTTACACACAGCATGGGGGGAAAGTGCTCATGAAACACAGGGGATAAGGGCAATGACTGATGTCTTTACTTCTGCAGGCATGCTTTTAATAATTTCTCCTACTGAGCCCTGGAGCTGTCCGTATGCCAAGATTTAAAAAGAGAAAAAAATCAAAGCACCCAAGAGACTTAATGCAGTTTTGGGCTACAGCTAAAAGCAAACGACTTGATTTCTTTCACCAAAATACATTAGGGGTTTAACGGAATAAAATGGTCATTGTCCTTAAGCTTTTTTTCAGTATCCCCGGCTTATTGCTAAATCTGTACCTGTGTGCAGACTGAAATGCTGTAGCTACCTGGACGTGCCCATTTCTCTCTTCTGATGCTCATTTCTTCAGACATCAGGTCTTTATTGATCCATAATAGACCTCTGTTTCCTCTTCTGAGGTAGATAAATGAGCCAGAGAACATGCATAGATGTCTGATTGTATTGGCTCTGATAATGAAACTTATGCTGATAACCAGCTGTATGTGTCGCAAGCCTATTGATTGATTCTGGTAACATGGAGAATCCAGTTTAGACTAATTTAATGTCTTTTACCTTTTTGTAAAGCTGATTTAAAAGAAAAAAGGCAGATGCTTGCTTTCTCCCCCTCTCCCTTCCTCCTGGTGTATGCCCAGCTGGATTATGGGAATTGCATTTTGGATTTTTTTAACTTCTCAGGTATGACATGTTGAAATGGTTATTGAGCCTCTCATACTGGTTCTGTATAGCTTTAAATGATGTATACTTGTACTGTAACTAATGAGGATGGCATGGTATTCCTGGAATCCAAGACAATACAGACTTGGAGTAGCTTGGAAAAATATGTACGTTTGTGGGTTATCCATGGGGGAATTTTGAAAAGGAGGGTTTGCCATAGTGAGAACTTCACTAATATGGACTGTAATGTACTGGAAGCTGGTTCAGAGGTATAAAATAACCATCTGTGTGGTTTCCCATTAGGTTTTACACCATTAGTCTTTAAAACACATCACTCCAGAGTCATGTGGATTTTTAACTCCCTGGCGAAGTCTGCTTTGCACTGCAAGTTATTTTCCTTCTCTCGTCTTGTAGTGCTGAGAAATGACCTTTTGTGGCTTCTTTAGTAGCTAGCTGGCTCTGTGGACTAGCTTTTCTGAACTGGCTGAACAGCACAACAGCAGTATCCTCAGTCTTGCACTGGCACCATAAGTTAACTATGTAGAATGAACTGCCATAAGATGAGGTTTTTATCACCTAAGAACTAATAATTCACCAGTGGGAATGCTCCCGTCTACCTTTTATTTCAGTCAAAATAAAATTATATTTCCTTGTACATAGTAACTTTAAAATTTTGACCAGTAGTGGATAAAGAACCTCTTATATACATCATGAAAAGACTGATCTCCAAGAGTTGTTGGATCTCACTGGCCCTACAGTCTCTCTGATTTTTCTTCAAACTGGATATCTGTATCTCTCTCACCAGATACTTGCGTCCTAACCGTGAATATACACACAGTAAATTTTTTGCTGAATCACTTTTGTGCCATTGTGCAGATTAAAATAGTTCTAGCAGTGGTGCAGGCTGGAGAATCCTAAACTTTTACTGGTTCTTGCTTTCTGGATGTTCACCGAAGAATCAGCCTCACAGTTACATTTGCCTATCTGTGAAGTGACTTCGGGACAAATTGCTTAAGAGCCAACAGTGAGCTCACTGCTGATGCAAATAATGACACATGGTCCCTGCCCTAAGGATCTAATCTAGATTAGACAGGCAGTTCAGTAGGCATATAATACATGGGGTGAGTTTGCAAACTTGAAATGCTGATAGTCATTATTTAGTCTTTGCAGAATTAAATAACATCTTGGTTTCGGATTCAAGACTTACTGGTTTGGTTTGATAAATTTCTGACGTGCTAATTACACCCAAAAATCCTTAAGGACAATTTGTGTATGATAAAATTTAGATAATGCCACCCTACTGGATTTTTTTTTTCCAGACATACAAGGGAAAACTCAATTTTTAAGTCCGTCTCCTGTTGCTCTATGGAGGCACTACACTCAGCTAACCTATCAAACTACTACATTCAGATGTACAAGAGAGGTTTTTATTATGGGGGTGGGCTGGGTGGGAAGGAGATGTAGCATCTTTGGGGGGCCATTTTCATAGCTCATCTTCTTCTCATATCATTAGTCCCTACAAAAGATTAGTACTCCTGAGCAGACTGAGGTATTAGCTAGCCTGTCTCTAATTAGCATATGAAATGACTTTGTGGCTGAAGACTCTGCTACATTACCAGTAGAAAGAATTAGACTCTAAAAGCACATGGATAATTAGCTAGCTAGAGCCACCTGGGATTCCCATTTTCAGTGTTGCAAAAAGGCAGAGGGGGGAGCCTTTAGAGCAGAATGAGCAAATCCTTTTCAGAAAGAATGATGGGGTGTGGGGGAGGTGACAAAAACAATAGCTACATCGCAGTGGCAGGTGGTTTTTGCAGCTGTGTGACACCAAGCAGGATGACGTGAGAAAGAGAGGCATGAGTGGAATAAATATTGCAGCAGTGCTTCAGTGTAAAGGTGGCTAAGGGAGATGAACAGTGGCCTGGAAATTATATCTGGTTCTCTAGACAAGCTACCAGAAGCATTGCTTTATCTTTCAATGTTATATAAACTATGCATGAGTAGCCATGCACAAGGGCCTAACTAGAAAAGACTTGAAGATGTTGTGGACTGCATTAATACTTTAAAGTATTTTGTGACTGTGCTATCTTTTTGGTGTACTTGCTTTTTCGTCTAAGACTTCTTAAACTAGCACAGATGGAAAAGGGGAGCGAAAACACTCTGACACAGTACAGAACTTTTAACACTGGTTTAAATTTTAATTGTGAGTTGGACACATTAGTGGGCACATATTTGAAATGTGGCCACCTATGCAATGCATTTAAAATGGATTTCAGTTCTCTAACTTTTAACTTTTTTTTTCCTCTGCTTTGTCGGATTAAACAACATTTTGAATCAGTCAAAATGGGGTGCATAATGTCCTCTTAAGTGCTACCCAAATAAATGCCTCCTGCATAAATACTATCCACTCATCTTACCTTGTAACTACATCCACCATCCATCTGGAAAATTGTTAATTATTCCCTACGTTAATTAACCAATCCTAAAATATCCTGCAATACAGCACCAAATACAGTGATAAATGTTTTATGCAGTAAACATTCCTTTTCCCTCAGGGAAAGGTGTAAAGGCAGAAAATGAATTTTTATGTTTTGGGGCGGGGGGCAGGTTTCACTCGCTGCAATATTCTCTTTCCCCGAATATTTACGTCCTCCCATCAACTTTTTGAGTATTGCCGTATGAAGGAAAAAAGCCTGTTTAAAATAAACAAAAAATGTTTGTTTTTATTTACTCAAAAAGGCACATGTACGATGTCTAGACAGGCTTTCTGAAGGTATACTACAGCAGTAAACCCAGTTGAGCAGCCATCAGTGAAGGAAGAACCAAAGTAGCTGCTTTAGAAGTTCAAAAAGATTTTGTTGCTTCTAGAAACATTTTTTCTTGTTAACAGTTTGTAAAAGGAGAACTCACAGATTTCCTGTTAAACAGAATCCATGTATTTCTTTGGTCATTTGAATGCACTTCACCTTGGTTGCCAAATCTGACGACCCTCCAGAAACTATTCAGGTGTCTGATGTAATCTCACAGGTTCGCAGTGCGGTTTATAGATTTCTATTTACAGGTTTCAATAACAGATAAATCAAAGTTATGGGAGAACTTTCCCTTCATGATCATTATAGTCATGTGAGTGAATCTGACAGTAACTGACATTATTGTTACAGAGAAGCATATATTTTCATGTGCATTTATGTTAATCTCTGCTAGATGTTAACCCTGTCAGCCTCAGAATTCACCTTATTTTGCAGTATACAAAATGGGTACAGAGCAAACAAAATACCACTTAGCTCTGATGTAAATATGTACCTTGTTCAGTTTAGAGTGAAAAAAAGATATGATAAGAAATTAAATTTGGAGGTATCACCAGGATTATTTTTAGTTCTATTTGTTGTACATATAATGTGGGCACAAAAGTGATGTGAAAGTGCCAAAAAACAAAAACTAGGGAATCATAATGTCTCAAAACTTGTGCCTAGTATTTTTGTGCACTTTACGTAAACTCAGCTCTACAAGATAGCATTCTTTTCACCACGTGATTGAGATTTTTGTTGGAAAAGATTTCCAACAACGAGACAAAAGGAAAGGTATGGTTTCACTGCTGAAATGAGAAATGTTTATTTTCAGTGAAGAGGATTGCTGTGTCTGGTAAATGTTGAATGCTGTCTCTTCATTTGATTTATAGCATGAGAAACGACAGTAGTCCAACTTTATCCCCAAGGGGTGAAGGAGAAGACTTTTATAGAATTCAGGCTTTTATTTGAACTTTGGAAACAGATTAATTCATCAGGACATCCATCATGGTAGTTTACGATCAAATTAAACTTCAGAAGTTAGAGAAGCGTGTCTTACTGCAAACTCTATTCTCACATCTGGACATAGTGTTTGGTGGGACATTTTTTAATCATTCAAATAAAATATTAAGTAGGCTACTCATCTCCAGTAGGAGATCCATGTAAACAAACAGTTTTTAAGCAAATAGAATTGTGAGCCATTTCTTCAGCTGTAAGTATACCGAGCATAGTGGGGGCAGAGATAGAAAGAGACACACACACCCATCTTAAACTAATAGTAATGGTAGAAAAGCATGATGTACTGTCTGGGGAAAGGGAAATAGCCAGCCCCCGTACTATAATGAGTCCTTTACAGACTATCAGAAATATTGCATTGAATTTTCATAAAGAATGTTTGTAAATCACTGCAGTACCATCTACGGTTATAAATTGAGCTGAAGAAAAAAATAATTTTAATCTTTTTAAATTAGACGTTAATCTTTTGAGATAAACCAGCATTTTTCCCAAATGAAACAGCTGATATTTAGTTTGTTTAACTCGGTTATCTGTTCTTGACATAGCTTATTAGTGCTACTTTGTTACAGGGAAGTTACATCTAGCAGTTGATAACACCTTTGCATCATCACTTTTTAAGGCAAATGAGCATTTTTTTGCTCCTGCATTTTAAGGGAATCCAGAATTTCGTAACAGAAACCAAGACTTGCACTTCTCTTCATATTTGATCTCACCGCTTATTAAAATGGAGAGTTTCGTACCTCATGAGCTTTTGCTGGACACGCTAATATGAGCGCAACGCCTTGACTTCTGTAAGGGACCGGTGTTTGTTTTCCTCTTCTGATTACAGTAACCTTCGCTGGGCTTATAGGTCTGAATTTGAAGCAAGGGCAGTTTAGGTTGGACATTAGGAAAAACTTCCTAACGGGGTAGTTGAGCACTGGAATAAATTGCCTCGGGAGGTTGTGGAATCTTCATCATTGGAGATTTTTAAGAGCAGATTAGACAAACACCTGTCAGGGATGGTCTATAATACTTAATCTTGCCCTGCGTGCAGGGGACTGGACTAGATGACCTCTTGAGGTCCCTTCCAGTCCTACGATTCTATGATTCTCTAGAGTTGTGTGTGTTTCTTGAGATGGCAAAATTGGTGTACAAATAAAGAAATAAACAGAAAAAGTGGTCTTGCACTCTATTAGAAATGCAGGTAGGGAAAGAAATAATATTTTCCAGGTTATGGCAAATTACTTATTTGACAGTGTCCTTTTTTTAAAAGAACTAATTTTGTTTTGCAAACTGGGTGCTTATTTCTATTTTGTATTCTCATTCGTTCCCATTTAGTAGAAATATGGATTAGTTTTCATCGTGAATCACTTCCATTGCTATAATGCCCAAACTTTAAACAATCCGTAGATGTTGTTTTAACATGTCAGTTTATAAAATAAAACTCTGTGAAAGTAGAACATGACTTTTTCTAAATAACAATATTTGTATTTCACCATAAACCCATAACATAACAAAATTCTTGGTAATGGATTTCTTACTGTTCCTTGGCTCTGAAAAATAGCACCTTGCATTTGAGAACCAATCTTTCAAGACAGTGGTGGGTTGAAGAAAAGAAATAACTACACAGCAAAAATTTGAAGCACAGGAATGTATTTGTGAGGTGGAAGTGGATGTATTTAAAGCAAAATCTTCTATAAACTTAATTTCACAGTTCAACACTTTCCAGGGGAGAAAATGGAAGTAATAACTAGTGTGCATGGGTGCAATTAGAAGGCTATTTTAAATTAGTTAAATAAGTGATAGCAGTTGAGGAAGATGCATCTGTTCCTTACTTCAGAGGTCTTCATACAGCAGGTGAAGTAGTGAACACAGGGATTGTAGATGGAATTGGCTGAGGTTCCCTTATGTTTTTCTCACCTGATTGTGGAAGATAAAGTATTGAAATTGCACAACAGTCTTACCTGAAAGAATAAATGGGGATGTGAGTAGATGCATAAGTTCCTGCTGCATCACGCGCACAGGCTTCCCCAATACCACTGGGGCTGCTTACATGTGTCTTCCTTGCTACACTTCCTATGACAAAGCCAATGTGTTGTCTCTTGGGCTGTGGCTGTTGTGGCAAAGGGACTTTTTTGAGCAGCCTTGATGATGGTAAGTTCTCAAGAGAAGAAATGTAAGCAAGGCTGAAGATTGAAGACCAGTGAGGTTCCACAAGAGAGACTGCTTGGGAGGCAAAGAGAGAGATTGCTTTGGAGCAAGCAGGACTCCACATCCAATTGCTTACAGAGCTGAGGATAGGTCCAAACAGAGCATTTGGGATTGCCAGGGGTGGTGCTGGTGATTTGTTTATGTTGGATATAAATATTTCAGTCTGACACTGAGGAATAAAGTCAGAGGATCTAAACATCTTTGTTTTGCTGCTGTACCTGCTGAATCACTCTCACTGTTTATCCAGAGTAACAGCCGTGTTAATCTGTATTCGCAAAAAGAAAAGGAGTACTTGTGGCACCTTAGAGACTAACCAATTTATTTGAGCATGAGCTTTCGTGAGCTACAGCTCACTTCATCGGATGCATACTGTGGAAAGTACAGAAGATCTTTTTATACACACAAAGCATGAAAAAATGGGTGTTTACCACTACAAAAGGTTTTCTCTCCCCCCACCCCACTCTCCTGCTGGTAATAGCTTATCTAAAGTGATTGCTCTCCTTACAATGTGTATGGTAATCAAGGTGGGCCATTTCCAGCACAAACCCAGGTTTTCTCCCCCACCCTCCTGCTGGAAATGGCCCACCTTGATTGGGACCTAAAACATCTTAAAACAAATTGTATGTATTTGGCTTCATTTATTAATAGTTTGAAGAAAGAAAGCCTTGATATTGAATCCCTCTTACCTTCAGTTAAGGTGTAGGAGCAAACAGTACATACCCCTCTGACACCTACTAGGTCTAGCAAAACCAGGGAAGAGCTAAGACCATGATCCAGTTGCTCATAGGTTTAAAAACAAAACGGGGGGGGCAGTAAATAAATCTTTTTTTAAATATAAACCTTTTTTAAGAAGTCGGGTCTAATCTATCCAACGCAAAGAAGAGGAAGAAAAGATAATCCTTTGAGAGTCTTGTGTTAGTGGCAGTAGTAAATAACTCTATTCCGTTCTGTGTATCTCATTGTGCTTGATAAAAGAAAATATTAAGCTAATGACATATGATTACATATTTTTTTCTGAATCTACTTTTACAGTAAGTAAACTGTAACTGTGAAGTGCTTTTGCTGTTTACTGATCCTGTTTGGTGTTTAAGGATGACCTCAAAGTATGTGTTTTTCTGCACTCCTCTTCCCCCTCAAAGTTTGTTCTCTTTTAGAAATAACGGTATCAGATCTTTATTCCCCTGCTTTTGCTTGATGGACTGAAGAGCTAGTGTTATCGCTGAAATCTGAGCGGCAGCTTTTTCAGCCTCGGCTGAAGGAAGGACACCAATTCCTTCACCAAGAGTTTTTATCCCAATATTTGCTCTAGAGTTTGAGTTTTAACAAATTAAAATGTAAACCAATTGACCTCAACATCATCTTTGTTCCTAATGGGTAACTAATATGATGCTTATTTTTATTTTTAAAGGCTCCAAAGGTGATCCTGGCGACTACAGGCTGGTATGCCTAACTTTGGTACCACCAGATTGTCTGATAATTCTTTCTTTACTATAGTTTCAACCAAACAGATGATCATGATATGTTGGGGAAGAGTCAATATGGCTTTTCTAAAGGGAAATCATGCCTCACCAGAATTATTGAAGGAGGTCAACAAACGTGGACGAGGATGATCCAATCGATAGAGTGTACTCGGACTTTCAGAAAGCCTTTGGCAAGGTCCCTGGCCAAAGGTTTTTAAGCAAAGAAAGCAGTCATGAGCTAAAAGGGAAGGTCCCTTCATGGATCAACAACTGGTTGAAAGATAGGACACAGAGTAGGAATAAGTGGCCCAGTGCTATTGAACATATTCATAAATGATCTGGGAAAAGGGGTAAACAGTGAGGTGGCAAAGTTTGCAGATGATACAAAATTACCCAAGATAGTTAAGTCCTAAGCTAACTGCAAAGACTTACAAAGGGATCTCATAAAACTGGCTAACAAAATGGCAGATGAAATTCAGTATTAATAAATGGAAAATAATGTAAATTGGAAAACAGAATCCCAACTATATATACAAAATGATAGGGTCTAAATTAGTTGTTACCATTCAAAAATGAGATCTTAGAGTCATTGTGGATAGTTCTCTGAAAATGTCTGCTCATTGTGCAGCAGTAGTTAAAAAAGCTTAGAAACTACTAGGAAGGGGATAATAAAATAAGATGGTAAATTTCATAATGCCACTATATAAATCCATGGTATGTCCACACCTTGAATACTGCGTGCCGTTCTAATTGCCCCATCTCAAAAAAGGTGCGTTAGAATTTGGAGAAGTATAGAGAAGAGCAACAAGAATGTTTAGGGGCATGGAACAGCTTCCGTTTGAGGAGAGATTAAAAAGACTGGGACTGTTCAGCTTGGAAAATAAATGACTGTGGTGGGGGATATGATAGAGGTCTATAAAATAAGGAAGTGTTATTAACCCATTCACATAACACAAACCAGGAGTCACCAAATGGAATTAATAGGCAGCAAGTTTAAAACAATCACAAGGAAGTACTACTTCACACAACGTGCAGTCAACCTGTGGAACTCATTGCCAGGGCATGTTGTGCAGACCAAAAGTATAACTGGATTCAAAAACAAAAAATTGAAGAAGTTCATGGAGGATAGGTCTACAAATGACTTAACCATGAGCAACCCCCATGCTCTCTGAGCCTCTTACTGTTAGAAACCGGATCTGGATGACAGGGGATGGATCACTTGACAAATTACCGTGCTCTGTTTGCTCCCTCTGAAACATCTGGTACTAGCCACTGTCAGAGACAGGACACTGAGCTAGAAGGACCATTGAGCTGAACCAGTGTGGCCGTTCTTGTATCAAGTAATAGTTCTGAGTTTTACGTACTATCGTCTCCCTTCTAGCCCTCCAAAAAAATGAGTCGGTCGGGCCAGTGTTCATCTTGCCGGTCATTTTTCTTCTTGTTGATCTCCCTTCGTAGCAAATGGGTTGGGGAGGAGGTTGCTAGGCAGTCTTGAAATGTCGTCGGTCAAGAGTATTTTTAGCAGCCCCTAGAAACGAGATACATTTTAAGGTGGTATTCTTGGAATCGCTCCCTGCAGGAAGAGACCTACATACTTGCTAGTGTCCATTGTCTGTAAAACTTCGCCAATTGTCTGGGAGCGCTGTTCGAGGGGGTAATAAGCTTTGATGCCTGAGGATAAATGTCTGAGCTTGACAACAAATTGGCATTGAAACGAATATTTGAAATGACTTGCTAACCACGTGGGTTCTGGCAAGAAATATTTAGTTTGAGTCATGCTTGAAGATTTGATTGGCTGCTGCTTTGCTTTGTAGGTTTTTCGCTTTGAGGCAGTTTTCTTCTGCACAGAACAGTTTGGCTTAAATCAAGACAGCAATCTTAATAGGACCTCTTTTAAAATATAAGCATGTTCAGTGCTCTCCTGGGAGTTGTTTTTTCATACAAGTCATAAAGAATTCTAGTACAGGTTATTTATGATTGTTCTCTTTAGTATTTGTATGTTTATCTGTGTTTTAGCAGAGAGAAATGATACCGGTAAAGAAAGACTAACAGACATCAGAAGGCTTGGTTCATATTTATGTGTACTATATTGCAGTGCATTGCAGAGCATGAAATTTGGGATTACAAGCTGCAAATTGAGTAAAACTGAAAATATCTTGCTGCAGGGGCTTCTGCCTGTACTAAAACTCCTGAAGGCTCTGTGTGAGGCTGAGCCTCGTGAAATTATTTAGATGTGAAATAACCAGATGAATGAAATTGAGGTTGAGTTATCCTGTTTTCCTCTATTGGGAAACTGTCGGGCGTATTTGCATAGTAAACATTCTAAATTTTGTAACCTGAGGTGGTTACTAGCTCGCCCTCTCTCATCTTCAAATCTCTGTATGTTATAAAGGATATGATTTGGAAGGCAGCCTTGTCCAGCATGTACAGCAGTAGACTGGTAGTCCAGGACTTGGGCTTAACTCCAAGTTGGTCATCTGGGCTCCTAGCTGTGTATTATTGGGGATCCGATCTATGATGATTACCTGACGTAGAAGGCCAAGTTGGCTGATCAATGTGATGTTGGACAGTCTTTCCAAAGTAACACTGTGATAGCATTTCCCGTGGGAAAGCTGAGGTTCGACTGTATGATGACTGCTGGCCCTTGATTTCGGGACGTTACTGGAAGCCTTTTAAGGGATTCTGCTGACATAATGCAAAAGTATCAGTCTTAATTCATGGATGCTGTCACAGTTACAGGGAAGGCTGCACTTTATAATCCTTTGTCTGTCTAGAGTTCCCCCTTTTGGAGTCAGGTTTCACTACCTTCACCCCTCAGTCCTTCCACTCTTACCATGCAGTCCTTCCATTCTTAGTCTAATGAGACTCTTAGACTGAATCTCTGGGTTGCAGCCTTGCTGTTTACCAACTGTTACCCTGATGGGCCAAACTGGGTTTGGCACCTGTAAGCCCTTTTCCTCTTGGGACCAGTGATTACCAAGATGACTCAAAATCAGCTTCTTCAAAACCAGGCATTATTTATTTACCCAAAGGTACATAGCACATGGAACAAAAAGTAAAACCAAAATACGTTTCTACACAAATTTCCCCTTTTAACTTTCTTTGCCATCTTGGGTGAGTCCTTCTCAGTTGTCTCTGTCTCTGGGGTGGGGAAAAAAGACTGCTCTTTGGCAGCATGCTCTGGGTGTGCTAGAGGCCCAACATTTATTGTCTTTCCCCCTTCCCCACTCCAAAACAGCTTACCCTCCAAGTCCATTTGTTCTCTGTCTGGAGCCTGGCAGAACAAGTTTATTCCTCTATGGAGGGGGTTGTCAGCCAGACTTCAGTGGGAGGTGAAGTTTCAAAGAAATTCACATGTGTATTGTCTTTGGAATATGGTGATTTGGCTTATCGAAAGTCATTGTCTGCACTTCCTGCATATAGCCAGACCACAGCTTAAGTTTGAGTTCAAGCAGGTAGCACTACAAACTGAGCAGGTATAATTTTCATAACAAATAATACAGCTAACTCCCTCATTTTCCACAGATGCCAACAAAACTTCTAAGAGTGAAATGCTTGTTGATCCACTTATTTGTCTACTAGATGGTTATTTAGTGGTAAAGCAGTTCAGTTGTATTTTTACAGTAATACTTTGTTGCACTATAATCTGTCTGGGTATTAGTTATTAGCTTTATTGAACTATAAGGATTTACCCATTCCTCATTTTTTGAGCAATTTCCAGAGGGAGTGCAGGCAATTTGAGTCTTGGTCACTGAACTTTTACCTGAGGAGCTTCAGCTACTTTACCTGGACAGTGTTTTAGATTCTGGTCCTGTTAGGACATCTTTATTATTTGGATTGTTTTATTTTTTTTAATTGTTGGGAGGACTTTGTAAAAACAAAAAAACCCAAGAGCTGCCAGCTGAGAAGTTGTCTAATGTAGAGGGTGAAGGATCGTTTTCAAGTGCATATATAAAGGGTTATTAACTGGTCCTCTTAAGCTTTAAAATAATAGAATTATTACAAATAATGAACATTAAGCATGCAGACATCCCCGCATCCATTGTTGTTGTCTTTTGTAGACAAAGCCTGTGTTCATCAGATATGCCAGAGTAAATAAACATACATATTTACACTGCTCTCTGTTCTCATCACTTTCCGACTGTTGCCAATTCCAGTAACCCTCTTAAAAACAACCTTTCCCGCCACTGAATCTAGTATAAATCTGTCGCTACCTCCCAAACATGGCCAGACCATGAAGAATGTCTATAATGAGAGTCAGTAGTTTCCTAGATTTTTTTTTTTTTTTTTAATGGAACAAACATTAGACCATTTAATTTTAACCTACTTAGTTCCTAGTCATTAGATATAGAGTAGAGCTTCCCAGTAGACCAGTAGCTCTTGTGAGGACAAAATTGAAATGGAGAGTGGTCTTGGAATTTATTTACCATGACCTGCTGTTCCATTCCTTGAAATCTGCAGTTAGCATTGGTCCTCTCGTGGACAGAAGGTAAACATGCCATATACTGGAACTAGGAAAATTTATAAACAGCATGTGGAATGGCTTATGTGTTGTGAATTATTGGTTGTTGCTCTGTGCCAAATCACTGGCAATAATTTGTGCATATTAATTCATTTGGATGCATATAGTTTCTGTTGTACAGAAGCCGTTGGCAGTTAGCCTACACCTTAAGTTATTAAAACGTGAAATCTGTTTTGAGTGGGGGTAGAAACTTGTATGCAGCATATGGTGTGATATTGGGGAGAAAAAAGAAGGCTGTGGATGTAAATTTTATTTTGTCAGGTTAGTGGGAGTAACTCTTGTTCTTTAAAGATACCATCTGCGCAGAATTTTCATTCTTGCCTCCAGTGTAGGTCATGCAGGAACTCTCCAAACATTTAAGTTTGGTTATTGGAGTTTTATTTTTTACCCTCTGATTTACCTACACACTTGTTTAAGGGCTCTTTCCTTACTAAGCACTTTCCATCTAAAAGTACCTCAGAGGCCCCAGAACATGCCAGCCCTTATAAATGTGACTGGCAAAACAACTAGACCTGAATTATTCAACTGGCTTCTAACGATCACAGCTCCACCTCCCTCGGCCCCCACCTCTCTTTTCTGAAGTTGGATAGCTTTTATCTCTTTTCCCAGAATTCACGTCATTACCAAATTACTTGTTTTTGTATGCTCTAGTTCCTGGGATTTTGATGTCTTCGACATTGGGCTACATTGTGTTTGACACATGATAGCTCCTATTTCAGTAATTTTGGCTGTATTAAAAGCTTCTCCAGACTCTTATTCAACTCCCCCATTTTTGTAATCCGCTCTTATGCATTTCCATCCTTAGATTGAATGGAGATGCACCATTGCCTTAAGGCTTCTGCCCCACTCTGCATCGTATCTCTGTGCTTCGTGCAGTATAAATGTTTACATGTGATTCTTTCAATGCACTCCTTTGTGGTACACTGAATGATGTTTGTTGTTGTTACTCTGGTGCCGGATGCAGCATGGAATGTAGCAATGCCCCTTCTGTTCTGTCTCTTTTCCAGTGGACTCCATCTCTTGATGTTCTAGGGATTAGACAAGCAGATCCATAGTGCATCACAATAAAACATTGAGTTCCAGTGATATAAGCAGATGGAACATTTTTCCACCACAAGATTTTGAGAGTTCCAGAGATGTACATACCCACTTTCAATAATGGGAGACCCTGAATGAAGTTGGTATAGATTGGTGTCCAGCTGAAACATATAGGAAAAGACTGGTTCTCTTTTAGATCTTTGTGCATTGATATGTCTTTGGTGCCGAGTGCTTCCAGAGGAGATCATTAGAACTCCCACTATGGAACTTAGTGTCTTATAGCTCCCAGCTTTACTCTAATTGCCCCTTTCAGTCAGACAGAATCCCTTCTGTGGGGCTTGGCACTGCATCAATTTCCTCTCTTGAGACTCCAGTGCATTGGTGCCTCCTGTGAACCTGGCCTCCTGCTGCTGCTGTGAGATTTGACACATCTGCTCCTTCTCTGCATGTTGGCACATTAGTGCATCCTCTAGTGTAGAGCGTGGAATGTTACACTCAGTAAAGCTTGGCACACCAGTACCTCCCCTTTAATCTCTGTGTTTATCTTCCAGCACCTTGATATGTGCATTGATGACTCAGGCAGGAGCCTCTGAGAACTTGGGAGCTCTCTGAGATTTTGACAGATTCTCAGGATATCTAAACATTTGGACAGGCAGAATATGGGTATATATTTTCTTACTAATGCAAGCGTCTCTCTGGTGCAGTGAGAGGGGGATACTCTTTGAGACATCAGCCTTCTCTGTATTTTCAGTCAGGAGTGTTCTAAAGCATGGCCATTTAAACAGAAGCAAGAGGATTCTCTACCGGGGTTGTCAGTGCAATTGGGTCTCTGTAGGTTTGGTTGTTTGACTCCACTATCCTTTTTTGTTAAGTGTGAAATCTCTGTTCTTATTGAAATGCAAGAGGTGCAAAGTCATGACTCCTGTCATAAGAAGCTTTGTCCTCACTGTGTTTTTTCTTGCCTCTTAAGGGAGCAATAATTTGGAACACAAATAATAATAATCGTACCTAGTTCTTCTATAGCGCTTTTCCTCAATCAGTCTCAGAACACTTTACAAAAGAGGTAAGTATCGTTATTCCCCATTTTACAGATAAGGAAATTGAGGCAGAGAGGTGAATTGACTTGCTTAATAACTGAAGAAGTGTCCAAATTGCCCCTTTTCAGGAAAGACAAGGATTGATTAGTTTACCAGCTCTCTACTGATCCTGACGTGCTGGTTTACCCAGCTGGAGATGGCAGTGGCTGGCCTGATCGAGTGGGAAGCCTGGCCACAGACCACTTAGCACAAAGACCTCTTGCTCCCCTGCAACCCAGAATGCGTCTGCCTGGCAGCCTGGTTCCTTTTTAGGGCAGTGCTCTAGAGGCATAATGTTTGAGTAGGTATATTGTGAAGGTCTGTCTTTTCCAAGAAGAGCTTATTACTTAAGTGAGAGTTTATGCTCCTGCCCTCACTCTCACAGATCTTGGGAGACAGGCCAGTCCTCGCTTACAGACAGCCCCCCAACCTGAAGCAAATACTCACCAGCAACCACACACCACACAACAAAAACACTAACCCATGAACCTATCCTTGCAACAAAGCCCAATGCCAACTCTGTCCACATATTTATTCAAGTGACACCATCATAGGACCTAATCACATTAGCCACGCCATCAGGGGCTCGTTCACCTGCACATCTACCAATGTGATATGTGCCATCAATGCCCCTCTGCCAAGTACATTGGCCAAACCGGACAGTCTCTACGCAAAAGACTAAATGGACACAAATCTGACATCAAGAATCATAACATTCAAAAACTGGTAGGAGAACACTTCAGTCTCTGTGGCCACTCAGTAAAAGATTTAAGGGTGGCAATTTTGCAACAGAAAAGCTTCAAAAACAGACTCCAACGAGAAACTGCTGAGCTTGAATTAATATGCAAACTAGATACCATTAACTTGGGTTTGAATAGAGACTGGGAGTGGCTGGGTCATTACACACATAGAATCTATTTCGTTAAGTATTCTCACACCTTCTTGTCAACTGTCTAAATGGGCCATCTTGATTATCACTACAAAAGTTTTTTTCTCCTGTTGATAATAGCTCATCTTAACTAATTAGCCTCTCTCAGTTTGTATGGTAACTTCCAACTTATCTCTGTGTGTGTGTGTGTGTATACACACGCTTACTATATGTTCCATTCTGTGCATCCGATGAAGTGAGCTGTAGCTGACGAAAGCTTATGCTCTAATAAATTTGTTAGTCTCTAAGGTGCCACAAGTCCTCCTGTTCTTTTTGCGGATACAGACTGACACAGCTGCTACTCTGAATCCTGCTCTTCTGGTTCCCTTTTGAATGTCCCCCAGAAAAACTGTTCAACCCTTTTGATTAGTCAGGTTTGTTTAAACATAGACCCATTAGCACTGGATATATGCTTGATAAATACATTTGATTTCCCTCCCTGCCTCCATTTATTTTTAAAAATCCCTTAATCATTGGACATTAATAAAAGAGCCTGCCAAAAATGATGAGTTTTCTTTTCAGCAACTCTATCCATCTGAACTCAGGTTTCTTACTTGGAATTTCATTCCCAAGTGACAGCAAAAAGTGAATGAGCCAAAGTTATAGGTACATCAAAACATCAGACACATACGAGCTAGGTGAGTTCCTGTGAATTTGATACTCGCTGAATCACAAGATCTGACAATGAAAATCTTCCATAATGTCTTAAAAGGAGTAGAGTCCCAGGTAACTAACTTTCCCTATGGTATATGTAAATAAGAAAATAATTTTATGTCTGAAATATAGGCGGGCAGAATGCACGAAACAGCAAGTGACAGTAGGAAACTTAATTTTTATTTGTATTAAATAAAATGTGGTCTTTAAATTTACCAGGGTCTTCACCATTCTCTTTCCCACTCTTCTGCCAGATGATGTACACAGCTAAAAGGTTCAAAACAAATTTTGCCTGAAGTGTAAATCCTTAGCTTGAGCTCTTCTTTGTTAACTCTAATTGATTAGACTAGAGTTTGGGAGACTGCACAGTAAATCAATATCGGTTTATTACAGTCATAAATATTTAACAGCTTTTTTCAGCTGCAGAATTAACTGAATATATGACCTTAGCTTGGGTTTTATATAATTAGTAATAAACATTGTGAGCTTTAGAAATAACTGTGTTTGTTGTGCCAGTCCCCTTCCCTTGCAACTGGGCACAGATATTCTCTCTTTGCCTGGCCTAACTGAAACCAACATAGACTAGTTTCAGAGTAGCAGCCGTGTTAGTTTGTATTCACAAAAAGAAAAGGAGTACTTGTGGCACCTTAGAGACTAACCAATTTATTTGAGCATAAGCTTTCGTGAGCTACAGCTCACTTCATCGGATGCATACAGTGGAAAATACAGTGAGGAGATTTATATACACACAGAACTTGAAAAAATGGATGTTATCATACACACTGTAAGGAGAGTGATCACTTAAGATGAGCTATTACCAGCAGGAGAGCGGGGGGTGGGGAAGAGAAAACCTTTGACTGGAAGTATACCTGATCTCATTGGTTTATACACAATCACCATTTTCCCCCTTTACACTATGGGAAATCCTCATTGGCAGAAGACAAATGAGGCAGTCATGATATCATCAGAGCTACACGAATGCTGCATCAGAACTTGTCGGCAGAAGTTGCTCATGGAGCATTTTTCATCCTTTGAAGCCCAGAAGTTGTTACACCTGTAATGTTCCTTTTCTTCTGTCCTGGAAATGTGGTGGTTACTCCCAAACCACAGTGCTACTAGCAGCTGGTTAGGTTGCAAAAGGTGCATTGCAGAGGAAGGTTTTATTTTTACTTGTGGTCTTAACTGTGTCTTTATGCTATATAAAGATGTCTTTGAAGTTTTTTTTTCCCCAGAATTATTTTGTTTTCATTTAAAAAAAAAAAGTATTGCAGTACTAACAGGTTTTGACAAAATCTGAGTTTTAGGCCGTCTAAATAAATATCACCTCCCTGCTTTAACTGAGTACTCAGAGGACTGCCGCTTCTGTTTCCTTTTATTGTTATTTTCTTATTTTACTAGTTTGCTTGTCCTCCAGAGCCAAGACCCACCATTTCTAATGGGAAAGAAAAAAACAGCTTTTGGAGAAGGGAAAAGTGAAGCTGATATGGAGAGCTAGCAGATAACACGGTCTTGGCTCCCTCTTCTGCTTCCAGTTGTCCAGGTTCTTCCTGGTGAAAAAGTGTCTAGATGCCTTTCCTGAAACTGAGGAAGAGCCACCATAGATGCCTTCTCTAGGGGCCACTGCTACAGAAAGAGGAGAGGAAGTAGAGTGGTGACTCTCGGAATAGGGCTGCCAGCAAACAGGAGCTGCCATGAGGAGAAGAATCAGCCCATGGTCCAAGGAAAGCTGCAATCTGGACAACATTTACAGGGAAGAAGATGCCCAAGTAGCATGGAAGTGTGTGCAAGAAGGAGAGAAGAACAGAATGAGTGACACAATGAATTGCAAAAGTACCAGTGTAATGATTTTTCTTCCCTCCCATCTCCTCCCCCCCTCCCCCGGGGATAAAATGCATATGGCATTAAAGATAGATTTTAAAAAGTAAAATACCTCAGTACTTTCTTATTACTACTTAAACAGGTAAGCAATTGCTGTATTTTCCAAAGGGATGTTTCATAATTGCATATAAGAAAGTAGGTTGATTGGTCAGTCATGAATGGAAGAGAAGTTGCTCTGTTAGACTATCTTTCTATTAAACTGTTTGAAGGCCCCTGTCTTAGTGAATCAATAAATAGTAAGAGTATTTTAGAGATTTTTTTTGTTCTGTGTAGAATATTCTCCCAGGACTGTTTGGTGAGGACGTTAGCATTGAAATATGGACTTACCTCAGTTTCCATTTTTGCTGTGGATGTCAGTGAGATCCTGGCTTGAATCGTGCATTCAAATTGGTATTTTTCTCTCTTGTGAAGTAAAGAATAGAATGTCATCATATATTAATGTCACAGGTGTGCAAACCTTCTAATATGGGGAAACAGTAATGCCTTGAACAATATGCTACCCACTTCAAATTCTCCAGGGAGTTTTATCGATTAATATTCTCTGGATAACCAAGGTTTAAAAAGAATCCTGTGCTGAAGAATAGCTCTGTGTAAATCTAAAGTTTGTGTCTCTCACAAACAGAAGTTGGACCAATAAAAAGAGATTATGTCACCCACCTTGTCTCTCTAATATCCTGGGACCGACACAGCTACAGCTACACTGCATAATTGCAAAGGAACATTGGCATCTGTTCTTGTGTTATATAGTTTAGATATATTTGCATTATCTGCTTCCTTTGTATTTTTGGTACATAAATTTGTGATCATGGCTAGTATGTGTGCTTGATTTCAGAGTTCCATGTTGTAGCAGCCACTTGGGGCGTTTTCAGAAAAACACAGTGTGGCTCACTGTGCTGAGAAGAAATCTTAGCCCATCCCCAGTAAATAATGAGTACTAAGAATTTAACCTAGGATTTTTTTTTTAATCTTGTGGGTTATCTTTGAGGTATTCTGTACTGTTGAATTTCTTAGATCTGATTGGTTATTACGTGTGGTGTCCATTGTGGCCATCTTTGTGGTATTGCTCAAGTTGTATTTTCAGCAAAGCTTACCACTAACTGATGAGCTGTTCCCCTGGCACACCAATCCTAAGAAGAAAAAACCTCATAATATAGCATCCATTCAACTGTATTCCATGGTTGCCCCCTGAAACAGCCTAGCTCATGGGAAGGATTGCTCTGCATTTCTTTGATTTACTCCATAGTGACCTCTACAATAAATCAGCTGCTATTTAAATTAAGGAGTAGATTCACTTATCCTATCAAAATCCATCTTGCACCAATCCACCACTGGATGTTTGTTTGTTTGTTTGTTTATTTATGTGTGTATTTATTTATTTTTATATATATATATATATATATATATATATATATATATATATATATGAAATGTGTGTAAACTTCTGCAACATACAGATGATGAATTCCTTAATTGCTTAGCACTGCACACTTCTTTCCATTTCTTTATTGGATAAAAAAATTTCTAACCGCTTTTCTTTTGGTTGACAATTCTCCAATGAATTTTAAAAAATTAAAATAATTAAAACATTTCTGTTACCAGCCTATGGGTTCTGTCATTAATATACAACAGAGTACCCAATGTGGAAATCCCAGCTCCTGACTGAGACACATTAATTCTGTGGGAAAGCCTTCTTTGATAATAATAGTTAGAGACATGCATTTTTCCTGCATAGCTCTGGTTACATCTGCCCTGTGAGCTAGGGGTGTGATTCCTAGTTCCTATGGACATACTTGTGCTATCTCTTATCTGAGCTAGCAAACTAAAAATTGTCGTATAGGTGCGGTAGCATGGGCAGCGATGGCATGGGCTCGCTGCCCTGAATACATATACATACAGGGTACAGGAGAGTTTGTCCTCAGCGTAGCTAGCCGGTGCCGCTGCTGTTGTTCGTGCTATGTGAGCTGTGCCACTATTTTTAGCATGCTAGCTCAGATGAGAGCTAGTATGAGTAAGTCTGCAGGAGCTGAGAATCATACCCCCCAACTCATAGTGTAGACATAACTTATGACTGGGAATAAATCAGTTTCTGTATCTAAGTGGCTATATTAAGGGTAATCTTTGAATCTCAGATCTATTTTTAAGGTTTATTTGTAATCAGTAGAAACTGTGGTTCTCTAGCTAGGCTACCATTGCAGGTTTGCCCTGCTGTGTCTGTAGTTCAGTGCTGTGAAACTACCTTGGCATTGATTTTAATTGAAGATACAGATTGATGCAAGGTCACTGCAGAGCTTCTGCAGCATTGATTTTCAACACTGCCGAAGGCTGCGGAAGTAAGTTTCTTCCCCAAGTTCTAGTAGGTAGGTGTCAGAAGGCGACTGTATTGGAGTGCAATAGCCAGTTAAAATTTATGCCTACTGCATCTCTTCAGGTCATCCACTGACTTTTTTTTTTTTTTTTTTTAAATGAGTGGGTGCTTCATTGAGACATAACCAGTTATGTTTTCTACAACACGGCCATAAGGCACATATATATGCCACAAAGTACTATATGTATACAAGGGGCTTAAGCTATGGTTGCTAAAGGAACCTTAACTGAGGTACCTGAATGTTGTGCATTTAAACTGTCATTTTAACATGGGCTTTTTCAGACTAAACACTGAGAAATGTGACCTGACATACATCTAACATTTTTGTGTAGTATTTTGATAATCTAAAAAGTGGGGAAATTACTTTCTTTAAAAAATCATGGGGGCAAGAATGACTCTTTAAGAAAAATAAATACATTGTGAAGCATCTGAAAGCTTGCCTCCTTGCAGCTAGTAAGGTCACAGCTTTGCAGTTGCCATGTAAGATACATATCCAGGTTTGTGTGTGCCATGAGTTACTCAGCTTCAGAACAAGTTGCATTTGGTAAATTTAATTAAATGGACTGACTGAGGTCAACTGCAGCTGGCACAGGAGGAAAAATTTATTATGTTAATTAGGTAAACAAATTGGCAATGAGAATGAAACCCAATTGTTTTTGGTTGGTTGTGACATTTTTAAAACAACTGAGAGCTTTCTATTCTGCTAACTGGTCCATCCATGTGGAAAATCTTTCTTCTAGAATCTAACGATATATGTATTTTCCAGGTTAAGCAGCATACCGGAGTCACCCGTATTTTTTCAGGAGGGGAGAGTTCTTTATGTTTTATTACTATCCAGATGCGGTAGATTGCCAGGAGTGTGTGTAGGTGGTACATATCAATTCATGGTGTATATTTATAAATATCTGTGGTTTTTTTTTCTAGATGGATTTTGATTTAAGATCCTCCATAGCTACCATCTTAATATATTCATTGCGGAATCCTTCCCTCCCTCCCCCCATACTAGCAAAAGATTTCTATTATGCAATCAGTTATTTCAACCATAACTCAAATAATGGAAAAAAAAGTTACAGAAAAATTTTTGCATGGTGTTTAAAAATTCAGATAGATGGATTTCATTTTAAAATCCAAATGTTTAGTTTGGACACTGAAATTTGTACTCTTTCCTCTGTGTCTTTTCTAATATAGTTGCTTTGCAGATATTCAGTGTGGAGCAAGTGTGTAATGTTTATGAGGCAGCTTGCAGTGTAATGGCTCTAAAATAGTCCTCTAGTTTAGTTTATCTATTATTGGCTCTGGTTCTTCATAGTGTTTCCTATTGACTTGTTCTTCCTTTAAATTCTTCTAGCTCTTACATTAGTTGTCTTCCTCACTAAAGCCCTTATACTTATATTCAAGAGGGAAAATGGACCCATTCCAAATTTAGGAACAGGTCAATGTTTTTTACAGGTAATGGCCAACCAGCTCTTTTCTACTCTGTAACTCATCTAATTAAAATACAGGGACACTACCTGTTCAGTTCCCACAGTGCTCTAGAGCTCTTTTGTGAGCTAAGCTTCAGAAGTCAGCTGGAAGTCACAAGTCAGCTCAGAGCAGAAAAATTAGTGAAGCTCTTCAAACCTTGTTGGTTTAACAGTTTTGTTTGTTGAGTTAAAAAATGGAAGTGGTGATAGAAGTATATTCGGGTGGGTTTGCACTTAAATGCTGTGCAGAAGAAGAGGGTTACAGGAGGGATTTGAGATGGTTGGAGCCTAGGACAGGGAGGTGATTTCAGGGATAAGGAGTGATGACAACATCCACAGTTGAGTGAATCAAGGGAGCAGAACAGGGAGAATAAGCATAGTATAAGCCTTATACTTGACAAGCAAGAGGCTGTTAGTGACTTTTTGGGGAATGTAATTTCAGTGGAGGGGAGAAGGCAGGAGCCCCATTGGGGAGGTTGGATGAAAGTCAAAGGGGAAGGAAGGGACGTGGGCGCGACAGGCCATAGCTAGAAAGGGCAGTGTGACTGAGTGAAAGCTCCCTATGGATGGGGGAAAGAGCTCAATTGACTGTAGAGGAAAAGGAGCCAGAAGGGAAGGAAAAGTGGTTGAAAATCAGGCAAGGAAGGAATATGGGAAGGCAGAAATCTCATCTGTATTATCTCTTCCCTAAAACTTCATTATAAGGCTGTACGAGCTCAGCTGCCAGCCAAGGTAAGATCCATTCTGAATGCCTCTTCATCAAATATTTGAGTACAACATGTGAACGTTTTACTCAGATAACACTTTAAGGGAGTTCTTCTCGAAGAGCAGTGAAAGAAATGTGTCTTCTGGCTATGAAAAAATGTATGTGTTAAAGGTGTTCTGACTGACTAGAGATGACTTCATAAAAACGAATCTGCATTTGGTGGTCTCGGTTCATTTACTAGCTGGCAAGTGTCAAAATGATGAAAACCTCACCATAGTTGACCCTTTTGGCATTCCAGCGAAATGCAAATACATCCGAGGGATATTTAAATCCAAACTATTTCATTGCTCCCTTTAAAAAAGTTAAGAGTTAGGCAGTTTAGGCCCAAAACTTAGTAACTGTGTCCCGTAACCAGCAATGAGGATTGTTATACATTTCATCACCTTGTTCCCATTAGATATAGCGGCAACAGTCTGCAAACAGCCTACTACTTGTGAATGCCTTACTGTGATATATTGAGCAGATAACTCAATATATCAAACTCAGTCCCTGTTTTTTTCTTTTTTCTAAAAATATGGAACGCTTCATGAATTTGCATGTCCAAGGAAGTAGCAACAGCCGAAGGAAGTTACTGAAACTCATCAGTTGCATTGCACAAGCCCAGCATCATAATAGATTTGGGTGATGCAAAACACTAACAATCATACAACTTGGTAGATGCTGCCTCTAACTTGATGACGCGTAATAAGAATGAAGAGACATTTAGTTGTCTTCATCGGAGCACACACAATCCAAAGGACACAGCTGCTGCTCTTGCTAAAATAGAAAGCATGGTATCCTAAGAGCCGAAGTCTGTTAAATTTTAATTTGGCTTTCTATCTTGGATATGTGCATTGTTCTTCCATGGCACTGTAAGAAGAATGGGAGATGAGTGTACTTAGATTAGGTTTAATCAAGTAGTGATAATGAGAGATGGATGTTTTGTTGCAACTGGAGCACATTAGGAATTAGAAACACAGGTAGTGCCATATCATTTCAGGCCAAAGGTCCAATTACTGGTATGCAGTCTCTCAGTGGCCCATAACAAGCACTTCTGAGAAGAATATAAGATTCCCCATACCAGCTGATTAGGCAATAGTATGCTTGTGGGAAAGATTATTCCTGACTTCAAGCAGTTAGTACTTATTTTATATCCTGAAGTATGAAGATTGATACCCATATAAACTTTTATTCTAGATAGTCTAGACATTTTATAGAGAATTCTTATGTGAAGCCTAGTAAGGTCTGTCCTTCATAATCTTGTGGCTGTGAGTTATTTACAGTTTAATGACTCATTGTGTAAATATGTTATAAATTAGTTGCCATGTAATGTAGTTGACTATTCCCTTGTTTTTGTATTATAGCACAAGATATAATATGAGCTCCTGATTGACTTTTTCTAGACTGTTCATTATTTTTATATACCGCTATCTTTCCATCGCTTACTCGTCTTCCCAACTAAATTATCTTAATCTTTTTAATCTCTTGTATGGAAATATTTCCAAGACTCAAATCCATTGCCCTTTTTTAGTTCCTTTTCTGTCTAGCGCTGTATCCTTTTAAAGATGCGATGACCAAAACTGAACAGAGTACAAGGTTTTGTATAATATTTTTAGTTTTAGTTTCTTGCTTAGGCCTTTTTTCTTGTTCGTATTTGGGACTGCCATTGCACATTGATCTAATGTCTTCAGAGAGTAGTCCTCAAAGATGCTTCGGTCATCTTTTCCTGAACTTTCACAGTTGGCTTATAACTCATAAGCATCTCTGCGTAGTTCATATTGTTCCTTCTGGCATAAACTTTCTTGTACTTGTCCATGTTGAGTTTCATCTGCCATTCAGATCACCTATCTTTGTTAGATCCTTTTGGAGTTCCCTTGAGACACGTTTAGGCCTTACTAATCTAAACAGTTCGGACATCTATAAACTTTTACATCTCATTGTTCATTGCTACTCTTCTTTGAGTTCACTAATATGCTAACTAACACCAGTCATAGTGTAAATGTTTGGGGCAACCCTGTTAACTTTCTTTCATGTTGAAAATTGACCATTTATACCTGAACTCAGTTTTCTGTATTGTAACCAGTTTCTGATCTGACAGAATTTATTAATTTCTTTACTTGCCTTTTATGAGCGATCATTTGGGCATTGTTTACTGCCCTTTCTCTGTCTTCTCTGTGATACCACCACCACCACCAGCTAGCTCAACACATAACCTGTGGGTGGAGGAGAGATCAGCTGGTAGATGACTGGCCCAGCAAGATAGCAGGGGTTAGGCAACAACCATGATGCTGCTCCTGGCTGCCTGTTCTGCAGACTAGGTAATGGGTACGCCCCTTCAACTGACAAATGTGGTTTGTGTCCCCCAGGGACCCAGGTCTGCAGAAGAATGGAACTGGCTTTAAGCTGCGTCTAGGCCACAGCAAATTCACGTTGAGATTATTTTTAGGTCTTTAACCTTACTCTGAATAGGAAATAACTGCCCTCCTGCTATGGCTTACCTTCTGTCTGCAGGGCATTTTGCATGGTTGCAGGTCACTGTACAGATAAATTGGCTTACAGTTAATAACAGCCTGATATTTACAGATGTTGCAGGTTTCGTGTGTAGATCTTTGTGGACTCACAATTTGAAACTTAATTCTTTTGCACATTTGCCAGTAAGAGGAAATTACCTACCTCTGTATTCTACAGACATCATTTGTCTTGTATTTTATTCCTTACAACTACAAAATCCAAAAGTTCAGTTATCCAGATGTTGTTAAATATAATTTACATAGCTTGCATGTCCAACAGTTCAATTTTGCCTGTTAAGGTGGCACTTGTTCGAGGTGGTGTGGGTTGTTTTTTTTTTCCCCTGCTCTGGCAGGCTACAGAACAGCACAATATTTTGGGGGGTGGGGGGTGTGTCTGAATTTTTTAAGCATACGTGAAAGGAAAAATATTCTCCCAGATTTCCATTTCACCTCTGTTCCTCCAGTGAGCATTCTGGTATCCTACTGGTTGATGCAGGCTTTCTCCTCGTAAAGCACCACAGTACAGTCCATTGGCTGGTGTTTCGGTTCAGCAACGTACCAGGTCACACAAATGTCTTCTATCTTCTCTCTCCCCCATCAAAGCTTTGTGGATTTTTTGTTGTTAGTGAAGCTCAGCTCTTACCTGGCTCTTCTGGAAGAGTGCCCCCATTTAACTATGCAATTCCTGACCTGACCAGGAGCAATGACAGTTAGTCCTACCATTTGGGAAAGCATGAAGAAGTTAAACTTACTGTTAACTTACAACAAGCACAGATCCAATATATTTCACTCTACCTACCTACCTTCATACACAGGGGAAGGAGAGAATTAGTTTCTCAAAGCAGTCAGAGTGTTTTTAAGATTGGAAATATATATTGTATGTCAATTTGCAGTTTTACTGGCACTGCTGATTTTTGTGATGTAAAAAAATACAGCATCCATCTTGATGGTGATAATACATTTTGAAATGTAAAGAGGGCATGAAATCTAATAATAATTCCTGCTGGTTATTGTTTCCCTGAAATAATAAATTACTCTTCCTCCCTCATCTCTCCAAAAGCAGGTGACTTACGATGTTGGCAGAACTCAGTAGAATCTCAGAATTAATTGCGGGGAATTTCCACATCAAAATGTGGGCTGCTGTTTGCAGAAGCCTCCTGTTAGAAGTATAAACTGAGTAATATAAATAGTGGTGATAAACAAATTCAGCATCCTAACCGTACCTTCATAAGAGAGATTTGTATTTGCATTTAAAGAAAGTAACTAGTGCACCTTCCCAGACACCAGGCATCTGCAGAAACCCCTTTTCCTTACAGCAGACTGTTAAGGTGTTTGTTCTCTTGAAGTAATTAGAAGAAGGTGAGTCGCTGATTTAGTCTAGAGGCTTGTGGTTGAATTTTTTTTTTTAAACTTGGCTGTGGTGAAATTTTTACTATAGCTCTGTGTTAAACTAAATTAATTCCCAGCAGTCATCTTCTAGTTTGCGCACAAACCATGCTACAAGAAATCTTAGATACAAATCTACTCTAACTTGATTCTCAACTTCTTTTGCTAAGCATCTCTTCTCCTAGCCACAGTGTGCAGAATTCCTTCTGCCCACAGCGGCCTTGTTAAGTAACCATTAAACACAAAGAGGGAGAGATGACTTCTCTTATGGTTAAGACACTGAACTGGAGATCAGGAGAGAGTGTTCCATTTCCAGCTTTGCCACAGACTTCCTGTGTGATTTGGACCTGTGTGCCATTTTGCACAAGGGGATAATAACCCTCCCTACCTCACAGGGGTCTTGAGAGGGTACAGTAAATTAAAAAAAAAAAAAAAAAAAAATACTTGGGAAGTGCTCAGGTACTACTACTGTGATTGGCATGTTGTAAGTACTTACAACCACAGCGGGCCCTCTCAAAAGGAACACACCAGCCTAAACAGTGACGAAGTGGAAGCATCCAGACAATGTTTTAGAAGCGGCAGAATTAATCAAAAATGCATGATGTTGGTTAGGTTTTGACAGCCAAAATGACCACTAATTTCACAAAAGGTCATGCTCTTTCCTGTGTAGGCTTACGTGCCAGTCATTCAATGAATTTCTAGTTTCTGTAGCATGCCCCAGCAGAGAGCACTGTGTTGTAGCAACCAGGCAAGGTACTAACAAACTTCAACAGGACTTTATTTTTAAAGTGGAAACCTCTTTACCAAGCTGCTGTTGCACCCTCGGTAGCTCTCACTCCACCTCCTCAACTCCCTCCCCCCTTTCCTGTTTCCTGTCCTTTCAGACTCCCAACAGCCAGTGCTCCCAATTCTCATAATTACAAGCAGCATCTAAACACCCCATTCCCTCCTCTCTTAAGAAACTCTCCCAATTAAAAAAAACATAGCTGTTCTAACCACAGGAAAAAATATGAAACAAGACACTATACTGTTGGCAGAAATATTACACTGAAAACACTGTAGATACTACATAACGTAATCTCTAGTCCAGACAGGTGGTCGTCTGGGTCTGACAGGCCATCTCTCAAGCCCCGGTTCCAGTGCAATGTCTTGTTGTGTTGATACTACGGTGAAGTCATCCAATGAAGACTGGGTGTTGGCATAATCTCCTCTTTGTGCATAAGCAGGTGCAAGATAAGAAGCATTCCATACCCGTCCATCAGAAAGTCGATAGGTGTAAGGTCCCTTCTTCTCTATGATTTTAAGAGAAGCTGTGAATTTATGGTCCCCTTTGCATAAAATTCCAGGTTTTAGTATTCTAACAAAGGAACCACACTCAAACTTCAGTTCCTTAGCACCCTGCCGCTTGTCTGTGAAAGCCTTAGACTTTGCTTGGTTCTGTTCAACTGTTTTTCTCACATCATCTTCAGTTGGGGCATCAGGTCGCACCTTTAACAATCCAGCAATGTTCAGTTTAGTATTCATCTGTTTCCCATGCAGTAACTCTGCTGGTGATCTTTGCATTGTGGCATGTCGTGTAGCCCGGTATGCTTACGAGAAATCAGTAGTGAAGGTTATCCACAACTGCCCTTCCAGTTTAGCCGTTTGCAAACTCTCTTTCAAACTTCTGTTAAACCGTTCGATTTCCCCATTTTCTTGAAGGTAATATAGGGATTACCTTCTGTGTAAAATGTTTCTCTGTGCTAGAAAAGTTTCAAACTCCAGGGAAGTAAATTGACTACCATTATCTGAAACCAGTACTTTGGGGTTACCTTTCCTGCTAAAAACTGAAGAGAGGAACTTAATTACTGTAGCAGAAGAGATTTGTGATGTAAACGCTATCTCAGGCCATTTACTGAAATAGTCTATTAAAGTGATGGCATAACGGCAGTCACTTGGAGCAGTATCAAAGGGTCCTACAGTGTCAATCGCCACTTTTTCCCATGCAGATTCAGGAAGAGGAACAGGCTGTAATGGAGGGGTATGTGTCACTGCTGTCTTATCATGCATTTGGCAAGTGACACAGGATTTTATGAGTGCTTCAGTTTGAGAGTCCATCCCTGGCCACCAATACAGATCCCGTAGTCATTGTTTGGTTCTGACAATTCCTTTATGAGTATCGTGTGCCAGGTTTATGAGTTTTGACTGTAATTCTTCTGGCACAAGTAGCTGGTGTGTACCTCGTAGCACACAGCCATCAAGCAAAGAAAGTTCATCCCAAATTCTAAAATAAGGCAGCAAAATTGGGTCAAGGTTTTTAGGGTTACTGGGCCATCTCTTTGTCAGAAATTCCCGTAGTTTTTGTTGAATTGCACACGCTGAACAAGCAGCTTGAAATTGTTCTTTTGTAACTGCAGTAAGATGCTTGTAATAAGCACAACTACTACATCCTCATCCTCCGGTGGACCATCTGGTGAAGGCAAAGGCAGGCGAGAAAGGCAGTCAGCAACCACATTTTGGTTTCCAGGCTTATGTTCCAGTTCCTAATTGAAAGAGAGTAGTCTTGCAGACCATCTAGCAATACAATATCCTGCTCTTCCAAGTCCTTTCATGGTGAGCAACATCGTCAAAGGGCTGTGGTCTGTGCGCAACTTGAACGTGCAGCCCCACAGGTAAGTTCTCCATTTTTCAGTAGCCCAGACACAAGCAAGTGCTTCTTTTTCAACTGTAGAATATTTTCTCTCAGCATTACTTAGTGTCCTTGAAGCAAATGCAACAGTCCTCTCTGTGTTGTCCTCATGAAGTTGTGTGAGGACAGCCCCAAGTCCGTAATCAGAAGCATCAGTAGTTACAATTGTGGGCAATGCAGGAGTGAATAGTGCAAGTACTGGACTATGTTCGATCAAGTCTTTCACCGTTTTGAAACTAGCTTGTGCGTCTGTTGTCCACACTAAGGTTGAACTTCTCCGTAGTAATTCTCGTAACGGTTCAATGACAGAAGCATAATTGGGAATGAATTTTGCATACCAGGAGGTAAGACCCAAGAAGGAACATGAGGTTGCAAATCTGTTGGAGGAGCAGCATTTGAAATTGCCAGGATATGATCTGGATCAGGTTTTAGTCCAGCCTGTGAAATTGTATGCCCCAGAAAGGAGAGTTCAGTTTGTCTAAATTTGCATTTGGACCTATTGAGCTTGAGGCCTGCTTTGCTGATGCAGTTTAGTACAGACTGCAGGTTATTGTCATGCTTCTCAGAAGTATTTCCAAACACGATAATATCATCCAGATAGCACTGAACTCCATGTTGATTCTTCAGAATCAATGACATCATTTTTTGGAAGGCATTTGGGGCAGATGCAAGACTGTATGGAACATGTTTAAAACGAAATAGTCACTCATGTATAATAAATGCTGTGAGGTCTCTATTATCTTCATGCAACATAACCTGGTAGTATGCGGTCTGCAAATCAAGAGTAGAAAACATCTTTGCTCTACGGAGTTCTGCAAATACTACTTCTATGTGAGGAAGAGGATGGCTGTCAATCACAATAGCTTTATTTGGCTCCCTTAAGTCCACACAAAGGTGAATGCCTCCACCCTTCTTCTGTGTCACTACTATAGGTGAAACCCATTCCGAGGAGTCAATCTCTTCAATATTGTCCTTTTGAACAAGTTTTCTAAGTTCCTCTGAAACAGCTCCCTGGACTGAAAATGGTAAGCGCCGTAACTTCTGTCTTGCAGGCATCACATTATTCCGAATTTTAACTTTATGCAGAAATGCATAAGCACAGCCAAGTTTCTCCTCAACCTGGTGTTGGGTCCCATCTGAAACTGGTGTGTGTACCGTAAGAGTGCTTTGCTGAGGAAGATCAATTCGTCCATTAACTACCCTGAGATTTAAAGCAGCCAATAAATCTCTGCCAAGGATAGGAGTGCCTTTGTGGACAATGTAGAACTCTGCAGTTACACAGCAATCACCAAAAGTAACTATTGCTGGCAGGCAGCCATGTACTGGAATATGGTTTTTCAAATAGCACACCAAGTGAAGTTTGGATTCAGTAAGAGGCAAATAGGTGGAATCAAGTAGTATAGGTACTGCTGAGCCAGTGTCCAACATTAGCTAAATAGAGTGTGGTTTGCCTGAGGGTATGGCGGAAACATTTACAGTGCACTTTATTTGTTCTGGAATACGTGCAGTAGTGCTTTTGTCCACACTCAGCACAGTAACATCTGGTATTGTAACTGCATGCACCTGTTGATTGAACTGGCTGCTGTGACATACTTCAGCAAAATGCCCAATATTTTTGCAATGATTGCACTGAGCTACTTTTGCCGGACATCCTGTATAGCTTGCAAGGTGCTGTGGGGATCCACAGCGAGAGCATGCTTTTACTGTATTTTGAATTTGCTGATTCGGTGGTTTTCCATTAGTTTTCCTCTTGTAATCGTTTGTCTGCAGCGATAGTGAACTTTTCTGCAAAGGAGTCACAGCCTGGACTGTGCCTCCTGTATCCATGCTCATTATTTTGGCTTCAGCTGTAGCTGACTCAATCTGAGTAGCAATGGTTATTGCTTTTTCTAGTGTAAGTTTTGGTTCTAGAAGTAAGCGTTCTCTTACATGAAGCATGGTTGTTTTCTCAATGAGCTGGTCTCTAATCATCTCATCTGCCATATTCCCAAAGTCACAAGTTACAGTCGGACTCCTCAGGGAAGCAGTATACTGCATTATAGTCTCCCCTGTTTTCTGCTCACGCTGGCGAAATCTGTAGCGATTAGCTACTACATTCACTTTTGGCACAAAAAGGTTTTTTAATGCAGTGAGTGCAGTCTCATATTTATCATCTGCAAGGGGAAAAGTGTAAAATATACGCTGCCCTTTTGCTCCAAGGCAGTGGATTAGCAGAGCATGCTTTCTACTTCAGAAATCTCTGTAGCAGTGATTGCAAACAGATAAGTCTCAAACATATGGATCCAGGCAGTAAAAGCAATTGGAGGCTCACCTGGGCTTTGCAGAAAGGGTGTAGGTGGGTTCTGAGGCAGAAGATCCATCCTCGTCGCCAAAATGTTGTAGCAACCAGGCAAGGTAGTAACAAACTTCAACAGGACTTTATTTTTAAAGTGGAAACCTCTTTACCAAGCTGCTGCTGCACCCTCGGTAGCTCTCACTCCACCTCCTCAACTCCCCCCCACTTCCTGTTCCTTGTCCTTTCAAAAAGAAAAGGAGGACTTGTGGCACCTTAGAGACTAACCAATTTATTTGAGCATAAGCTTTCGTGAGCTACAGCTCACTTCATCGGACGCATACTGTGGAAAATACAGAAGATGTTTGTTTTTGTACACACAAACCATGAACAAATGGGCGTTTATCACTACAAAAGGTTTTCTCTCCCCCTACCCCACTCTCCTGCTGGTAATAGCTTATCTAAAGTGATCACTCTCATTACAATGTGTATGATAATCAAGGTGGGCCATTTCCAGCACAAACCCAGGTTTTCTCCCCCACCCTCCTGCTGGAAATGGCCCACCTTGATTATCATACACATTGTAAGGAGAGTGATCACTTTAGATAAGCTGTTACCAGCAGGAGAGTGGGGTGGGGGGAGAGAAAACCTTTTGTAGTGATAAACGCCCATTTGTTCATGGTTTGTGTGTACAAAAACAAACATCTTCTGTATTTTCCACAGTATGCATCCGATGAAGTGAGCTGTAGCTCACGAAAGCTTATGCTCAAATAAATTGGTTAGTCTCTAAGGTGCCACAAGTACTCCTTTTCTTTTTGTGAATACAGACTAATACAGCTGTTACTCTGAAACCTGTCCTTTCAGACTCCCAACAGCCAGTGCTCCCAATACTAATAATTACAAGCAGCATCTAAACACCACACACTGGTTTACTGATTCCCTCTTCAGATTCTGTGAAAATGATTTTATCCCATTAATCATATCAACCACCGTTAGCACAGATAACATAGGAACAGGTGCCTCAGCCTCCACTTCAGTTCAAGCCACATGATTGCTTATCTGGTCTGGTAATATATTGTCTGCACCTGAAGCAAACACAGTGTGGGGAAGAGGTGGGAGAGGCAGAGGAAAGCCTGTGAGTTCTTTGCTACTAAGTAGTAGGGCAGAGTGTCCCTGAAATGGAGCTTCAGGAAGATGTATAGTAATGATATTGCACTTGTCGTTGCATGCATGTAGTCTGGAAGGCCCATCGTGGGTGGCCAATTGTGTTTTCTGGAAACCTTCATTGCCAAGTCCTCCTGTTTATTTTCAGGGATGACCTTTGGATCACTTTCTCGAGCATTTCTGCAGGCACTTTCTTTACTTGTATTGGCTTCCAGAGTTATTTGAAAGAGCTTCAAGAAGCCACTGATACCAGGCACAAAACTAAGTTATTCATGCTAATGTAACTGCACAGGGGCCTGTACTTAAACTTCACACTTTCAGACTCTCCAATTTGAGCTTCTTATAGGTTTCAACATGGTACCTCTTTGTCAGGATGGCCTGTCCTCTGGCCTTGACATATCTGCCCAGAAACTGGTATCAAGAATGATGGTCACAAATTATACCTTAACCAGAAAGCATGTTAAAGGCTTGATTGGATGTGCAATGCTTGTGGATTCATAGCATTGCTTTGGCTGTGGTCCTCGTTTCAAATGCTATCAATCCAGTGCTGGTCTGTACAGTTGCTGATCTCTCAGTAGTGAAACCCTTGCTGTTTTATGTTACCTGTATATGTGGGCATGAACAACCAGTGTTCTGATTCTCCACACATTCTTGTGAAGTATACAGTAACGCAATGTTGTAGGTCTCTCAACAACAAGCAATTTTTTAAAAATATGTTGATGGAAGAAGAGTGAAGAACTACAGATTAGTCAGATAAAGCAAGTGGTTAGCCATCCAATTTTGAGAACAAAGGAAAAAGGGATATATACATTTCTCAGATGCACAATCCATGCTCAAGGTGTTGAAGAGCTAGCCTCCCTGCTTCCAGCTTCATTCATACCCCGTCTGTCCATTATGTAACGGACCACTAAAAAGTGACACATGCTGTATGGTGCTGAAGAGTGGCCACACCTTTTTTTTCCTGTGTTTGCATTTGTACCGTGCATTACGGTATGCTTGTTTCACAGTGGTGTTATTCATTTATTTCCAATTCTTCCTTTCTCCAACAGTAAGATTAAAAAGGAAATCAATGCCATTATACAGAATGAGCTCACCACCCAGAACACAAAGGTCTGTGCCTATAATATGTATTGTACATCTTCAGTGTCTGCATTTCTCAAGTCCACTCCAGAGACAGTGCACCACAAGCATGAATGGAAACACAGAAAGCTAAGGTACTGTAAAATACATCAAAGAGTCTGCACAACACAGCAGCCAGTTATATTAGCTCAAAGTTGAATACCATGGGCAGTCTTAACAAATGTATCCACTCCTTCCTATAGGCACTGTCCTATGGTCAGACACTGATGATGAAGAATGGTTGCCCCAAGCAAGAAGGGATGATGCAGTAGAGGTTTCTGGATTTATTCTTCTAACGCTATGAAGCATGCTAAACATATTGCCATGTATTTTAGTCAGCTTAGACATCACAAAACAAGTCACTAAAATTCTTGGGACAGATTATAAGGAGAGGCAAAAGCCCTTCTTTGATTTTTTTTTTTTTTTTTTTTAAATGGCCCGGGTACAGCATAAGGCATCTCTGTACTAAGACAGTCTTTCGTTTTACACTACCTGTTACATCTTCAACAAGTCATTTTTTCTTTTTCAGGAATTACAAACAGGAGTATTTTGAACCAAGTCCCAGCCACAGTTGACCCTATGTACATAAAATTTGATAGTGTTTTTCAAAGGTAAGGATGCTGTAATCATTACAGGAGAACACTGATCTGTGGTGCAGTATCTTACCTCTCATTCAATGCACTGTACTATTTATTTTCAGAAAACAACTCAAATCATCCTGTGGCTGCTACATTCATTGCTGCCTGAGGGCTACACTGAGTATGCACCCCAGCCAAGTAAGTTCACATCTTTTTCTACTAATCTCCATTTGCAGAGTGTTCATTAGCGTCGGGGTATCTAAATTTCAGCACTATCTGTGTGTGTTACAGGTCGTCATATCTCAACTCAGTCAAGCTATTGTGACTCCATATGAAGCACCACGTTCGGATGCATGCAAAACTGACATCAAAAGAATTTGTGCAACCATGTAGAGAGTAACCAAGCCAGCCTTCTGAATAGGGAAATCTGCAGCTTGTCGTCTGGTGACCATCTTGAAGAAGGTGCTGCCTGTGATATAGCAAAGCAAGGTTCAGCCAGAGGCATGTAATATACAGTGCTCAATAAATGAATTCAAAAAAGTTGTCTATACTGTTTACCCTTATTTGGGAGCACTAAATCAGACACCAGAAACAAAAGTAATAGGTGCAATACATTTTTTCTACTAAATAGAGAGAGCCTCCGGGGATCCTGTCACAGTCTTCTGTACAGCACAGACTTAGTTTCAGTTCTGTCACTAATTATAGGGGCTAATGTTTGAAAGGGAAAATGGAAAGAGACTTTCTCATGCTTAGACAAGCACTGCTGCTCAGACAGACAAGTGCTAAATATCCCCTACCAGGGATTTCCCAAGGCCTCAGTCATTGCACAGCAAATAGTTTAGTTCTAATCTAGTGATAATAGGAGGGGCTAGGAAAGCACTGTTGATCAAAGACAATTACTTTTACCCCAGCATGAATATCTCTGTATCTCGACATGATGCACAGAGACGTGTGAGCTAGTCAGAGGATTGTTGTGCTGTCTGCAGTATCATACTATATTTCAGTGTGCTACGACAAATTAACTATTTAACAAATTGCTAATGTGGCTCATTCAGCTGCTCTGCCTCCCAGCGTGATGATAAAACAAGTGATTACAGTGTTCTTCCTGCCTGACAGAAATTACTGTAATGTAAATGGAAAACTTTATGCGCTGCACTACAGAATAAACAGAAGCAACAGGATGCTGGAGGGGCAGGGCAGTGTCATATTGCTTGCTGGAGGGATGATTTAGGAGAGCTGTGTATCCATCACCTAAATTCAATATGCAGTTCAACACAGTAATGTCTACAGTAACCTAGCAACGGGACCACACGCCCCTCCTGGTGAAGGAAGCTAAAAAGCTTTTTGAGCACTATCTGGTGAATTGCAAGAGAACTGCAGCATTTTTCATCACCTCCGCATTGCCATCTGGTGTCTTTTCATGGGATGGCAGGAAAGTTCTCCAGTTCTGGCAGATCATTTCTTCTCGGGTTTGCAGTGCCTCCAACAGCTCCATTTATATTGCACAAGAGGAACTGCGTTCATTTTACCTGTCACTAATATCAGTAGTGTGGAGGGATCTACCAGTGCATTTTCTCTTGTTTTGTGGTAGTGTCTTTGAGGATCGTTGTATATTTAAAATAATCATGTTCATCCTCGTGATGCTTTTCTTTCTGGCTCACAACTACTTCAAAGAGGTGGTTGTGTCAGAATCCTGGGGACAAACACAAGGAGCTGAGCTTGATTTTCTTCTCAAGTGAGCTTTGCAAACAACTGAAAAGTGTTCCCCATTTGTGGCCTCTTCATGGTGTGCAAAGAAGGGTGTTTTCTTTAAGCATGTCGGCTTTCATGCACAAGATACTATCTCTGGGCATTATAGGGCTTAACCACATTTGGCTTCTGTGGGGTTGAACCCAGACCTCTGTGCTGTTAATTAATGTTCACTTGTGTTTTATTTGAGCTGAGTTATGTAGCAACATCCTTAGAATCTTTTACTGAATTTAAAGGTGCTGTGTTCAGACAGCCAAACTCTGTAAAATCAGCACTGTTATAAACTAGGCCTAATGGCTTGGGTACAGTCTGCCACCATCAGCACCATCTCCTCATCTGCACAGTAGGGTAGGAAAAATAACCACCTTCTGGTGATCTACGATGTGTTTCGGACAAGAAAGTTGTTATTGCAAGATAAAATGGTGCATAATAAAATTACAAAAGCATCTTTTGGCCTAGTGCCCTACATGAAGAAAACCTTTTCTGTTAAGCTGTGAATATTTGTATTTGATTCGGTCGATCAACATTATGGCATCTTGACAAAATGTGTCTTTCTAGGTGTCCGGAGCATGCCTGTTACCATACTCTTTAACCATTAGCTTCTTTGATCAGTAACACAAGCGACAATTCAGTTTTCTGTTTGTGGGGTTTTGTTTTGTCCCTAGCCCCACAAAACCCGCATTGCAAAAAAATGTTGTAAACTTGTAGCACTTTCTGGTTTACTGCTGGCTGAATTAGTCATAAATTCTTACAGGATATAAAATCTTCTAAGATGTTGGGGGGCAGCGTTTTGAATATGTTAAAAGATGCAAATGACTGAAATGCTCAGTTTTGTTTTGTTTTTAAGTCAGCAGTACTTATATTTACCCTTCCCTTTCTGTCTTTATAGGTCTACGAGGGCTAATCAATCTTGGGAACACATGTTTTATGAACTGTATTGTCCAAGCACTTACCCACACTCCACTACTGCGAGATTTCTTCCTCTCCGACAGGCACAAATGTGAAATGCAAAGTCCCAGCTCATGTCTGGTCTGTGAAATGTCTACACTTTTTCAGGAGGTGAGTGCTGTTCACCACTACAGCATCACCCTGTAACTTTCCACAACTCTTCTTATGCAGAGAGGCATCATAAATAAATTCTATTGACATTATCAGATGGCAAAATACGTGATAAAAAGGGAATGTGAATTTATTGTCAACGAATAATTGAGTGCAGTCCTGTGGTCCTTATTCAGGTAGAGCGGCCACTGAAGTCATCTGAAGTTGTCTGAGTAAGGTGTGTGAAACCTCGTAAGAGCACTGTTAAAGCTGAGAGTGCATCTTATTTATAAGGTCCAAGGTCTAACTGAGGAATCTGTAACAGGCGGAGAGGAGAGTGAGCGAAACTACAATATGTACCATTGTAGTTTAAGGCACTGGGTTACCTTAGTTAGTGTAAATACTGTAAGGATCTTAATTGTGTGTGTTCTTTCCTTTAAAAACATTTGCTAGCCTCTCCTATACCAAAACACAATAATTGCAGGAGGATAATCGGAAGCAGCCATGTTGGTACAGTATGTACACTCTGTACATGCATAGGCGCCAACTCCATGGGTGCTCTGGGGTTCAAGCACCCACCGAAAAAAATAGCCAGTGCTCAGCACCCCCAGGGCCAGATGAATCTTCTGTGGGCTCCACCCCTGTCCAGCCTCTTCCCCTGAGACCCCTCCCACCGCTTGCATGGGGGGAGGGGGGCACGCAAGGGAGCACCCAGCAGCAAAAACAAAGGCCAGTCCCTTTTTGTACATTACTCTTTCCCTTTGTTCAGCAAGATACCTGGCTTTGCAGTATACCTTTCTGAAGTTTCCACCTCCTCTCTGTAGGCTTTTGCTGCATGATAGACATTGAAAGATTTTTATTTTGTGAGTCACTGTGTTGAAGGTACTTTTGCAGTCTTATTTCTGACTCAGAAATATAAGGCCACATGACAGGATTGTAGGTGACTTTGATTTTAGGTTTTAAGATGAAATTTCTTTATCTGCCCTGTGCTTTTTACCCCTGCATGAGAGACCTGCCTTCATGGTAAGCAAAAGAAATGCTCATAACTGTTCTTTCCTTGGTTAAAAATGTAGTTTATGCTGTTACAAGGTAGGTGCATGTTGCTTCGAAATAATGTCCGTAGGCAGAGTGTATTTTAGTATCTGTTTATATTTCATGGCATAAAAGTCCTGGCACACCTAAAATCTACTTACTGCTATTCAGTAGGTTTCAGTTCGCCAAGGATCACTCTCCTGTTTATTGTAGATCAGTCAGTCTTGTGTGGGGAAGTGAAGTAGTCTTTTTTTTTTTTAGTGTTCTACTAGGGGGTGATTAGTTTCTGAAATAGTGCTTAACGCTTATATACACCAGTTTACACTTTCAAAGTGCTTTACAAACATTACTTACATATTAAACTTCCTGTATGTGGGTTCATTTCCTATTTACTACTGAGGATGCTGGACTAGAGGTGGGAGGGGAGGAAGGGAAGGGAAGTGTGCTCCTGTAGGTAGCAGCTAGAGGATAATTCACACTAGATGTGGTAAATCAGAATAGCAAGGGCAGGGGATACCACTCTGCATAGGTAAGCATTCCAGGCACTGCGTGGAAATAGCCTATAGAAATTGGTATCTGTTTGATTGTAAAAAGCCAAGTATATAGGTACTAATCTCATCTACAGTCATCTCGATGTGCCTTCATCAGATTGATATATAAACGTTATGTCATCCCATTGGCTTGTAATAATTTGGATGGTCTGTTAGCACTACCATCCTTTTAAAACAGGGTGGGTGGAGAAGGGGGAAATTACTACCATGTCATGAATTGTGGGTGAGGTTGCAAAAGCTGCCTGGGGAGCTGGGGGATGGTGATTTATTATTTGTGTTGGTGTAGTGTATAGGAGCTCCATTCATGGAGCTGGACCCCATTGTGCTAGGCATTGTACAAACCCAGAACAAAAGAACTGTCCCCAGTCCTAAAGAGGATTTAAGTGCACAACTTGCATCAATTTCAGTTTGGATTATGCTTCTAAATTCCACAGACAGTTTTGAAAATTTCAGCCTACATTTTCCTCCAATCAAAATCCATACCTGTATTTTCACCGATTCTTGTGTAATTCCTGTTGTGAGACTTATGATACCATGAACGAGTATAGAATTGCAGCTGTTTAAAATACCAGATTGTAGAGACAGGACTGCAGTGATCTGTGTCCCTCTTTATATGTCATGTTGAGATATTTAGCTTATTGTAAGAGTCTAATGTTAGGGAGGGATACTGTAAGTGATATGGGAGAGAGAATTACCACACAACTACCACAATTACCTAGAAGTAAAAATTTTAACACCCAGTCCCTCAGAAGCAAAACTGTGCTGTTGATTACCCAACTCCAGAATATTTTCTCCTGTCTGTGAATAGTAAATATTATATTATTGGCTACATTTGATAAATCTCTCAGCATTTTTGTTAAAAGTCCCCTTTTCCCCATGGGAGCATTTTGAATTTCTGCACACGCACATTTCCATCTAATGTCTTATAATTACGCACTAAACTGCTTATCTCCAGTCCCCTCACTAATTATACAGAAAGGAGCCCTCTTGTTGCATTTCCAGTGATCAGGGAGGGCTAACCAACAGAGATTCAGTGGTGTGACTCTTATGAAGGAATCTTTTGTAATTTAATTACTAGGGCAACTGCAGTTCAAATTCTGTCTCTGGTTTTCAGTGTGATCTGGTTTTTACCTGGCTTTCCCTCGGGGTTAATTGATGTAGTTGTCTCAAGCCATCTTATTAAATGTCAGATAATCAGGGCAAGGGTTAATTTTATCGCTCCTCCACCCCCCTTTCCTGAAGGCATGATCTTATCCAAATGGAATGCCAGGGACTCTAGTGAGAGCATGCAAATAAATTCAGCTTAGAAAACTTAAAAAAAAGTGAGATCTGCAATTTGAAAATCAGAGTGATTTTTGCCCATCGTGATCCATAAAGAAATAATGTTGTTCTGCTTTCCAGCTTAGGATCAGTTGCGTAGGTTGTACCAGTGGTTTCTCCATGATAAACGTCCACTGCATTTGCATGTTTGGAAGTGACAGGTTCCTTCTGGTTGAAATAGATTGATGGTGAGCAATGAAGGTGTCAGTTGTTTGTCACTGCTTACATCAGGGGAATAGTTCTTTCCCTATAAATTCACTAGTTGCAGCTTTGCAAATATTTCAGCATCAAATTTCTGGTGTTTGTTTTTAAAATGTATAATTGTATTTATTAACTTTTTAGCTCATGCAGTTTACCTCTCAGTGAAATAATAATGTAATGAAGCCAGTTGTACTGCATAGCAGGGAAGAATAAAAAGGATTTGGGAATGGTCAGTATAGTTGAAACTGGATTTAAAAAAAATCAAGACTGAAAATATATAGAATCCGTTAATTGAGCTAGTTAGCTTAATGGCTTTTCACTTGTATTTACTTTTGGTTTACCAATGAAAATGAGTTCAGTGATGGTCTAGTCCCTAAGGGATATTTATTCACTTTGCAGAATGACCTTACAATGTGGCATGATTAGCAGGGTGTGTCTCCACCTACTATGTGACTGGAATAGCAGGAACACCTGGGGATATTGCAGGTTGTGGCGCATACACTCACAGAAAGTAAAGAACAAAGCCTTCTCTTGTCATTACCCACCCCTGGGAGTCTGCAAAAGAATACAGTACAACTAGGTAGGGAGAGTTTAGAAACAGAGATGCACAGGAAAAAGGAGAATGAGAAGACTTATTACTTTAATGTCTAAGATGTTAGGCCTTGTTGAAATGGCTTGCGTAGAAAATAAAAGTAAATAAATTTTGGCTGAAACCTGCACAAAGGGAAGAAAAAGTACCTGAAGGCCTTTATGCTAAACATCACAGACTGAGGCTTTACTGGGCACATACAGTATTGTCCTCTATTTGAGAGTCTAGGCAACGTTTATATAAAGTCAAGAGTTAAAGAAAAGTAGAAAGAAGAAATTGTGGGAATGAATACCACCTGCTCAGCAAAGAATCTGTGTAGATTTATACAGCAGAAACGGCTCCCAATCCTTAAAGTTCCATACACAGTAAAGCTCCATGGAACTTGTGCCCATTCAGTAAACCATAATAAATTATTGCATCTGAAACAGGTATAGAATTTATATCTGTGCTTGTGAAATTGGGATCTTCCAAGTTACATGAAACATTACTGAGTGTTAAGGGACCTAGGATAGATATTTGTATTAGAAGCCAAAACATATTCTTCCCCCATCCTCCACTGTAGACTTCCTGTCTATTTAAGATTATTAAGTTGAAAAATAATTCATAAGTGAAACTTTTAATTTTTCCAGTTGGAATGGAGTCCAAAACAGGAATTAGGCCTAAAAGAACTCTTTACTTGCAGAAAGAATGTTAATTTGGTATATATGCAAGATTGCTCAAGTACTTTTGTTTATTCCCATAGCTGGAACACCTCCTCCACACATCCATTTTTGATGGGAGAAGAGCGTCCCCGCAGTGGTATAGCCTGTGGGGTCTTACCTGTTCTAGCTCTGTCTGATGAGTCGAGGTTGCTGTATATTGCTGCTGAGTACTAATTGTGTAAAAACATGTATGATGAAATCTAGAAATCCCATATACATTACTGCTAGAGGTAGCCATGAGCCAGTATAAAAATACTAGGGCAGGGCATATTTAAACATGGAGACCTCAGCCCACGAACAGTTGGAAGAAATAGATGTCTCTGTTAAGGATTGTGCACTTCTACCCCTTGAGTTGAGGTCTGTGGAAAGCCCACAATACACATCGCTGAGACCCCCAAAGTGTTCGCCAATAAAACTGGGGAAGACCAGACTTGACATTCTTGATATTTCAAAGCGAATAAATAAGCAGATTTTTGAAGGTTTTTGGAAAAAATGTACAATCTTTTAGGCTGTTTTATACATCACAAAGAGGCAAAAAAGCCATAACCTAGCATTTTTGTTAGTCACCTTCAAAAGTGCAGAAGAAATCAGTGTGTGCTTATAAGCATGCCTTGTACCTGGTATGCTCTGTTAGCTCTTTGTAGTGTCTGAGCTCTAGAACTAAATGCCTGCATATGTTTGTATGCAGCAAAGTCACTTTTCCGTGTTCTGCTTTACAGTAGAGTCTCCTGAAATACTTAGAGCACTAGAGAACCTTACAGTAGTTATAATTAAAAATCAGTAATGACAAAACTTTAAAATACCAAGTATTAAATATACAATAGTACTAACACTTTAAATATTGATTGATGAACATTTTTTTTTTTAGTAGTTTTCCTTAGTGAGATTCTTTTAGTCCTTAGATATAAGCACACAAATTATATTCCAATGAGCTCAAGGTTTAGAAGCACAACTGTGTTTCTATTTCTCAACATGGAGCGGGACACAGTGGTCTTTGTAGGTTGAAGAACGATTCAGTTAACATGGGGACAACACCTTGTCACTTGCATCGACTTTTTTTGATAAGCACACTATAAAATTAGAAAAATATATATTTTATATATTTACCACAGTTGAAGATGCAATTAGTCTGATCCTTCTAAGATCTATATTGGCATTGGTTGATTTGTTTCTGTTTCAAAAAGATAATGTGCCTATAGAATTGCACTTACATTGGTAGTCTGTAAGCATAGGTGCTGGAACTAGGTGTCCGGGGAGGTGCTGCCACACTCCCCGGCTTGAAGTAGGGTGACCATGTTTCCCTGTGCTGAATATGGGGCACCTGGTAAAATTACTCATTTTCAGGCATGTTCAACAGCAATCAGTCCAAACTATGCAGTACAAACATTCAAATTAACATCAAGTTGACTGAGTCCCTGTTAAAAAGAAATACTGCGTAGTTGGATTCTTTTTATTTACCTTCTTATCTTTAAGGCTTATGGGCTCACACAGGGAGGGGTGACACACATGCTCCTACCTCCCTACACACACGCACTCCCCTACTTCTCTCACATGGGGGGGGGGGTGACAGACCTACCCAACCCTCCCTGCCTGGTGCTCTTCGCCCTCCATTCCTGGCTGGGCCCCCATGACTGACCCGCCTCTCCTGGTACCTGGCGCCGCATCTTCCTGAGGTAGCACATGGTGGGGAGCATGCAGGATTACATGCCCCCCTCCCCAGATTTCTGCCAGGATTCACACCAGAATGTGGCCAGCAGCAGCCTTTTGGCACTGTGTGGGAGGGAAGGGACAGGAGCTGCTTTCAGCTGCAGGGGAGGAGGGGGGTGAGGGGTGGGGAAGGGATGACTTGGCTTGTGTCTTTTCAGAGCTTTTCTCCTATTCCCCCCCCCCCCCCCCCGCAGCATATGGTTGGAAGCAGCTTGTCCCTTCCTGCCCGCACAGTGCCGAAAGGCAGCTAACACCTCCAGGCTGTTGTTGGCCACCTACATTACCCAGCCGCCTCCAGCTCAAGTGTGGGCAGGAAGGGGTTAAGCCCTAAGGTTGTGTTGTGCACCAGGGCCCAGGGAACCTGACTGCAGGGGCTTCAGCGAACTCCGCCAGAGAGGTGGCTCAGCAGGGGAGGGTGCCTAGGGGATGGAGCAGCCCCGCGCTCCCTGGAGGCAGGACCCAGGGGGTGGGGGTGGGTGAAGAGGGTGCTAAGCCCCTGCCCCAGAGGCTGCTGTGGAGCCTGCAGGTTCGGGACAGGAACAGTCTGAAAATCGCTCACCGACCACCACTCCAGAGCTTAGCTGGGGGGCGAAGTGTTCCCCGTGCCAGGGCTGTGTGGGGTTTAGTCACATGCGCCCAGGCCGGAGGGTTTTCCCGGGGCACCAGCGCAGCCATAGGATAAGGTAAGCCAGGCTGTTGGTGAGCTGAGTGCTCCAACCAGGGGCTGGTTCTCTGCACAGCTCTGGGAGCGGGACATGCCCCGCCGGGTGGGCTATGGAGGAGCAGCAGGACTTGGGGGGCGAAGGGGCAAAGCAGGGAGAGGAAAGCGGGAGGGGGAGCACGTAAAGGGCTGATGGGTGGGTAGCAGAGGCGACACATAACTGGCCACCGTCTGGCGCCTGGCCGCATTCACCAGCCACCACAGCATGTAGCCAGTGCCAGCCAGAAACAGGATGGGGGGCGGGGCCTTGCTGGCTGGGAACTAGCAGGCAGCAGGGGCTGCACTGACTGACCAGCGGGGGAGCGGCCAGCCCCACACTCTGTATCTTTGCCCCGCCACCAGCCTTGCACACCCACCCCCATTGTCAGCCACTGGAGCCCCCCTACTCACTGCTAGTGGGTGGGCGGCTGGCGAGCAGGGATCTTGCCAGCAACAGGACCCGCTAGTAATGGTAGGGGAGGACAACAGAAAATTCGGGACAATTTGCCCATTTTTAAGAAAAAATCAGGACACCTGTAGGAGGGCTTAAAAATGGGACATCTGGTCACCCTGGCTTGAAGTGGTTTCCATTATATACAGGATTTACAGTTTGGTTCAATAGCTTTCAGCACCCCCACTATACAAATTGTTCCAGCATCCTTGTCTGTAAGTAGTAAAAATTTGCTAAGTAAAAAGGCATAGGGACTATTACTAAATATGATATGAGTGAAGCTTTTGTACTGTATATTTAACAGTACTGTGATTGGGTGTGTTTCCAGTTTCCATATGGTAATAGCCAATAATTTGATAGTTTCTTTTAGATTCCTTTCATCCTAATGAAGCACTAAAGAATGTAAAATCTGCTGGCAGGTCTAGTATCTGCCGTGGAGTAATTATGGAGAGTGCTCTTGGTTAAAATGACCAGAGAGCTCTGAGACTAATTGCAAGGAGTGACAGAACAGAGACGTTTTATTGCTGCAGTTTCCTGAATAATGTTGAGCAGTAGCTGCATCAGCAGATTTCAATTACCGCTCCAGTCTCCTGGTGTCATTCTTGTTGGCATCAGAGTTACCTATTGATCCTTTTATTTATAGAAGGGTTTTTTGCATTGTTGGGCTGCAGCAGTATAGTTTCTTGTTGAGAAAATAGGGGCTTATAGAAGAAGAGAACTTTATTTGCAGAGAAATTTGACAAAAGACTACAGAGCTTTATACAGAAATGAGGATTAGTGAAAAAATAATCTTGACTACTTTTCACCTACAGCTAACCCCAAAAGAGACTGTACAATTCCTCTAGCCAGCTTTGCAGCAGAGTTTTTGCAATTTTACTGGTGTGAAAAAGCTCACAGGAAAAGCGCAAAGAGAAACCCAGAAATAATGATTAAAAAAAACTTTTCTAGTGAAGTAACCCACATTGCTACTTTTTTTTTTTCAATCCGCTGCATATTCTTTTCTATGTGATGGAAGAGTTTTATTGGAAAATATACCTCAAACATAAACAGTAGTGTCACTTATGAGGTCTTGTCAACAGTTAGCATGGCCTAGCAGGGCACCCTTGCTGGAGAACGTTTCTTCAAAGGGCAGGGGAGGTCCAATGATATATTTTTCACTTGTTTGAAATGAAATGTCACTTCAGTTAGTAAATTTGAAATTGAACTTTTATATTTACAGGAGGAACTCTTGACACAGAGATTGTCTACATGGGGAAATTTACCAGCACAACTATGCCGCTATAATTAGCAGTATAGTTATACTGGTGTAACTTCCCATGTGGACACTGTTACTCAGGAATAAAAATGCCCTTTTCTGGTTTAGCTTATGTTGCTTTGACATACTGGTATGTATATCCCAGTAAATTTCCCCATATGTACAAACCTTTAGTGTGTGGTGGCCACTACTCACCAGCAATTACCATATATTGGTGTCTAGGGGTAGTTAATAGTAAACATTGATATTTTTTTTTCCCAGTGGCCTCTACTGTTGTGTTTTTTCCTAATTCTGTATAAGTGTATAATGTACAAATATGCTTGTTGACTCCTTAAATGTGTGGGTATGTCTTCAATCTAGAGCAAATACATTTTTAGAGATTCCAGCATGCTGTCCAGAGTAAGCAGATTTGAGTACTGCTCATTTCTGTCCTCAATATGACATTACTCATAATGCAGGCTGATCACCACAAAACCAGGAAGCTGCAAGAATGAAAACTATAAAAGGTGCCTATAACTTAAATAAATGTGTCCAGTGTGTTCTGTTCCCAAACCACTCACTTGGAGGATCTGTTTAAAAATAAAAAAACAAAAAACAAACAAACCTGAACATCTCAGTGTGTAAGACTGTCAAAACTGTGGCGTATAACTTCAGTTCTCTAATTCCAGTCATTAACTTCTTTTATGGCTGAATGCACAGAGACCATGTATCACGTTAACCATCATGTCCTTTTCTTTGCTTTGAGCAGTTTTACTCTGGGCACCGATCTCCTCACATTCCATATAGGTTATTGCACCTGGTATGGACGCACGCACGGCATTTAGCAGGGTACGAGCAACAGGATGCACACGAGTTCCTCATTGCTGCATTAGATGTGCTACACAGACACTGCAAAGGTAAGGCTTGTACTGGCACGTCCATGAGCAAGGAATAGTGAATCAAAAAAAGTTAGAGATCTCTTCTTAAGTGGGGCAAATGGGCTTCCAATACAATATTCTCCCTATTTAGCAAGTTCCTTTTTAAATGTGTTTTTGCCTTTCTCTCATACATCTATCAAACAGACACTTCCTCCTGCCAAAATACCCACATTTAGAGAGAGAGAGAGTACGTATTGGTTTGAGTCACAAGCTTGCCCTTTTCTTATTGGTTATGTGAGTCAGTATCTTGTAATTTAAATTGCCATCCAAATTCTATTTATATTTGAGGTATTTTAAATTCTTATTCAATGCATCAGTAAGGTACTGACTAAACACACAAAAGGAGGCAAAGTAAGTATCCAAGACTGTTTTGCTTAAATATTACAGTACTGTATTTGTGATACACAACATCTTAACAGCACTATGAATGAAAGACCAAATGGAACCCTTACCTCAAAATCCATTCAGTCTTGAGACCTTGTCTCTCAGCCTGAATAATATTGTTATAAAGTAGCCAATTCTATTTACAGTAGAAGTGTTCATTAGCACATTTTTAAAGCTGAACTAACAAGATTTTAAGAAAGGTTTAAGGTACAGAATCTATGAATTGAAGAGAATATACTGTATATGTAACCTTGTTTGTCTGACCCACGGTTAGCTGAACTAGTTATTTGATGTGCATAAAGGGAATTGATACTCCATAAGTCTATATTTATTATCGTCACTCATTTTATTTAGATACATGAGGTGGTGTTGTACTTAAAAGAATCTGCTGCTTTAAATGTTAGATGCTGTTATTTTTGAAGTTGTAGAGCACTGTAGGCGTACACAGTACTTTTACAAAACACCTAAAAATGAGTTTTGAGGTTTACAAGAGGAGGACTATCAGAGGGAAGAACACCAGTGCTTCCCTGAAATGTCTTGATGTCTGGCTTTTATCTTTGAAATACCCTTGTACGTTATGGAATGCAAGTTTGAATATACTGGGTAATTACAGTGAATGTATTTGTTCAGATTAATAATAGACAAGATATCTTCCCAAAGAGAGGGGGTGGGTGTCTGTGTACGTAAGTAATAGATTCTATCTGGACTTCGGCCTCTTGTTTTCTGCTGATCCTGAAGAAGCAGTCTGTAAACTTGAACATTTTTCTTTTCTTTTGAACTTTTTAAAGGCTCTGAATCATTGATCTTACAAATCTTGACACTTCTTCATCTGTTAGCTATGAGCCCCTTCATATTTCTTGGGCTTTTATTGATAAGTCTAAGTGAGAATAGTAACTTTCTCCCTGAAACTGTAATGAGAGAGCTTGCAGCTGCCATACTCTTTTGAAGTTTAATATTGAAGTATTTGAAAATATTTTGTCAACGGAGAGTCAAGTAGTAGCTCTAGGTAACATACCTATGTGAGAAACCTTACAGAACTAACTCTAGAATGAGCCTTCCCCAAGATTCCACTGCTACTGCTAAACCCTCAAGGGTGTTACACGCCACAGGCCTAGGAGAAAGTTTTCCCTTTTCAACCAAGCAGTGAAATATAGTGGCTGCATAGCTCTGTTAAAATGCTCAGTGGTAACAGAGAACATTCAAATTGTCATTAGGCTTCAGAGCTAATACTTCATTCAGATGCTTTTTCAAGCTGTCAGTAAGGTTCTAACTATACTATATATTTTACCATGTTGTCCAATGCTAGCTTTAGGTCAGTGCTCTGCAACAGTTACACCAAGGTTTGGTTACATCCCTGTAGGTAGATCAAACTGTATTATAATACTGTAAATGGTGAAGTGTAGATGCCAGAACCATGACCTCTATGCATTCAGAAGGTTTTTTAAAGCTCAATTTCTGAAGAAATGGAGGCAGCCTTAGGGCATGGTGTAGGTTTGCAGACTGCGTCATTGCAAGGTAAACGGTACAATCAGATAGTTGTTGAACTGTTTGAGTCCTGCACAAACCAGGAGGCTAGTATGGACACACGTTAAACTGTTTCAGGAGGAAATGGGTGGTTTAGCTATATAATGTGAAAACCTTCCTGGTTACATGTATTTATGTACTCATAAGATACTGCTGCTAGTGAGATTATGCATACTGTTGCTGCACTAATCAGATATTCCTCCTGTGCCAGTAGTGTACATTCAGATTAGATAGACAGAGCTTTTGAGGCTTGCAGTTCCATAGCAATATACATCTGATATCACAAACAACACTTCTTTGTTCAAGAGCCCCTGCTGCTGGGCATCGCTCTGTCACTACTGACCACCAATTTGGAATCCCCCAAATTTTATGGTGCCTTTATGCTGAAAACTGCATAATTGCCCAACTACTATAATGAGGGGTAGTGGAGCTATTTGGTGTAGATTAATCTTTTCTCTCTCCCCAGCTTCTTAAAGCACCGTCGGTTTCACCCTGAGAACAGAGGGAGGTTTGGAGTATCTTATGTGCACAATCCATTTTGAGCTTGAATAGTAAAACATAGGCCACCAATATTTAGTGGAAGTAAAAATTAAACTTTACAGCTCTGTTTCAAACCCAGTACACACCTAAGCAGCTAAAGGTCCATATCTAGGCCGGCCTGATGGTCTTCAGGAGAATAATCTGTTGGCTGGTGTGGATTTGTTTGGGCCCCAAGCTGGAGAGAGCGGCACTGATTTTGAGTTACTCCTTTTCTCTATGTCAAGTGGAAAGGGGAATCATGGAAGTGTGTAGTTAAGGTGGCTAAAAGCCATGTATTCTCAGGCCATGCAGGAGCCTGCCTGACCCCTGACATAAGTCAGAAAAGCTCTGAAGCTGAAACACAGAATAATCGTACACCAGGTCACTCCAACCATTCTCCTGATTCACCCCCTCTGCCAGGGAGCAGGGCTGGTAGAGAGCCTTTATGTCAACTCTACACTGGCCAGGAAGGGCCTCTAAGCAGGGGTATTCTCAGGGGTCTGTTTTTTCCCCCACTTTAAACCCCCCTTGCTGCTGCTAGAATAGCATAAAAGTATCTTAGAGTAACTGAGAATCAGGCCCACTTGTTTAGCAGCTGTGCCTTGTACACCATTCCTTTCCATGTACACCATTCCTTTCCAATGGGCCAATCCAAAAAGCAGCGTTGACGTGTTGGAAAGGGAGCTAGATTGAGCTCTCGCCAGCCGAAAGGATGGATTAGAAAAAGAGAGAGAGCCTTTGGGAAGACAAAAATGGTGAATTGTGGATTACTACTCTTCCCTTCCTCTTCTCCCAAATGCATACTGCTCTGTCCTTGAAAACAGGTAATCCAGTTGCTTCATGGTGGCACCCAACCCTTACCTGAAGTTTGAATGGTGCATTGCTGTCTTCTGCCTCTGGTTTTAAAAAACCCTTATTTGGGCTCTTAAGCATTTTCAGCCAGATCATGCAGGTTGTTAAATGGCAACGTGCTTTGTATCTGCATCACTAGCCAGGGTAATTTTAATGGTTACGTTATTATGGTGGCCACGTATCTGGGCACTTGCAGATGCGGTAGCTGAGGGCCACTTCCACCACCTTGTTGACTGTTGAAATTCAGGCTTTGTTCTTTATTGGATCTTATCATCTCAACAAGACAAAGTGGATTTAAAGCTCAGACTGCCTTGGGCAGGCAGTGAGATTTTGCTCTGTTTTCCCATCTTGCACTTTATTTGCCTGAGGAATAAACTGGACATTAGACAGTCCATTGTCATATATCTTAAGACCATAAATTTCAGACTTGGACCCCTAAATAACCATGTATGACAAATTAATCTGCAGACTTTGAAGTCTTGACGTGAACTGAAGAAGGTACAGAAAATGTGTAGAACAATTACCTGGATCTTTATTGCATATGTTTTTATACAGTTATAGAATCATAGAATATCAAGGTTGGAAGGGACCTCAGGAGGTCATCTAGTCCAACCCCCTGCTCAAAGCAGGACCAATCCCCTATTTTTGCCCCAGATCCCTAAATGGCCCTCTCAAGGATTGAACTCGCAACCCTGGGTTTAGCAGGCCAATGCTCAAACCACTGAGCTGTCCCTCCCCCCCAAGAAGTTGAGCGGGGGGAGGGTTATCATAGAATATCAGGGTTGGAAGAAACCTCATGAGGTCATCTAGTCCAACCCCCTGCTCAAAGCAGGACCAATCCCCAATTTTTGTCCCAATCCCTAAATGGCCCCCTCAAGGATTGAACTCACAACCCTGGGTTTAGCAGGCCAACACTCAACAGTAGACCAGATGTAAAGGCATTGTTTACAACTTGTCATCCCAGTATTTGATGTGGGATTCTCTGGGATTTGCAAATCTCTAACTTGTATTAGAGAAAAGTAAAACTGCATAATGCTGCCCTGCCTGAAAATTGTAAAATTAGCTTTTAGGTGACATCGGTCTAACCTTAATGACCCCTTCTTTGAAAGAAATCCACCTAAGAGCTCCCATCCTACACGCTCCCCTGAAAAATGGAGCTGATGACATCTGAACATTTTTTGTTTCCACCTAGTATGTATTCCAGAAATGGTATAGCCGAATTTAGGATAATTTGTACCTATTTAAGCGGCAAAGAGTCCTGTGGCACCTTATAGACTGACTGACTTGCATCCTACAAAGTGGGTATTTACCCACGAAAGCTTATGCTCCAATACGTCTGTTAGTCTGTAAGGTGCCAGAGGACTCTTCGCCGCTTTTACAGGTCCAGACTAACATGGCTACCCCTCTGATACTTGTACCTATTTAGTTTCTCTTTCTTCTTCAGGGCTTGGCTGCACTTGAAAGTTCATTCAGATTAAGGTAGGGTGTGAATTTTAAGCACAGTAGTTAGTCTGGAATAACTCCGTGTGTGGATTTGCTAGTCCCAGGATAAGAGAATCCCCTCGTGGAGTTATACTGGAACAGTAGAAGAGTTGTACTGGAATAGCTCCATATGTAGGCCAGCCCTTATGTGCAAGACCACAGTTTAAAGATGAAAACCCCCACTGACTGACTGACTTTTCTTGTTCCAAAGACATCCTCAACCAAGCAGCAAAGAGTAGCACAGGCACAAATTGGTAGCAGCAGATGCATGCCTGAGTCACTAAAAATTGCTGTAGGATGGCATATAACAAGATGAGCAGATTGAACTATGAACAGAAGCTGGTAATCCATTACAGTAATTGCATTTTCAAAATACGGTAGAATAGTGCATACAAAAATTAAATTCAAATAACATTACTGTTTAGATGCTAGCTTTTACAGCCTGGTAATTTTAAAGGGTCATTATCAAAATTGACAGTTCTGATGTTGAGCCTAACATTATACATATTTTCTCCTGATTCTGAAGAACCTGACAGCACCTACCCCTAACAAGGTTTGCCACATAGCTGAGAAGTTTGGATTCTATCTAAATGACATATAGCAAATCCAGAATTCTGGGTTTGGGAATCAAGGGTGCACACATTGCACTGTACTGTCACACGTTCTGCCAGACTGCCCAGTTCTTGTGAGCAGGTAAGGGAGAGAAATCTGCAAAACTTCTAGTCTTCTAAGTTTCTTGTAAATTTCAGTATGTACTGCCTGCTTGTGAGAATGGAACTTTTCAACAGAGGTATGGAACAAGTATGTGTTCATAGCACATGTCCCCAAAGTTAAGCTGGTGGAATTAGTTCCTGATGTGTCCCTTTTTTAGTTAAAAATAAAAAACTGAGGTTGTGAAACAAAGCATCGTGATACTTTTTAAAGAAGTACCAGACTCTGGAGAAATGAACATGCAAATACTTCTATAATGTTTGCTGTTGATTATTTAATGGCCTTTCTATAAACTTATCTAGTATGCATATGAAGGAACATCTAATATACTTAAAGGAACTACTGCTTGTGAACTGTAGCCACTCTTTCAGTTTTCCAAATTAAAGAAATGATTACACTAGTAGAGTGATTATAGAATGTTTACATTTAATCTAAATCCAAGCTGTTTAACATGCTGGGGCTGGGGGACTCCTTTATGATTTAATCAGAGCAATTTGTATATGCAAATATTCAAGCGATTGTGAGGTTTTGTTTTTTTTTAAATAAAAAAAACCTCTTACCTACTTTGACTGATTTCTTTTATAAGAAATTACTTTTGTACCTGGTGTGATTTGCTATGACTATTGTATAAGCCTGTGAAAGTAGAATTTACCGTATGATATGATAAATATGCTGAATACAACCTTAACTACAACAGCACAATCAGTTGCAGCTGCTAGAATTCAGATGCATAGTATGCTTCCTCTCCCTGCCTCTTCTCAGTTCCTTTATATTTTTATATATATATGTATATAATATAATATTGACAAGTGCGAGGAGGTGGCAGTATTATGTTTTTTCCTTCTTTCCAACCAGATGTCATGGGAAATGATGTGAGTGGTCATGCCCTTTGTTTCGCTGTGAACAAGCTTGCAGGATATTCTTTTGAGACCCCCTCATCACAGAGCCTAATTGACTTGTGTAATTGAAAAGGGACTATTCTTATTCTCCTGTGGGCAGAAATGGCTGTCTATTAAAGTATGCAGCAGGGACATTACCTGAAGGCCAATGAAAATCTGTAGAGCCTGTTTCTCTGCTTCTGCCCACTCCAAAACAAGAAAAGGGGGGGAAATCAAATTTCAGATGGTTGGATTATAGTGATGTAACTATCTCTACAGTGTCTTTAAAGGGAATTGAAATGCAGATTTAAAAACTAAGATAAAATATCTTAAATCATTATTAAAATCCATGTGTAGTGTTGTTACAAATTATAAATAGTCTTTTATAAAGGTGAACAGCAAGGTTTTATATTCTTTAAGAATTCATTAGGTTGACTTGAACTTTGAGCATAACTTAAACCTTTTAAACCTCTTCCAATCTGCCCTGGAGGAAAATTCCTTCCCGACCCCAAATATGACGATCAGCTAAACTCTGAGCATATGGGCAAGATTCATCAGCCAGATACTACAGAAAATTCTTTCCTGGGTAACTCAGATCCCCACCCCATCTAATATCCCATCACAGGCCATTGGGCCTATTTACCATGAATATTTAATTACCAAAACCATGTTATCCCATCATACCATCTCCTCCATAAACTTATCGAGTTTAAATTCCCACGGTAGGGGCTGAAGCCACTTTCAGGTGAGAGCACTTTGTTGTAAAACTAGACTGTAAATCTACTTGCAATGTATATATTCTAATTTTTTTAAAAAAAAAAAATGTTATTTACTTAAGCCATTTGTTTCTCTTTCTTGCAAACAATTCCTGAGTATGTTTTCATCACCAGAAGTACCTGTAAGCAGTGGTGAGCTGGAGCCAGTTCGCATGAACCGGTTGTTAAATTTTGAAGCAGTTTTAGATCCGGTTGTTAACCCGCTTCCCTGCAGGGGGCGCTGAGGCTTTGATGGGCTCCGGCCGAGAAGTGATGCAATTCCTCCTCCGGCCGCCGGGGGTGCTGCGCTGCGGGAGCCACGTGGGCTGCTGCCTGGCCCTGACACGAGCCATGGTGGTGCTGCTGCTGCTCCCCTGGCCCTGGGTCCCCGGCTGCTCTGCTGGGCCTGGGCTGCGTCCTGCTGCTCGGGCTGCTCCGAGCCACTCTCCCCGTAGGCACCCACCACCCTGCGCGCAGCCAGCCCCTGCCTCCGGCCACGCACACACCCTGCCCTGCCCTGCCCGCACCAGCCCCTGCCTCCAGCCAGCCCCTGCCGCACGCACCCCCTGCCCTGCCTCCAGCCAGCCCCTGCCGCACGCACGCACCCCCTGCCCTGCCTCCAGCCAGCCCCTGCCGCACGCACGCACCCCCTGCCCTGCCTCCAGCCAGCCCCTGCCGCACGCACGCACCCCCTGCCCTGCCTCCAGCCAGCCCCTGCCGCACGCACGCACCCCCTGCCCTGCCTCCAGCCAGCCCCTGCCGCACGCACGCACCCCCTGCCCTGCCTCCAGCCAGCCCCTGCCGCACGCACGCACCCCCTGCCCTGCCTCCAGCCAGCCCCTGCCGCACGCACGCACCCCCTGCCCTGCCTCCAGCCAGCCCCTGCCGCACGCACGCACCCCCTGCCCTGCCTCCAGCCAGCCCCTGCCGCACGCACCCCCTGCCCTGTCTCCAGCCAGCCCCTGCCGCACGCACCCCCTGCCCTGTCTCCAGCCAGCCCCTGCCGCACGCACCCCCTGCCCTGTCTCCAGCCAGCCCCTGCCGCACGCACCCCCTGCCCTGTCTCTAGCCAGCCCCACACCCCCCGTCTCCAGCTGACCCCTGCCACACCCCCCTGCAGCCCTGCCCTGCCTCCAGCCAGCCCCACACCCCCTTGCCTCCAGCCAGCTCTGCACCCCCTGCCCTGCCCACAGCCAGCCCCGCACCCCCGTCTTCAGCTGGCCCCACGTCCACTGGTGCCCTGCAGTTCCCAGGGCAGTAACCCTGCACACCTGCTTCAATAAGGGGGGCAGGGAGCAGCTGGGACCCACGCATGTGCACAACCAGTCAGCAAGTGTGAAAAATCAGGACAGGGGGTGGGGGGCAATAGGAGCCTATATAAAAAAAGGCCCCAAAATTGGGACTGTCCCTATAAAATCGGGACATCTGGTCACCCTAGCACACCCCCAGGGAGTGGCGGGGACCCACACCTGTGAAACGGAGCTCGTTTCTAGTTCAGGCCCATTTTTTTAAAAAAGAACTTTAGGCAGGGTTAACACACATCCGTATTGTCCCAGACAGGTCAGGCTTTTTGGTTCTTAAATCGCCGTCCGGGAGGAATTTTTAAATTTTAAAAATCCCTCCTGGGAAAATACGGACGTATGATAACCCTACTGGTACAAAAAATACACATTGTGGCACATCCCTTAAACCAGAACTTTTTATAGGGAACCGGTTGTTAAGATTTTGGCAGCTCATCACTGACTGTAAGGCAAGAAGCTGCAAAATCTCTGAGATCTTCTCCGAGCCATTTAGGATATAATTAACCTAAAAAACCCAGTGTGGCTAAGTAATTCTCACCTATTAGCCAGGATGGGCAGGAATGGTGTCCTTAGCCTCTATTTGCCAGAAGCTGGGAATGGGCAACGGGATGGATCGCTTGATGATTCCTTGTTCTCTTCATTCCCTCTGGGGCACCTGGCATTGGCCACTGTCGGAAGACAGGACATTGGGCTAGATGGACCTTTGGTCTGACCCCAGTGTGGCCGTTCTTATCTCATTTATTCCACATTAGCACAGGTTGGAACTTTTGAGAGTCAATTGATTTATATTTTCAACAATTTTCCATAATTTCGGTTTTTAAATCTGTTGCTATTAGATTATTGTAAACAGCCAAAGCCAAATTAAAGTACCTGAAATGTGGCTATAATTTTTTCTGCTTTTGTGTGCTTTTAGTTTGCTCTTTTGTCCTGATGACTGAAAAGCCTCTTTTTCTTTTTCTTTTTTTTTTGTAAGTAAAAAAGGAGCTTTGTTGAGCTTTTGAGTACTAAGCTTCCTTAGTATTTTGTTTCCGAAACTAAAATATAGTCTAAAACCAATTTTTAGTGTTTGCAGTTTTTTTAACTGGATAGGTACGAGGAAACCTGACAAACACTAATTTTAGCTGTGCTAGCAGCCTCTGTTATAATAGGATTTTGGAAAAATTTTCAAAACTTACTTTCCGGAATAGTTACCAGCTGTTGTGAACTGGTTCACCCAGGTGTATGTGGTGTTTCAACAACAAAAACCCTACTGTAGATACAGGAGAAAGAACTTTGAAGACTTTGATTCATCCTCACAACAGTCTTGTAAGTTAGAAAAGTAAATGTATTATCCTCATTTTAGTAATGGGGAAACTGAGGCACATAGGCTAAGAATTGCCCAAATCTGCAAAAAGAATATGTATGTGTATCAGTGCAGAGATTTGTATTTTAGAGTTCCTGGTAATCAGACTGGCATTGTGATTGCTAGACCAAACCTTTATGAATGCTTCATTCAGTTAATCCCATTAGGATCCCAGTCATAAAGCCAACTGCTATGCCTCCGATGCATACATTATTGGCAGCAGTGCTTAGAAGGTGGGTATGCACTTTCACCTACTGGAAAGCAGAGAAGCTTCAGTGTCTCCATGAATAAGCTTGACGTAAACATGGCTTTACCTTATAGTAAATGCCCTCTGGGAGGCTAGACTGTCTTTCATTTTATTACTGATGAAAACTTCAGAACACAAGGACAGTGTTGATGATGAAAAGATATGGTATAGGCACCAGACTGAAGGTTAATGGAGCCTTAACACAATCTTAGTCTTTTGCTCTGGCAAGATGATTAAGGAAGAACTGTTAAAAATAGCCATTATCTTCATCTCTGCATAACCTATCCTCTGAATTAATGTAAGAAAATAGCACACACTTGTGTGCTATACCTGAGTGGAAATCACTGCTTCTACGGCATTCCGTTTATTCAACTGCATGTGCCACTTAATGGCCCTGTTAGTGGGGTTTAAATAGTCGTTTTCATTAACCACTTTGGCAGCACCTTTTACCTTTGGAACCAACCTTCGTACGTGACAGAGCGAAGCAGATCTCTCTACAAAGCAAGAGTGGGCTACCTCAGAACAGGGCTGGCTGTTCACATTACCTTAAAGCCTCATCTCTGCTGAAACACTCAGTTGCATTTAAACTTTTTGCCATAATATTTTGTACTCCACCAGAGGCACTTTCTTGATCCCTTGTTTTCTGAAATATCCAATGAGTACGAGATTCCAAACTGCCCATATGAACTGATGGGGCACATGTAAGAATGTATTACAAAGATTTCATTTGCCTTCCTGCAGGTGACGATAATGGGAAGAAGGCCAACAACCCCAACCACTGTAACTGCATCATAGACCAAATCTTCACAGGCGGACTGCAGTCTGATGTTACTTGTCAAGTCTGCCAGTAAGTGTAATTTGGTTAATTCTGCACTCAGATGGGATTCAGAGTAGCAGCCGTGTTAGTCTGTATCCGCAAAAAGAACAGAAGTACTTGTGGCACCTTAGAGACTAACAAATTTATTAGAGCATAAGCTTTTGTGGGCTACAGCCCACTTCATCGGATGCATAGAATGGAACATATAGTAAGATAATATATACATACAGAGAAGGTGGAAGTTGCCATACAAACTGTAAGAGGCTAATTAATTAAGAAGAGCTATTATCAGCAGGAGAGAAAAAAACTTTTGTAGCGATAATCAAGATGGCCCATTTAGACAGTTGACAAGAAGATGTGAGGATACTTAATATGGGGAAATAGATTCAATATGTGTAATGACCCAGCCACTCCCAGTCTCTATTCAAACCCAAGTTAATGGTATCTAGTTTGCATATTAATTCAAGCTCAGCAGTTTCTCGTTGGAGTCTGTTTTTGAAGCTTTTCTGTTGCAGAATTGCCACCCTTAAGTCTTTTACTGAGTGGCCAGAGAGGCTGAAGTGTTCTCCTACCGGTTTTTGAACGTTATGATTCCTGATGTCAGATTTGTGTCCCTTTATTCTTTTGCGTAGAGACTGTCTGTTTTGGCCAATGTACATGGCAGAGGGGCATTGATGGCACATAATGGCACATATCACATTGGTAGATGTGCAGGTGAACGAGCCCCTGATGGCATGGCAAATGTGATTAGGTCCTATGACGGTGTCACTTGAATAAATATTTGGATAGAGTTGGCATCGGGCTTTGTTGCAAGGATAGGTTAGTGGATTAGTGTTTTTGTTGCGTGGTGTGTGGTTGCTGGTGAGTATTTGCTTCAGGTTGGGGGCCTGTCTGTAAGCGAGGACTGGCCTGTCTCCCAAGATCTGTGAGAGTGAGGAATCATTTTTCAGGATAGGTTGTAAATCTTTGATGCGCTGGAGAGGTTTTAGTTGGGATGAGGCTGATCCACCAGTGCCAGTGTCATACTGAGTCTTTTTTCTTGCACCATATGGTTTAACTACAGCATCATCTAAATGCAAGCAATTAGAAGGCAAGTGTCATAGATCAAAATATACTGAAAAATCTGCCTGGAAAAATATCACAGGTTTATGGGATTTTGCATTTTAGGTTAGAGTTTGATTGGCCTACCAAAATTTGGTTAATTTCAAAATTCATAATAAGAAAACTTTCAAGGCAAATTTTCTTTTGATAGGGAATATGCAGGTGCACCAGACTTGAAGTAAGAGAACTCTTTTATATGCAGCCACATTATCATTTTTCTTCAGTTCTGAGCTTTCGGTTTTGGTGGCAAAGGTTTCTAGGGTCTGGCTCTAGGTAAATTTAAATAAGAGAAAATAAAGGTTTGCTAGAGTCAGGAGAAGAATCCTTTCTGTTCTATGTTATCAGGCAAGGTGGCTTACTTTAAGCCATTTGACATCACCCGGGGAGTTGGAACTCCACTACATATTTTTTGGTCTTATCTTGCATTCCCCAAACTATCTACACTGTCTTGCAGATGGACTGTTGTACTCTGCTCATTTAATCAGTTGTTGTACTCGGTTTTCAGGACTGACCTACAGAGTTCTCGCTATAGGAATGATTGAGCATCATGGAAAAAAGTGTGAAATGTTAGTCTTTGTCTTTTGGCCCCACAGAGTCCGTATGTGAGAATGGTTGCCTGGATGCGGTATCAGCACAGCTGATATCTACTAAGAATAATATATTATGTCAGAATTTTTAAGAAAATTAACAAGGAAAGATGGGAGTTAAAGAAAAAGGCTCAATGCATAAAAATAAGTTTGGCAGTTTGAAATTAGTATCCATAAATGTTGCATGTTTCTTCTTTTGATCATTTCAAATATTTTGCACTAGTGAAGCTGAATGAAAGTGGGAAGTTGTAAACTTAGATTTTTAGTCCAAAAGAAGTGGTATTTAGAGGAAGGAGGAGGCCAGAAGAGCAGATAAAGAGCACAGGCAGAACATTCTTTCATAAACAAAAAAAGTTAGCATTTGGAAGCAAGAATCACGTACAGATCTGAATGGTAGAAGGAAAGGTTCAAGGGAATGGAGGTTAAAGCTTTCTGAGCTTTCCAGTCACCTCTAGCCAGTGGGTTTGTCTTCAGCTGTCTTGTAGAGAAACCTGAGCCGGAATATAATGTACTTTCTGATTCGGGTATTCTCTAAGATCTCAATTTCCAAGTGCCATGGCAGATTGTAGAGTGAACTCTGAAGTTCCAACTAGCACACCATTGCATATCAAGAGTATTTCTGTTCTCTTTTTTTGTCTGAACACAGATAGTGCAACAATCTAAATAGAAACACCTTAGCACTTTCATCCCAGGATGCAGGCCAGATTCTGCATCTCAGAGCAACCCAACCATTTGGCTCTAAGTCACTGAACTCCATTAAGCTGTAGACTGTAGCAAATTTATATCCTGCATTCAAAACATGCAATAAATTTCCTAAAATCTGTGGTTTTTCTTTTTGTGCTTTTTAAATAAATCTCCAGTAAAGGAATTGGCTGTGTAAATATAGTATTGAGCACAGCTGTTTTGTCATACATACTTTATGTAGTCTGAGTGCCCTGTACAGATGAAGTAGAACTCGTTGCCTTGTCCAGTAAATGTCCAGTTTATACCATATAGTAAATCATACATTTTGTACTGTTACTTTTAACTCCTTGTGTTAAATGCTAAACTCGTTTCTTTTTCCTAGTGGTGTTTCCACAACGATAGACCCGTTCTGGGACATCAGTTTGGATTTGCCTGGCTCCTCTACACCATTCTGGCCACTGAGCCCAGGGAGTGACGGCAGTGTGGTGAATGGGGAAAGCCATGTATCGGGCACCACCACGCTCACAGACTGCTTGCGAAGGTACAACATATGGCAAACAGAATGTAGATAGGGGAAATAATCTTGCTCGCTTCTGCTGTCCACAAATAAGAAATAATGGCAACTAATAAAGCAAACTAACAACATTTTACCACAGCAGTATTCCTCAGCCATCTTGTAGTACATAACATGCACTTAAATTTGTTGTGGCTGTTTTTGTTTTTTGTTTTATTTTAATCTCTAGCAAAATGTGACCAAAATCAATCTGGTTATCTATTGGTTGTATTCTATGAGAAATTAGTTTAGCTCTCAATCCAGCACCCAGGGGCTATGTATGCATATCACAAAAACCACTGACACAATTGATACGCAATGTCCTCCTCCTTGGTGCTGTCTGCAGAGAAGCCATGGTTTGAATGGGCCATGGAGAATTATCTTCCCACTCACCCTTAGAGATGGGCTCTCCAGGCCTGGCTGAGGCGCACTGTGAGAGAGCCTGCGTTACTAATGCTTATTATGTGAATAGAGGACTTCAGTCTCAAGAGCTGTCAGTGCAGCACTTCTTGCAGGTACTAACCTCACTCCTAATAAGTGAAAAGAAATTAAATAAGAAAATGTAAAGTTGTCCTTCAGCCAGACTGTTATGATTGGCCTTGCACAGTATTGGAATAGTTACTAATCTTGCCTGCTCTGTGCTGTAATACCATGATATGGTTGAGTGAAGGTTAAGGATGACACCTTAACTCAGAATCTCTTGACTTTGTTGGCTCAAGTTATAAAAAACTGATACTATTAAGGGTGGGTTACTGTTTTAACATGCAGTAGAAATATATATTTTTAAACTGTCCCATTGGCCTGACAAGACAATAGTTGCAGAATACTCTTTAATTCATAACTTTTATGACAGTTGTTTAAAAACAAAACAGACCTACTGACTTTGTACCATTTTGTACAGGGGGAAATGATGCGTCTGGGATAGAATTACATTTGTGCTCTGGTTCAGCCTCCTGAGGCTTAAAACTGCTAGACAAGCATGTAAACAAAGCTTCACAGCACAGTTAGTTGTACATTTAATTTTCATACAGAGCATAATGCACTTGAATGTGTCAGGTCTGTCATAGTCTAAAATGTCCAATTACAGTTTAATATGTATTATTACAAGAAGCTTCAATAACTTTAAACCCAACATAATGACAGGTTTCAGAGTAGCAGCCGTGCTAGCCTGTATCCGCAAAAAGAAAAGGAGTCCTTGTGGCACCTTAGAGACTAACCAATTTATTTGAGCATAAGCTTTCGTGAGCTACAGCTCACTTCATCAGATGTATTCGATGAAGTGAGCTATAGCTCACGAAAGCTTATGCTCAAATAAATTGGTTAGTCTCTAAGGTGCCACAAGTCCTCCTTTTCTTTAAACCCAACATTAGTAGAGAGACTGGAAAATGCATACGGCTTGTACATTTAAATTTAGAAGAAAAACTAGAAGTCAGTCCTCGTAGTCTTTTTTTTTTTTAACAGAAGATTTAATATCAGGATTCCCGGAGCCTGAACATTTTTTGTTTTAATGTGTTTCTATGAGTGTCTACACAGTGGCTGAGTGTTTACTTCAAGAACTGTCCCATCCTCTAACAGTTTCCTGCACCCCATTAAGTGGTTATAAATCACTCCTTTCCACCTGATTTTAGTAACAGGCTGGAATTTCTTAAAACTTAGATTTTGAAAGCAAATCTTTAGTTGTCAATGATTTGACCTTGAACAGAACTCTACATCCATACCTTCCTCTCTCCCTCTAGAGCTCTGACCCCAGCCTGAGAGCTGGAAGAGCATCCTGGGGCCTGGCATGTAACTGAGCACAGCAAGCATGTGGCTTTGCTTCAGAATTCCCATGTCCACATTTTTGGTTTTGAAAACAAAAGGTCTGCACAAGCTATCTCAAAATGAGCTATTCTGTTGTGGTGGATGACCCAACATTCGCTCTCCTTTCTCCGCCACTGATGCACTTCAGGGCAGCTTGCCCAAGTGGAAGCAAATGTAAATGTCCGAGTTGGAAATCTGAAACAGGGCTCTCCTATATTGGTAGCTTTTTAAATTCTAATTTATCTTGCAAAAAGGAAAAAAGAAAAAGCATATTTCCTTAGCATCTGCTCTCTGGGTATAATTATCTCAGCACAGGACTTGTACTTACCTTGTATAATAGAACGATAACTAATGACTCTGCTCTGTGCCCAATTTCCTAATCTTTCTAGAACACATTATAAATATGCACTGTGCAAAATTGTGCATGGTTTTCAGTGGGTCTTGCACTTTAAGAAATATGTGGAGAAAGGGGCAGCAGGTCACCTCTGGCTTTCCTGAGAGAAGATTTAAGTTTATCTCGCATGCTACTAAGTGGTTACAAGTGGAAATGAAAACTGTTTTCAAGATGCATTGAAAATAATTTGCCTGTATTATGCATCCTTCCACTTCTTAATATTTTTCAGGTTTACAAGGCCAGAACATCTAGGAAGCAGTGCCAAAATCAAATGTAGTGGTTGCCATAGCTACCAGGAATCTACCAAACAACTCACTATGAAGAAATTACCCATTGTGGCCTGTTTTCATCTCAAAGTAAGTTCACAAAGGACAGGTGGTTGAAAGAACATAGACTCTGCTCTCGGGCAATGAGTTGGTTTCTATAGATCTCTCTGCTATCTCTAACGTCACTATAATTAATTTATTGTAACATAAACTAACTTAAAGGACAGCTGGCTTTTCCAGTTAGATTTTAGTTTAAGGACATTATGATTGTATGTATGTATGCAGCCTTGCCCATATGTCTCTGGGTGCCTATCAAAATAGAACTTTTTTCAAAAATACGAAAAAGTACTAAAAATTTCTGAACCAAACAAAAACAAATCTCTAGTGGCACTTATTCCTCCTGTACAATAGAGCTACTACCCACAAGCCACACAGAATGAGAAAGAAAATAAAAATACTGTGTGCTTCAACTGGAAGGATGCCACAGATGTACTCTGTGTTTTGAAGGGAAAGCATTCCAAAGTTACAGGGCCACAATGGAGAAGCTTCCTGTAACATCCCCACCATTTGTCTCAAGATCATACTGTGGTGGCTTTTAGAACTTCCAACTCACCATTGATGGCAGATGCTGTGATGGAAGACCGTGTAATAGATGGTCACTCAGCCCAGTCCTGTATTGTTTATGGCTTTAACTGCAAGTAATATGACTACGCCGTACTGGAAAGCAGGCAGCCAGTGCAGAGCATGGGTGTCTTTCTTATTTGTTTTCCTTAGCAAAGTGGAAAGAGTGCCCAGAAGGTGAGACTGCTTCAGGGGCAAGGCAGTGTGGGCAACAATATAAAAGAGGTTTTAGTACAATTTAGCATTTGTGTAGCCGTGGTGATTGAAGGTTTTGAAAATAAGTGATCTTGGGAACTCATCTTGTTGTCCTCTCTGGTAAAAATTAAGATATAACATTTCATGCATCAAAGCACGATACCAATATCTCTCAATTCCAAAAGTAGTTGTGATGATAAATTGTAAGGTATTTTAATATGGCTTAACTAATATCAAATTCATCATAAAGGACATATGTTCTGACAGTGTTAATAATGCAATTAGAAAGATGAACAGAGAATCAAAAGGATATAAGTCGGAGTTTTTGACATCCTGTTCTGTTGCTAGGGAATTGTTATGGCATTGTAAAGGGAGAATAATTAGCTAGGAGTGTAAATAGGACAGGAGTACTGAGAAATGGGGAAAGGGGCTTTCTTTAAATAGAAACTCATTCATCTCATTCTGCTATTTTTTCCTTTCTCCACTTCTGTAGAAAGGATGATGAAAGTATGACGTGTATCACAAATTCATCTCTCCCTTTAGGAGGAAGGAGACAGATTATTTTTTTAATTTTACCTTCCGTTTGTTCCTTATTTTGATTTAGTATTCGTGTACACAGACAACTGGCATAACAGTGCCAGTCACTTGAGATGATTTCTTGCCTTGTTGATGTTGGTAGATTAAACGCACCAGTCAGGTGGCAGAATCCTTAAAGGCATATCTGTCCCCGGTAGCATTTGTCTATCACCAGTTTTGCTGCAGATGTAAGCTCTTTGGAACAGGGACTGTCATTTGCTGTATGTTTGTATAGTGCCTATCACGCTGGATGTTACTGTTTGAGGCCACAGTATAAGCGTTTATCTTAATATAAATGGGGATAAGTTTATCTCCCTAGATATTCAGTCACCATTCTAAGCTTTGATTTCCCTCTACTCCCGCTCCCTCATGAATTAGGATTTCCTAGGGAAAATTTGTTAGCACTTGTATATACTGATCTAACTGATACCTGAGAGCTACCAGAAAAATACCTAATTTATTCACATCCTCTTGTGGCTGTGTGACAATCTCCCTACTTTCCTTTCATCTCACTTTGCCCAATGTGTAAGACATGTACAAGGAAAGGAAATCGGAGTCTCTTCTCTAAAAGAAACTTCCACTTTCTATCTTCAGCGGTTTGAACACTCAGCCAAACTGAGGCGAAAGATCACTACATATGTCTCCTTTCCGCTGGAGTTGGACATGACACCATTTATGGCTTCCAGGTATGTACAGTGTTAAAAATCCCACAGAGGTTAAGTTAGTCTGGATACCAATCTTGCACATGCATGTTGTGAAGATGGAATATCCTTTGAGACCAGGCTGTGAAGCAGTGTATATACAGATATATCCATGTAAATATGTCCATGAAAGGGTTTGCACTGGTTTAACTAAATCTATTTCAAAATCGATTTTAGTAAAACCAATTCAGGTCTTGTGTTTTAAACAAGGTTCTATTTAAATCTTAGTTTTCTGTTAACACCTGTTTAACTTCAAAGGTAGATAATTAACAGAGATGTCCTTTCTTCAAAATGCTAGAGATCCCACATCCTGTCCTTTCAGTCAAGTACGTTCCTCAGCGCAATCAGGGAGGATCCAATTTAACATTCCTAATATTTTTAATGTTAGAAAAACGTGCAAAAATCTCCCTTCCTCTTTTTATGTAAAGCCCTCTTCAGCCACTCCTGAGATGACAGAAAGTCAAAAAAGTTCAAGCCCAATTAAAATACTTTCAACTAGGGTTGTGTCTGCTTTTAGCAATTTAGCTAGTAAGCTTCTCCAGACGTAGTAAGACTAATTTTTTTATTCAAATCTCAGTCGCAAAAACAAAACCCTTGTGTAAAAATCCTTCCATAAAAGTTCAGTTAGTGACCTGAGACAATAAATTCTTATCAATTATTATACTTAAGTATCATTTCTAATTAAATTATTACTACATAAATCACATCTTAACCAATACCGAAAGCACAAAAATAACACATCTCTTAAATTCAGGATCCATATTGATACAGTTTTAATAACAATTTCAAAATTATTTACTACAGACAAACGTAGTTATTTCTGCCAAGAAAGAGGGACAGTTCCAAGCCTCCACTAAATTGCCTGTGTGATATCAGAGAAGGTTAGTTTATATCAATACTTTCCAGAGTATTTGAGGCTTTCCTGCTATTCTCTGGTGAGTCCTCTGTGGATAAAATAGCTGGGTGCTGATGAAAGGTTTCAGGTATGAAGGAATATAGCCACTATGACATCAGGATAATTATTTTTCTGCAGCAGGGGGCTCCGTAATCAGAATTTTATCGACCTGTGAAACCAGGAAGGTAATCCTATTGTTGTAATCAAAAACACAGAGTAAACTCACAAGTCAAAAGAAGGGTGATTGATCCGTAGGAGTTTAAGAGGTTAATGTAATTATATTTTGTTCAGGGTTAAGAGCCAAATTAATCTCTCAATCTGTTTTTAAGATTTGGGGATGGGAAGTTGTGACTTAAGCATGTGCGTGTTTGCAGGATTGGGGCCTTAGTTAGGAGGAGAAATCAACTTCCTAGACAGCATAGCAGTGGGCACAAATATAGTATCTGTAACACCTTAGTCAGCAATCTTCTTCTGCCACTAAGCACCATTGCACTTGCCCCTGGAGGTAGCATGCAGGTTCTCTGTGCCGTGTGTGACCCACTGCCTCCCTTTGGGAAACCACTGCTTTTAAATGACTGGATTCTTGTGTGTTTTTATTGCAGCAAAGAGAGCAGAATGAATGGGCAGTATCAGCAGCCAACGGATAGTCTAAACAATGATAATAAGTAAGTGGTGCCTTCCAGTACTCTCCTATTGTGAAAGGTAGCTGACTTTTGCAAGGTGAAGTAGAATCTGCTCTATGTCCTACAGTGTTAAAGCATTGCTATGTTTTACAGAACAGCAAGTCTGCTCTTTGGCAAAATAAAGATCATATTGCGTGTTTACTTGGCCATTCATAGCTTTTAGCAACTAAGCTATTGCCTTGCTAGTGTTGTTACCAGCAATAGTATAGGGAAGGAATTTAAAAATCGTTGGTACAGGATGAAAGGGAAGGCTTTTTCTTTAAACACTCCTGCATTTATTGCAACTGAGTGTTGGAACTCTCATTACTGAGGAAGTTCCAGAGGACTGGAAATGAGCAAATGTTGTGCTAATATTAAAAAGGATAAATGGGACAACCCGAGTAGTTATAGTCCTGTCAACCTAACATCAATCCCAGGCAAAAAAATGGAATGGCTGATACAGGACTAGGTTAATAAAGAATTTAAGGAAAGTAATGTAATTAATGCCAATTAACATAGGTTTATAGACAATAGATATTATCAGCCTTACTTGTTGATTTTTATTGATGGTGAGATTAAAAGTTTGGTTGGTGAAAATAATATTGATGATCTAATAGACTTCTTTAAGTCATTTGTCTTGGTACCACGTGCATTTTGATTAAGAAACTAGAACAATACATAGTCAACATGGCACACATTAAATGGATCAAAAACTGGCTAAGTGTTGATTGTAAATGGGGAATCATTGAGCTGATACGTTTCTAGTGGGGTCTTGCGGGGATTAATTCCTGGCAGTGCATTATTTAGCGTTTTTATCAGTGACCTGGAAGGAATCATAACGTCCTCACTGATAAAGTTTGCAGATGACACAAAGATGGGGAAAGTGGTGAATAATAAAGAGGACAGGTCACTAATACAGTGACATGGATGGTTTGGTAAGTTGGATTCAAACCAACAGTATGTTTTTAATATGGCTAAATATAAACATATATATTTAGGAATAAAGAACGTAAGCCATACTTACACAATGGAGGGCTCTATCCTGGGAAGCAATGACTTTGAAAAAGACTTGGGGAGTCTTGATGGGTAAACCATGAGCACCCAGTGCAATATTGTGGCCAAAAGGGCTAATACGATCCTTGGATTTATAACTGGGAAATATTGAATAGGACTGAGGAGATTATATAACCTCTGTATTTGGCACTAGTGCCGACTGCTGCTGGAATACTGTCCAGCTCTGGTGTCCACAATTCAAGAAAGAGAAGAACCACAAGAATGATTGAAAGGATTAGAAAACGTGCCTTATTGTGATAGACTCAAGGAGCTCAGTCTGTTCAGTTTAACAACGAGAAGGTTAAGCAATGGCTTGATCGTAGTCTGTAAATACCTCATGGGGAACAGAAATTCGATAATAGGGAACTCTTCAATCTAGCAGAGAAAGATATAACAAGATCTAGTGGCTAGAAGTTGAAGCTAAATAAATTCAGATCAGAAATCTGGCACACGTTTTGAACAGCCAGGGTAATTAATTATTGGAACAATTTACCAGGGCCTGTACTGGATTTTCCATCATTGGACATTTTTAACTCAAAAATTTAATATTTTTCAAAAAGATCTGCTCTAGAGCAAACTGGAATTAAGTCAGGGAAGCCTGTGTTGTACAAGTCACACTAGGTGATGACAGGGATCCTTTCTGGCTTTATAATCCATGTATCTGTGAATTCATAATATTAATCTACTTATTTTAAAAGAAAAGTCTGTTAACTACTCAATTGTGAGCAAAGCTTCCAACTGTAAAACTAACAGTTGCAGTAAAACAAGTAGTTAGAGGCAATATCAAGATGGTGGGGAGAAAAGTATGCCCCATCCCCAACCAGTGTTGAGTACTGGTGTTTTAATTACAGTGTTTACAAATGGCATCCATTCTTTTTGCAAATGTATAGATAATCACAAGCTTCTACTCCTCTAAAAATGTTAAGTTTTTTCTTTTGATCCAAGAGTTCATTAACTGTGTTTCTCCACCAGGTATTCCTTGTTTGCAGTAGTTAATCACCAAGGAACCTTGGAGAGTGGGCACTATACCAGCTTCATCCGGCAACACAAGGACCAGTGGTTCAAATGTGATGATGCCATCATCACCAAGGCTAGCATTAAGGATGTACTAGACAGTGAAGGGTAGGTTGTGAACAAAAAGGATACGGGGAGGAAAGAGTGGGAGCAGGTTTATCATTAATAAAGGGCCCCCTCTGGGTGGGTGAACCTTTATTACTTTCAAGTTATCAGATTTTCACCATGTAGAACAATTTCTCTCCAGAGTGATCATTTATCAGTGCTTCAGAAAGCTGGTCTAACCTACTGGGGTTTTTTAGACTGGAGAAAAGGGAAGGACAAGGTAGCAGTGCATTGTGCCTGCTGAGCAAGATAACTAGTTTCTTGTATGTCCACCCACCTTCTGGCTAATCCAGTTGGCTGCAGTAATATCTGCCTCATCACAGTCCTGCTAGCCACAGGGATGAATGTGTGATAGCTTATTACACATGTTGCTTTCATTGTTAAATACAGGTATTATGAATTCACATTGTAATAGGGTTTGTTGTAATCCCACTGGCCAACCATAACTATATGGACCACCTATTTAAGCTTCATAAGGTACAATTCCATATTATACTAGACTTTCTCCTCTGAGGGCAGTTTATTCAACAGGCTGTATAACACAGTGGTTAGATACATAGCCAAAAAGTACTACCGATATCCACTTCTGAGGGTTTGTTTCTGTTTCATTGTTTTCTTTTGGGAAATGGAATTTGATGCATCTAGCTGTGCACACATATATAGCCAGGTTGACTGCGTTGTGTAAAAGAGTACTGCCTCTTGTTTTTATTAAGCCTCTTGCCTGTTAATTTCATTGGATGACCCCTGGTTTTTGTATTGTGGGAAAGGGGAAATAACACTTCTCTATTCCCTTTTCCACACCATTCAAGATTTTATAGACCTCTATCATATCCCCCCTTAATAATGATTTCAAATAGACAGTATCACTTCAATCATTTCCTTCAAACATGCACTGTGGATGCTACATAGAGCAGTATTTTTTCAAGGTTAACATCTTTATCATTTGAGAAGTATCAGGAATTGGGTTCGGTTTCAAGAAAAAATCACTTAAAATCTGTAATCGCCTCCATTCTGGCATTTCCAGCCATGGATTTGGTGCTGGAAAGATCAAATCTGTTCTGCTCTAGTTTTTAATTATACCTGACATTTCCTTTGATTGCTGCAAGTGCAGGCGGTTGGTTTGGAATTTTTAATAGGTTTTCATATTTTCCTTTTCTGCTTTTCAGCCGGGCAATGTGCATCTCTTCTATGATATTTGACTTTTTAGTGTAAATTATTTTAATTAATTCGTTTAACAAAAAAGTCAGTAGACCAGATTGGTTTGTTTTCCTTCATTAGGAAACAGGTAGCATTGCTCCTGGGGCTGGGAGATTTGTGGAGGCAGTTACCCAGTCTAACGAAATAGGAAGTGACTTGTATCACTCTAGTAGCATCTCCAGCTGATTAAGAAACAGCGTTGACTGACTGTGAAGGGAATCCTGCCCATTTTTTCCTTGTTCAGATAATGATGGCTCTGACTAGACCTCCACCTGTAGAAGGAGAGGAAAGATTCAGGAAACCCTGTGGAGTGGGGAAATGGAAGATGATAATCATTCCATAGCACCTCTTAATGTGGAGATATCAAAAGTGCTTTACAAGTATTTTAACTGGCCTTGCAGCAACCCTGCCAATATGAAGTGGGCAAGGGATGCACAGGGATCACTTTGCTCCCCACTGAAATGCAGCTGCCTCCAGGATAGAACTCAGCAGCTGTGTTGTAGTACACAGAAAAGCTGCCCAGTAGTTTAGGACAAGAGGAGAAGAATTTTACCCAATTGAACCTGCCAAGAGGAGTATAAGTAGACATGTCAGATTTGGCTGGGACACAAAGGTTTCCACCCATGGTCTTGTTCAAAAAAATAAAAAAGTGGCATAAGATCTTTAATGATTGTAAGTGGTCGAGACCTTGCTTGTACACATCTACAGAATCATCATCACCATTTTTTCCAGCATCTAGGTGTTACGTGGAGGTCTCCCATCCAAATACTAACCTGGTCTAATCCTGTTTAGCTTTCAAGACTTGACAGTAGGTTACAGAACAGAGTGGTCAGGCTCCAGGACAGACAGGCAGCGAGCATATTGGCTACTGATCAAATTCTGTATGCTGATTTTTTTCATGGTTATCCTATGAAACTAATTCACGTCCCTGGAATTGTTCCAGCTTTCAAAATAAAATAGTGCTAATAGTCCTTGTTTTTATCCTGGCTGTATTGGTCATTGGGATTTAAAATCTGTAATGTGCAGCATAAGGTTAAAGTTGTGTTGTGTCTTCCTTTTTGCAGATATTTGCTGTTCTATCACAAACAGTTCCTGGAATATGAGTAGCCTTATCCAGCAGTTTGTCAGATAAATGAAAGGAAGAAAATAAGCAAGCCTTCTGAAATGACACACAAACCTACCTGAAATGAAAAGACCCATTAAACAACAACTAGCACTGAGCTGTAACAGGACCTACTTGACACTGGCTCACAGCCTGGCGGAGTAAGAAATGAACAATGTCCAACGTGTATGCAGTCCCGCAAGGACAGAAAGGGGGGAAAAAAGAGGCTACAGTCAGTCATGTAAGAGCGGAAATATAAAATGAGAGGAATGCTCTGGGTGGGGGAAATGGGAGCAGAGGAGTCCGGGCACTGGTACATCTCCTATGTTCCTCCGAAAAGTGTGTGGGAAGGCAAGGGGGTGTGCCATCATCTCCATAAAGCATCTTCTCCATTGGTGCTTCAGCTCCAACTGACCAATCACATAACAGTTATTATTAAAAATCCAAGCCCATTTTTGATGCATATGGGTCTGAAAGCAGTAAAGTGGAGGAGGATGGGATGACACAACTAAAGGACTTTGCAAGTATCTTTTTATTTGTGAATTTTAGTTATTAAATAAATACAGTATGAAACTATTAGGCTCTTTTTTTCGACAAAAGTAAAAGAAATCCTGGATTGTGGAACTGAAGCTACAGTACTGAGACAGGTTTTCAAGCATGCCTGCTGCACAGGTGGTAATCTGCCATCAGACTGCTCATCAAAGCATCTGCACAGATTCTTTTCTGTTTGAGCCCTTTGTTTTGTTTTGTTTTTCTATAAATAGCTATTTTCTTAATTTTTTTCCTTTTATTCCCTTTTTTCACGAGAATGAAATTCATAAATGGAACCATCAGTAAAATGAATGAATTGGCGTGTTTATACTGTAAAAGTGGTCTTGGTTCTTTTTTTTAAACGTTGTCAATAAGTTTGATTTCTTAAAATCACCGGTTTTGATGTTTACTGGTTGTTTTGTTGTCTCCCCCAGTTCTGCCAAGTCCCCTCAAAGAGAGGTAGCATTTGGCAGAATGTTAGTATTGCAGATCTGCCATCTGCTAGGTATGGCTGCTGCTGGGTCCAGTATGGAGGCGTAGATTTGCAGCTATTGAGCACTTCTGCAGTAACACTAGGCTTTAAAGTAAACAAAGCATTTTCCTGGTATGTGCTATGTTTTTGTTGGTTCCTTCTCTCCTCCCACATTTATTAACTCCTTAAAGACTCCTCTCCCCTTTATGGAATCCCATCCTTATGCATGTCCTTAACTCTTAGCAGCTGGTGTGCAGGCTCACTTTGTGACAAAACAGAATATGTTTCTGTTCCTCCTCTCTTCCCCCCCGCCCCTTAAGAGCAGCCCATTTGCCTGTCTAGACACTGGCTGTAACTCTGTCTGTATGCTCTGTGTGTTTTACTTCCAGGAAGCAGGGCTGTAAATTGAATTTTAGTCCACGAGAAAAGGGTTTATTCACCTCTTAACCCCTCAGAATGTAGAGCTCAAAAAGAAAAAAAAATTGTTTTTTTGGCTGCTGCCACTGCTTCCTCATGGAAAATTTGCAAATGTTAGTCTGTTGAAGGATTTAGCCATTGTATTTCTTTGTATAAGGGTCACACTGAAAAGGTCATTTTTTTTCTGCATACATACTAAAGCAATCCTGCTTTGATTGTAGTAGCAAATACTCTCCTTTCCAGGGGCTGGGTCAGGACTGGAGGGCGAGGCAGACACACCTTGGCCGCAAAGCTAAACATAGAATTTGAAAAGGCTAGACCAATCCGTATACCCCAGAGATAACTTGCAGGTGTCTGTCTGCTTAAGACAGACTTGGAGTGTGTTGATCTGTTTCATGGAAGACTTGGGGGAGCAGAACATGTAAAGCTGTTTCCGGAATGAGCACCTTGCTATTAGATGCACAGAGATAGAATAAGCTCGTGTTAAAGGGTTTGGGCAGCTAGATAGTACTATTCCTGCATGGTAAGTACTTTTCTAGGGTTTTTTAACCTGTCTCCTCCACTGCAACAACTCAGAATACTTCTAGCTTGATTCGGTAAAGATCATAATTGGCTACTGCAGGGTTTAAATTAATATTGTTGTGTTGCAAGTGAGAGCCTGCTAGAGCAATACAGGTGGCTGGCACACTGATTCTAAAGGAAGATCACTCCCTGCCAGGGCTGTGTGTTGTTGTGTAGGCATTTGACAATGGCTTCCTGCTACCTTTTAATAATGCAGTAAGCTTGCAGTGGAAAACAAGAATCAGCCTTTCACTATTCCCCAGCCTGTGTTTACTGATGCAGTTCAAACCACCACCTTGCTATGTTACTGAAGACGGGGCACCACCGTGTGGCGTATAGGCATTATTGTACAATGAGTCAATTTGCTTTGCGATAGTGAGAGCTGTTAGACGTCAAACAAATTAATTCTGTTTTTACTAGCCCACTGGAGCTTATTGTTTGCAGCCTAAGCGTTTGGGTGACAAGGCCAGTCCTGCAAACCACCTGCTACCCTTTTTCTCTCATGCACTATGAAAGGACCATCCTTTGCATTACAGGATCTTCTCTGACTTTTTCACTGCTCTGTTTCTGCTCTTGAGCCTAGAATTTGAGGCATATTGAAAGCAGGTTTTTGCTGTAACATTCACCTCTATATCCTGTACTGAAAGGCTTGTTGCTACTTAGAATCATTAAGAATATCAGAGTTGGAAGGGACCTCTGGAGGTCATCTAGTCCAACCCCCTACCCAGAGCAGGACCAATCCCCAACTAAATCATCCCAGTCAGGGCTTTGTCAAGCCTGACCTTAAAAACTTCTAAGGAAGGGGATTCCACCACCTCCCTAGGTAACGCATTCCAATGTTTCACCACCCTCCTAGTGAAAAAGTTTTTCCTAATATCCAACCTAAATCTCCTCCACTGCAACTTGAGACCATTACTCTTTGTCTTGTCATCTGCTATCACTGAGAATAGTCTAGATCCATCCTCTTTGGATCCACCTTTCAGGTAGTTAAAAACAGCTATCAAATCCCCCCTCATTCTTCTCTTCTGTAGACTAAACAATCCCAGTTCCCTCAGCCTCTCCTCATAAGTCATACTTCAGTGTTGGTAAATCACAGTACTGAATCCTGGTTATTGAGGGAAGGGGGTATCATCTTTCTTCCTTTAGAATTGGAAGGCCTGCCACTGTTCTAAAAACCAGTGCTGCATTAGATGAATGCACTTTTCTACATACACACCAGTAGGCCCTACCCTCGCTCATCACCTCTTTATAAATGACATGCAGATCACACTCTGTAGTTACATACATTGTAGAACTGGGAGATGACCTTCCCCCGTTTCAGCCCCACCCTTCTAATCCGGATGCCTCATAGAGGGGGCCACATCACCTTCATCAGAGCTCCTGCTATATAAGAAAGTCTTACCATGCAATAAGATGTTTACTGCTGATTTATAAGTTTACTGATCAAGTTATATCTACCTAACTTGTTGACAGACAGTAGCTAAAACCTGCCTGCTTCAGCAATTAGTTATCCTGTTGTTTAAACCCCTGACCTTAAACACTTTTTTTTAAGCAGCTAATCTGTTCCTTTGCATTGCTTTTTCTGCTCTGATGAAGGATCAGAAGAACTTAGCAATGACTGAGACTGCTGTTGGAGAGCCAGGTTCATAATAAAATGTGTAAGTGGTGTGTATCGTGCCCGCCGTGTGCTTGGTTCTACACGTGACAGAAAAATGAAGCCCAGAGAATCTTACAATGTGGCATGTTGGCCCTACCCCCTCTCCCTGCCTCTAGACCAGGAGTTAGTGGAGACAACCGCTTCATTGTGGTGCCTAGTGGAGGCTTGTACTATAAATTGGGGAGTGTGAGAGGAACTGTTCGCATCCACTACCTCAATTCCTAGTAATAGAGGGAAACGTAACCAGTGTCTCAAAAGAGGAAGTATCTTCTGTTGTGTGGTCAGAGCTATGGGACCTGTCATTAGACAGCAGCAGCAGCCTTGATGCAGAGTATATTGATTTTTGCCTCCGTTGCTTTAACGTCTCTAATTGTTGTTGTCCTTTGGAGTTTGTGTAAATAATTCGTCCTCTTGTTGTTTGTTTGACTGGCTTATCCCCGGCTACTTTTTTCTTTAGCGTGTCCATGCAAAGATTGTTCGTTAAACCCTATCCGAGAGGGAAGGCTTGTGTGATTACATGGAGTGTTCCTCTCCCATTTGTTGTGGTCATGTTGGGAGGACTACTGCGTGCTATTGTGAGCCACAGCTACTCTCCCCTCCTCTGTTGCAGTGAGTGCCAGAGAAGGGCAGTGCTTAGTGGACAGCACTGCCGTTCTGGTTGCCTGGTAACCAGAGAGGAGGCCTGCCAGAGGGCAAGTGGACTCCAAATGAATGAATGTGAACGGTGTCCTGGCCTCCTCGTGAACAGGAGCCTGTGCTCACAAGAGTCAAGAGGCGTGTGCTGCCATTCTGACCATGTTTGTAACCTTGCTTTATCTGAACTGTTAATGAATGCTTCAGGCCCCTTGAGACAGGTGCCTCAACTCAAACCGTGTTGGTAGCGGCGGAGTGAGCTCTTTGATATTTGTTCCTTCCCACAGGACTCTGCCTTTCTTTTTAAACAATGAGGATATTTTCCTGGGAGTCGGGGGAGCAGGTGCCTGAGCTGTTTTTCTTAGGGTTGCCAACCCTTCAGGATTGTCCTGGAGTCTCCAGGCATTAAAGATCGTCATGTGATGAAACCTCCAGGAATATCTCCAACCAAAACTGGCAACCCTAGTTTGCCCCAGATCACTAGGATGCTCACCCATGCATTGGGAAGAGCTGCACTAGAGAACCCAGAGCATTTGAGCTAAACTGGCACATGTCGGATCTTTACAACTTCATGTGCCACATCTTGGGAGTTTGGTAATGGGAGATTGAGCCTTTTATCGGAAGGTGGCCAATTCAGCCCAGCCCAGGGTGGTGATGGCTGAAAGTTATTACCATCAAAGGCTGCGAAGCTTATGTAAGACCAAGTTTCTGTAGTCTCAGCCGAGTTTCCAATGAACAAGTACCCACATCCTGACAACCATCATAGCTGGCGCTGACTGGGTGGGGAGATCAAGGAATGACGGTTATGGCGCTTGAGGCCTCCTCTCACTCCTAAGTGCAGTCTGTCCATTGCATGCTTTGCACCACACTGGCACAGCTGTATGGTACCTGTACAGTGCTCTGTTGCTTCATACTGGGCTTCATTTTTCAGGGCTGTCACTGGAGTACTTTCACCAGCAGTAAATTCATCCACAGACAGAACAGTGGTGCCGCATCACTGCAAATGATACTCACGTCACTTCTCTTAGTTCAAATAGGACATTTAAAGTTCATAGTCCTGCTTTCCCAGTGCTGCCAGCAAAAGCCCCGTCCTGTAAAGAAACTGGATAAAACTGCAGTTTTATCTTCCTGGTTTATAAAACATCACCTGGTTTAGAAACACCAATAATGACCTTCGGGTCAGGCTTTTCCTGGCGTCTCCTGACGGGCTGATTTTGTATCAATCCCCTCCACTCCCCCAGCTGGTCATCAGTTGTCAGGAAAAAGCCTTCTCCTTCAACCACAGTTGCTTGGTTTAAAACCGCTTGGACCTTAAATGGTGTTCGTGCTGGCTGTGATACTTTCACCCCCACCCTCTCCAGGGGATACCGTGGGCTTGTGCTATTCAAGGAACTCTATCAGGAACAAATATCCTCCTTTCTAAAAGGACCTTGAGTTCCGAGCTGAGGGCGGGGAAGCAAACTGTCCTCGCACTAAAATTGAGAGTGTATTAAGCATGGAACGCTGGAAATTGCTTAATATGATAGGAAATATCCTCCGGTTATCTATTCTAAACCTCAGTGACAAAAGATCTAGTGCTCTGTATTGCACCTAGCACATAGTTACTGCAGTGGTTCAGCGACTTCATGCCTGGAACAAGTGACTTATATATATTCTTAACAGGTGATAATATATTGTTAATTTGTTTCAACATCATGGTAAGCAGACTTTATGCCTAGGCTGGCAACATTTCAGCCTCCACTCGTGTTTGAGAAAGCTGGCAGGATAAAATGAGATTTTAAGTAAAAGTTTGAAAAGGTTTCTTTTTCTACATGTAAATGCCATGCAATCTCAAAGATGTCCCAGTCACTACACTATAAAGAGAACATGCCTAACCAATATAAGGGCCAAAAATACAACACACAAGAATAACGAGAGACAAAATTACTACCTGGAGGAATCTCATGAAGAAGAGCTCTGTATAGCTCGAAAGCTTGTCTCTGTCACCCAAAGAAGTTGGGCCACCTTGTCTCTTGAACCTCATAAGGCAGATTAAGACAATGGACATTCATGACCAAATAGAAACAGTTAATTCAAACCAAACTGTGTGTAGTTACAGTACTCACCTTAAAACAATTTTTAATTGGTTTCTGTTGGGTCCTGAATTTTCTCCTCTTTGTGACTTAAGGTGCTACCAGACATGTCTATTTGCTGCTGGGTCTTTGAAATGGTAGCCCCCACAGAGACAAGAGCCCCATTCAGTAATGGAGCCACTCAAATGGGGAAGGTTTTCAAAATAATTTTTAGAAATGCTTTGTATGTCAAAAGAAGTGATCCTTGGGTCTATTCTAACCAATAACTAGCGTTTTCCTTTAGTTGCGTAAAACTATGCATACAGTCTCATGACCAGCTGGGTTTTTCAAATCTCCTTAGCTTTCTTTCCTTTTTTATGTTTTCCCTCATTCTGTAGTGTTTAATGGTAGCGCTAAGAACCAGTCCAGGATGGGGTTTTAGTGTGCAGGCCCTGTACAGGCAGAGTAGGAACAGTCACTGGTGGGGTAGAATGCTCAAGCAGAGTGAACAGTGTGATGGCAGCAAATGGCACGTTGGTGCCACCATTTATCTGTATTTATTTTGGGGGGAGGAGTAAGGAGGGGATCAGCTAAAGGGAAAGGAAGGGGAAGGACAGTGAGGGGGACGGGGCAGGGGAGAAAAGGGTAGGAGGGGCAAGTGTGAAGTGAAACTGAGGCGTAGAGGCTGGGGGTTAGAGGAAACAGCTGATCAGCAGAGGGCACAGAAAGTCCAGTCAAAACTCTACAAAACACTCTGAATCGCTAAAGGTCCCTGCTTTGGCTGCTTCTTCCCCTACTAGCCGGAGTCTCTGCCTGGCTCCTCTTAGCATATTCCCCCCAAGGTCACATGGGGGGGCACCACCTCAGTCTTCATTCCCCCAGAATGAGGGAAGTTTGCAAAGTTCTGGGGGGAGGGTGGACCTGCTGGGCCTGATTTTACCACAACCCCATCCCCAAGCGCAGCAGTCCCTACTTCTCCAGCTCGTCTTCCCGGCTGGAGTCTGGCTGGTTCCTCTCTGTAGGACCCCAGCAGCAGCTCAGAAAACCTGATTTCTTCAAGGCACATGACTCCTCATCAAAGCAAAACTTCACATAGCTTAAAACTCATCATTAGTCAACGTGAGGGATTTTTTTAAAGTATAGGGGCCCTGGCTTTTCAGAAGTGACTGATTTTAGGTATGTCTAAAATACACTTTTACAAAATGGGTTGAGGCATTTTGGAGTCTCTGGCTCCCAGATTTGCAAATCTGGTGATTTTAGTCAGAACTGGTTTTAGTGCCTGACCTGGCTGCCATCTGTGCGGTGTCATGGACCAGTCAGAGCCAGTCACCTCCCCGCCCACCCGAGAGGCCCATTTTCAGCAGCTCAGAAATGCAAGGGGCAATCTGGCTCCCCGCAAACTCCTTGCGGAACTTTCTCTGCTTCAAGGAATCTTTTGTGGAAGCTGAAAAATTCCTATTGTCACCATAACACGTAGCCATTGGTGACTTCTCAAGGCAGCAGGGGCCAGCCGGCCAGCACAGCTAACCCATCGCCAGGCTAGTATTGTTTCATCTTCCTTAGCCAGCAGTGGCTGCTACTGAAGCTTGGATCTGAGCTCAGTTTGCAGGGAGGGATAGCTCAGTGGTTTGAGCATTGGCCTGCTAAACCCAGGGTTGTGAGTTCAATCCTTGAGGGAGCCATTTAGGGATCTGGGGCAAAAATTGGGGATTGGTCCTGCTTTGAGCTGGGGTTGGACTAGATGACCTCCTGAGGTCTCTTCCAACCCTGAGATTCTATGATTCATGGTAGGCAGCAGGAAGAGAATTAAGGCCAAACGTTATCTGTAACTAGAAGATACTAGTCCAAGACATTTAAAACAATTTTTAAAATAGCTCTTTAAAATCCCTGTTTGTTTTAATCATTAGGAAAAGAATTTTGGGAGAAGGTGGGTTTCCTGGCTGAAACCCAGAAGGATGATTGAAAGAACGGGGCATGTTTAGAGAAGAGAAGGCTGGGGTAGGGGGGCATGGTAACCTCTTCAGATATGTAAAAGGTTGTTTAGAAAGAGGACAGTGATCAATTATTCTCCACGTCCACTGAGGGTAGGACAAGAAGTAATCAGCTTAGTTTGCAGTCAGGAAGATTTAGGTTAGATATTAGGAAAAGCTTTCTAACTTTAAGGCTAGTTAAGCACTGGAATAAGTTACCAAGGGAGGTTGTAGGATCCCCACCATTGGAGGCTTATAAGAAGAGTTTAGACAAATTCCTGACCGGGATGGCGTACATCTACTTGGTTCCTGCTTCAGTGGTGAGATGGAGCAGAGGACCTGTTGAGGTCCCTTCCAGTCCTACATTTCTGTGAATCTGAGAGTGAAGTGTCAAGATCCACAATATCTCTGGGGTTTATGAAATATGGGGATGAAGAACTTACTATTGGTGCTCTGGTGGATTAGGGCGAGCACTGACTAGCTGCAGTGGATCCAGTTTCTCTGCATCTGTCACCTCTATAAAATACATGTCACTGACTCACTGTTGCTTGAGAATTGCTTGGTTTACACGCAGAGTCCTCCAAAGAGGAGACTTGCACTCCGCAGTGCCGTGTCCCAGGTTGTGCATCAAACCCATTTACAAAGCCAGTAACAGCGATGCAGGTGCCAGCATGAAAAGGCCTGATTTAATTTTTGGTTCCACTGATGCTAGAGTCTTAGAAGAACCTGGAGAGGTCAGGTTAGAGGATGTGTGTGATGCTACATTGGAAAGGATGCAAGAGACTTTATGGTGAGTGCATAACAATCATGAGAATTTTATTTCCATAGTAGAGGAAAATAGTGACTGTCCACAGTCTGTTTCCATGGTGTGAAGGTAGCTTCTATCGTGACTGGCAGGCAAGGTACAGTTGTGTTTTACTGAAGATGGACAGCAAGGATCAAATGCAAGCAGCTTTATTCTGAGTGCAGGGAGTGTTACCTCTCTCCTTGATCACCACCACATTGCTCAATGAGTTCATGTCATCGGTGTCTTCTCTTGTGATGGAGAGCATATGATTTTGAAATGGCCATCCTCAGGGGCAGGGATAGCCCCAGCACTTCCTGTGCTGGATATCCCAGCCTGCAAGGCAGTAGCCCTTGCTCCAGGATGATAGAAGGAGCTGTGACATGCTTTGGTCTCCTGCATGGCAGGCCCTTGTTCAGGGAAGCAGAAGCCACAGGTTTCCACAGGCTCTGGTAGTCTGCTCCCAGTGGATCCGCCTCCAACGCTCCCCACTTCCACTAAGTGATCTGTAAAGACACAACCTGTATTAGAGCGAAGGTTCCCATGGGGCAGGTGCCACATCTTGTAGGAGGCTGGCTTATGTCTTCCTCCCCGTCCATGTGTGATCCTGGATGGAGAACCACCTCCTTCATGACCACACAACAGCCCTGTGACTACAGCAACTGCTGAGGTGGAAGAGCAGCATTAGGAAAAGGCCACATACTATTGACTTCTTTAAATGAGGTTTAACAGCTAGGAGCAAGGAGAGCCAGTGCCATGTGATGCTCTATAGAACACCAATGGATGGGAGAATTACAAGGCTCGTCTTAGGACTGGAGAGGACATCCATTCCTGCCCTGCCTGAGCCAAAGCCTGTTGCATGGTATGTGTCCTGTTGCCTTTGAACAAACTAAGGGCTGTGTAGCTGCATAGGTCTAACCCCAGCACCTTGACTTTGTGTAGAGATGTAGAACTCAAGGAAAGCCAGCTCTCTGCTGAGGGGGCTGAATCAAGTAGTATAGTCCCCAAATACAGGTGGGTGGCAGTGGTGATGGGAGTTATTACAATCCTACTATGAATAGAAATAACTTTGAGACTTAAAAAAAACCAAACCAGTTGTACTGCCCTTTGATTGGCCATTCCCGCTGCTGAGTGTGCAGCTTGAAAACTGCAGCGTTGTGAGAAACCGGACTAGATCCCAAAAGTGAAAGTGACTGGCCTCTACGTCCACTGTCCAAATGGAGTGAAACACAAAAAACCGCCCCACAGTTAAAAGATGTCTAAAAATGAGACGGGTAGAGCGTTCCGTTTTCGTCATCTAGGATCTTCTTAGGCCAAAGGGGAATAAGAGGAGTTGTTCTGAAAACACAATAAATCATTTCCAACCTGAGGGAGGCCCTTTAAAATCAATCCCCGGTGCCACAGTGTCCTCAGACAAATGCTGATAGGAACAATTTTTTAAGTTACGTTTCTGCACTGAAAAGTGACTGTAAAAGTGACCCATTATGTTGCATGTTTGTCTGATTTTCCATATTGATGAGATGGAAGGGAGAGACCATCAATCATAGGTTCTTCTCTGGCCCCCATCACTAGTGCATCTGAGGACATCAGAGTCTTTTTAAGGAATGTATCCTCACAACACCCCTGTGAGGCAGGGCAGAGCTGTTATCCCCATTGTACAGATGGGCAACTGAGGCACAGAGAGAACAGGGCCCAGATTGTCTTAAGGCAGTGGTTTTCAAACGATGGGTCAGGACACCAAAGTGTGTCGTGACTCCATTTTAATGGGGTCGCCAGGGCTGGCCTAGACTTGCTGGGGCCTGGGCCCGGGCCCAAAGCTGAAGTCTGAGCCCCACCTCCTGGGGCCAAAGCCTGAGGGCTTCAGCCCTGGGCGGTGGGACTCACGTTACAGGCCACCTGTCTGGGGCTGAAGCCCTTGGGCTTCAACTTTGCACCCCCCCCCACACACACACACACGGGGAAGTGGGGCTCAGGCTTTTCCCCCTTTCCCTCTTCCCCTGCCCGGGGAAGTGGGATTCGGGCTTTGGCCCCCCTGCCTGGGGCAGCAGGGCTCAAGTGGGCTCAGACTTCAGTCCCCCCTCCTGAGGTTGTGTAGTTCTGTTGTCAGAAGGGGGTCACGGTGCAAAGAAGTTTGAGAACTCCTGATCTAAGGTATTTAGACACCTAACTCACATTGCAATCAGTCGGAGTTAGGGCCCAGATCTGTAAATGTCAGCACTCATTATCGCAACACCTAGCTGATTTAAGAGCCTAAATCTCATTTTAAAAAGGAATTTAGGCACTGAGAGGTCTAAATCCCATTGGCTGTTGCTGAGCACAACACCTAAATAGCTTTAAAAAATCTGGGCCTAAGTGACTGGCCCAGGTCACACAAGAAATCTGTGGCACAGCAGGGAATGGAACTGGGTCTCCTGAGTCCCATGCTAGCATGGATCCTAAATTACCATCAATCTGGTACCGGAGGAGAACTGTTTTCAATTATCTTTTCCTTTCCTTGCCTTCAGGGGTGGCTCTTCCTAGTCTTTTTCTCTCTCTCGTTCAGCTGCTTACTCCCCAGGTCAGGGACCTGTTTTTCAAAGCAAGGGCCCACCGGCCTGTAAACAAGCTGGCTCACTGCTCAGCCAAAGCTACATGCAAGTGTTTAGGGCCTGAAACTGCAGCTGCCCTGGGCCTCAATCTGCCTTTGAAGTCCCTGAGAATTCAGCCTGTGGAGTGGCTGGTCCAGCCAGCCCTTAATGAGCAAGTGGGAAGCCACTGTTAAATTAGCCCCAGGACAGCCAAATTGCCACCCTGACCAAAGGCACACAGACCTGTGATCGTTATTAAAGGACAGTCAGTCCTGTTCCTTGATTGGCTGGCTGATTAATTAGAGACACTTATTCTTTACTACCTCTCCTTCCTGGAATTTCACCAGCTGCCTCCTAGCCCTTGCCAGCCTGAGGAGGGAGAGCCCAAGACTGCTAGTCAGTGGCTACACAGCTCTGCTCCTTTGAATGGCAATGCACAGCACAGCCTGGCAGTTGGGGTTCTAGTCCCATCTCTGCCATGGACTTAAAGCTCTCTGGATCTTGTTTCTCCAGCTGTAAAATGAACCTCAGATAAATGATATTTAATTAATTAATGTTCATGAAGTGCTTTGAGATCGTCAGATGCATGGTGCTTTAGAAGAGCAAAGCACTGTATTAGCTTGATTATTCCTAGACAGCAGGCTAAGCTTGAGATGCCAATTCTTGCTTTCATGCCTGCTGTTGTACAATTTAAAATATAGCTGCAAGCAGCGAGCTGCTGTGGAACTAGAGGATTGCGTAAGGATTGTACGGTAGCTGCAGGCCAGGGGAGCCTGAAACAGTGACGGGCTAGGCTCATGTGGTTCAGCTGACAAGCATTTCTGTGGCAGCTGTCCAAGGGGTGCCACAAACCACCTTGTTCCCATTCTGAAGAGTCTTCTCTTTACCTGGGGTTGCACTGTGGTAGCTGAACACTGGTGATGGGATCATGTCCTGTGCTAATGGCCTCTTTAATAAGCATTCAAAGGGCTCCAGAGAGTAGCTTGGATTCAACACCCAAGATCTCAAAGCTTTTACCAAGGTGGGTACAGCAAGAACGGAGATGCAGAAAGTCTGCATCTTGGCTAAGATCATGCACCAAGCCAATGGCAGAACCAGGATTAGGCCTAGATCTCTATACCGACGTGGCCCGCAGAGCTGTAGTGACTGAGCACCTCACAGCCATTAATAAATGTATCTGTATAACAGCCAGTCTGAGGTGGGTAAGTTTTACGGGTAGGGCTCTAGGATCCTGAGACTGGGACTTGCCTAAATTCACATAGGAACTCTGCTGCAGAGTCATGAATTGAGAGACAGTTGCTGGTCTCGGTCCATTACTTTAACCACACGACCATCTTCCCTGATCTCTAGGCTCTTGGGTTCACGACTAATCCATTGGCCTGCTCTGCCAGTGAACGTTCATGAACGTAGTTCTGGGTGCAATTCTGTGGCCTGTACTCAGCACGTCAGACTGATGATCAGATGATCAGAATGGTCCCTTCTGGCCTTCCCCTCTGTGAACAAAATCTTTTCAGAGGCTCACGAAGAGATGCACTTAAGGGATGGATGAGAGAACTCAGCATTAGGCTTTCAGGACTGACCCATGCCCAGAAACATTCTCTGCTCCTGAAAAGCAGCACACCCCCTTCAGTGGCCTGCCTGGTTTGCAACTGTGTGATGTACTGTGCCCTAGGAAGGACAGTGCTCTTCCCTGGGTACCCTCCTGCTCCTTTCCTCTAGGGTACGTGACCAAGAGCTCAGTCACTTCTTTCCTCCCTTTGGGGCATGGGGTAGCAGCCAGAGAGCACCAGTTTGTCCTATAACCATTCCCCTGGCCAGTAGCAGGTGTGGAACACTGTCCTCTTCCCAGCCAGAGAGACTGCGACAGCATGTTCTTTGCTGTCTGAATCTATCTCCCAGCTCAGGTGTGGTAGTGAGTGCTTCTAGCCACTCATGATCTCCCCCTTTGACTCTTTATCCCATAATCTCTTTTCTCCAGCAGCTGGTACTTACCTTTTGAGGAATCCTCTCTCTTGTGGCAGGTCCCAGGGGTGGGCTGGCAGGAGACCTCCGCCCCCCTCCTTTTGAAGTGGGTCCAGCCCACCAGCAAAGAGAAGATCACGGTGCAAAGGCAGAGTGCCAGCAGCAGGTAGACAACCAACCATTGGTCCTGATCACTGCCTAGCTTCTGCTCCAGAGCAGCCATTTGGGATGAGGTAGTTACTAGTTTATCTGAAAGTCAAACACAACCACATTCATGTAGTCCAGTGCAGGGCAGGAAGGGGTTCATTGCCCTGGGGATACAGCAGTCAGAAGAAGACCTTTACCTGCCTTGGAAGCATCCCCTTATCTGCAGGGGTGTCCCCTCCCATGGGGCAAGTGGAGCAGGCCTTGTCCTGTTCAGCTTCACCCCCTATCTACATAAGCACCTTGGCAAGGTTCTTCCTCCCTCCCTCCCCCTCCCCCAGCATGCAAGTCTCAAGAATATGGAGAAGTTCCCCACCCCAAGGCAGCACAGCGATGTGAGAAGCACCACGGCATGATAGATCCAGCAAACAATAGTGCAAATCAAAGAAACATACACAAAGGAAGAAAGGGAAACACACACTTCTTGGCAGGAGATGGAGAGCCAAGGGCAGATAGCATGGGCTGGAGGAAGAGCATGCCCCAATATTTCCTTCCCCACCTTCCTAGAGAAGCTAATACAGTCTAATCAAAGGCTCCTAAGAGGGCTTGGGGTTAGCTGATACCTGCCCAGAGCAAGGGAGAGAAGTTGCACCTACACGTCCTCCTACCTTGGCCCTCAGGTTTGAATGTCCCCAAAGCAAAGCTTGCATGAGCATGGAGCCTGGATCCCACCCTCCCTGAGAGCATTTGCCAGGGCGCTTTGTCAGGTGCATCCTGCAGCCTTACTCTCACAAAACTGGAGACACTGGCTTGGGTGCTGCCCACAGATGCCCGAGCAGTTGATGCATCTTCTCAAGAGCTCGTCGTAGTAGAAGCCGGCTTGCTTGCTGCATTCCATTGATGCTGGAGAGTGGAGGGGACAGAGAAATACATCCTGCTCAATATGTCACAAAGGAACTACTGCTGTGGGAGAGTCTAGATCTATGCCCTGGGGCCTGCTTACAGGGGCCGGGGTAGCCTTGTTATCAGAGTGGGCCCAGTGCTGCCAGTTTTGTCAGGAGTCTTGCAATATTTGGTGGTTTTCTTAAAGCCTGAGCATAGGAAGACAAGAATATCTAATAAAGTAAAGGCCTAGGCCTCATGGGGCAGAGAACAGACTGAAACTATGAGCCCAGGATGACCTCAGAGATTAAAAACCTGAAGGCAGAAGAAAAGTCTTCCAAAAGTTTTGTTTTTAGAGTCCTAGAGTTTAAGGCCAGAAGGGTCTACCACATCATCCTATATATCAGAGGGCACCAATCCCCTCCAGCATTTACACACTAAACCCCACACCAGAATTAGACCTAAGTATTACAGTCCTCAGCAACATAAACTCTTCTGTGCCACAGGAAGAGAATGGGAGGAGCTGAGGAGAGTCCCGTGTGCGACGTCGCTGTTTAGTTAATAACCAGGTGCTATCACCGGCTGCAGAATGGGAAATCTGCCCCGGGGGTGGCCCATCCAGATGCAGGTGCTGGTGAGCTCAGGGCCCCCTTCCCCCTCACTGGAACCTGTGGGCTGCTGATTATCATTCTAGTTTTAAGATGCAGATCTCACAGAGAGAGCCTCTTCCCTGCACGGAGGAAGGGTGAGCAGCTGCAGGGGTCTGCAATGAACTGGCCCTGAGAAGGGGAATCAGCTGGAGCTGTGGGAGAAAGAGCAGAGCTCCTACAAACTGGCTCCTGGTGCATGCTGGGACTGGCCCCAAGGAAGAGTGGCTGAGCCAGCCGTGCCATGGGGGCAGGGAAGAGGGGGTTGCATTTCCCCAACCATTCTGGCTTCAGATACTTGTATGACAACTACGCCGTTGAAGCCAATGCAGAGCTTTGACTGAGTTTTTTCCAAGTGCCAGTTAGAAGCTAGATTTCACTATCGCCCCCGTTGCTAGCTGCTCCTTCAGAACTGCCGTGCTTCCTACCAGGATTAGCCCCCAGCCTCCCTGATTCCTACAGCGGGAAGGCACTGGCTCCAAGGGGTGGGGGCTGAGTTCCTCTGTGTTATCCAAAAGCCTTTACACCCAGCCCCTTGCAGTGTCACTCTGGTAAATTCCTTCAGCCAAATCACTTCCCTGTTGCAGCCCAGTGGGATAATACAAACTTCTGAAGACAAATGCACCCACATGCCAAACGTGGTGCAGTACCAGCCACTTGTGCCCAGTATGCGTGCATGGCCGGCCGGCTAGCCAGCTCCCTAGGCACTCACCGCAGAAGGTAGTGCATCTCTCCACAATAGGCCGATTACATGCAACTCTGCAGGAGATGCATTGACACAGGAGATTGTCCCAGTACTGCTGCTCTGTGCAGTTGGTCATGGGCTTCCACCTTGGGCACATTGAAAGCATGTCTGCAAAACAGAAGGGGATGGGGGGAGATCTGGAGACACCCCAAACCTGGCAGCCTTGAGGGCTGGAGAGGAGCCACCTGGTTAATTAGCACGGAGCGTGCTTGAGCGGTGGACATATTCTCCTGCACGGGCCTTAGGGATGAACATGTGCCCGTCCCTTGCGTACCCTGAGCCACCAGCCGGGCGTTTGTCAAGGCTGCAAGACTGGACAAAAGGAGTATTCCTGGGGAGTTGTTCCAGAGTCGGATCAACTGAGAGCCTGGAGCTGCAACCACCTGTCCCCAGCCTTTGCTTATTCTTCCAAGGACAGTCCAGGCTGTGACCCTGGGGAGAACGTCCTGATTCCCATGGCAACCCCTTCCTATTCCCATCCTCCTCGGGATTTAGATGAGAAGGGCCCAGCATCACAAAAGTAGTTAGGTACCTAACTTCCATTTATTTCAGTGGTATGGTGCCAGGCCTCCCTTGCTCCACTTTGTGAGCTGCACATTCCATGTGTGTGTGTGAGCTGCATGTTCCCTGTGTTTGTGTGAGCAAGTTGCATGTTCTGTGTGTGTGTGTGTGTGTGTGTGTGTGTGTGTGTGTGTGTGTGTGTGTGTGTGTGAGAGAGAGAGAGAGAGAGAGAGAGAGAGAGAGAGAATAGCTTTTCGTCAGATATGATTGAACAAATGCAGTAAGGGCTAAGCTGCCAGAAGAAAAGGTCAGGCATGATGAAGATGTGAAATTTACAAATAGGAACGGCTCGGCAGACAACCGTCTTCCAGTGAGACACAACCAGCCATGCACTTTTGTATCAACTGGGCCCCCATCAAGCTACTCTAATGCAGGAGGCCTTGGTCTGTGCTGCAAATGCAGCTGCTTCCAGGGAACCCAACAAAGGGCAGAACCAGGGCTGTGGATCTGACTAACGAGTTCCTAGCAGTGCTGCCAAACAGAACTGGGTTTTAATCACATCCAGGGTCAGCTAGCTGAGAAGTGGGGCCCTGGACCCAGCTGTATTTGCGGTATCGAGGAGGCCTAGATCAAAGTGTCTGCTTACCTGTAAAGGGAACAGACCCAAGGCTGAGGGCAAAGAGCTTGCTAGCGTGCCCTGCGACTTCTGGGAGCTTCCCCTTCTAAGGTGCCTGAGGCCTGATTCTCCACACCATGTGCCTTGGAGTGCCCATTATATCAGAGCCAAGTGGATGTAAAATGTTCCCATTCTGACAGGGTGGAGTATTACCCCTGCTTTGCACGACTATAAATAACCACACAAGGTGAAAGGCAGTAGAGAATCTGACCAGATAGTCTGCAATGGCAAACACAGTTGTTCACATTCATGTCGGAAATTGTTTCTACTTAAATAGAGAATGGCCAAGGAGCTGCTATCCAGAGCAGGCTTGGGCTCAGGGGGCCTCTGGTCTCATCAGCTCTTCTGGCAAGAAGCTGCTACCCAAGAGCAGACGCTTGTGGTTTGAGGAGAATTCTGCCATCTTGAAAGTGACAGTGACGAGGACTGGACGGTGCCACGTGGGCCTGAGATTGCCCATGAACATGTGCTTGCGAGATCATGGCGGGGTCCAAACCAGAACCTAGGCCCCAACCGGAACATGAAGACAAAACCACCTGGGTAATTCCGGATGCTACGATCTGATCCCAAACCCCCTGGATATTTGGAAAGGGTTTGGTTCTGAGGTTGTGGGTTTGGCCCATAGCTGCTGTTCTATTGCCCGTCCTGGACAATCTCTTTGATCTTTTCTCACCCAGGCAGGTCTTCAGCAATAACAAAAGTGCGGCTTCTTGTCTGGCAGCACAGCTGGGGTTTTCAGTGCTGAAGCCACACAGCAGAGCTCAGTACCTCCTCCCTTCCTGGGCTGGGACTATGGCATTCACAACACCCAGTGTGCAAACAGCTGCTCGTAACACACAACTCTAGAAACCTGCTGAGTTCTTGTCGCCCAAGGGTGGCCTTTGACTGGGGATCTGCACCCCGGTAACGAACACCGTCTCTGGGGCCCTAATGCTCTGCCTTTCTCTAGTAGCCGAGCTGGGGGTGGAACCCAGGACGCCTGACTCCTCACCTCCTGCTCTATCATCCAGTCGGCAAGGGTCCAAATCTTTTCAAGCTCAGTGGGTGCTAGGTACTCAATGGTTTGAAAAAGGCACGCACAGCACGTGGACCTTAGCACTGTTAGCAACCCCTCGCCGCAGGAACTGAGCCCGATCTAGCCTAGCCACGTGCAGCAGGGTAACGCCGTCCTGCCCTCTCTTGAGGAAGAGACATTAAAGAGCAGAGCAGTGGCCCCAGTTTCATCTCCCCGCTGTGGACGAGCAGGGCCTACATTCCCCTCCCATCTCTTGTATGGACGCTCAGGCTGGGTGCACTCTCCCCCAGCCTCCCGGGGGAGCAGTAGGTGGGTTTTCAAAATGGCAGTGATGTGTGCACGCAGGTAAATTAAAGGCTAACAAGCAAATGAGGCTGCCTTCCCCTCCTTGCAGGAGATCTTACCAGCCACGTACCTCCCCGGCCGCCCCATGGCACCAGACGCTGCTGTCCTCTGCCTACTCCAATCCCAGCCCACTCCCCTCACCAGCCCTTGCTGCCTAATAAGAGTGGGCAGGATACTCACCCTCAGTCTCGTCTCAGGTCAAATCTAGTCTCCCCCAGCTCCTGCCATCTCACTGTGAGCTCCAGCCCCTGAGCCTGCTCATTACTCAAGAGGTTTATTATTAGAGTTAGATTTGATTAGAGCCTGAGCCGTGTGTTTCCTGGGGTTTCCCCCCACATTCTTTCTACGCAAATTAACCTGACATGCGAATGATTGAGTTGACTCCGGTGGGGCATCCCTGGGCCAGATGTGCAGCGGCCACAGAACCCCGGCAGGCTTGGTGCCGTGTTGCGGTGGCTGCGAAAACGCCAGGAAGAGAGCAGCTGTAGCAGCCACAACTTCATCAATGGAATTCTGCCGCAAGACGCCTCCAGCACAGGGGCTTGGTGGTACCCCAGAGTCGCTAATTCATGGAAAACAGCTCAGCTGAACCTGCAGGGGACTTCTGTGGGAGGCACATCACACTACCATGGCATCTCTGTGGGTGTCTGTCTGTCCATGCTCTGCTCCCCCTAGGTCAGGAACCAAACATGCAAATAAGAGAAAACAAGGTTTTTTTTTTTTTCCTTTAGGAGACTTTTTTTCCCCCAGGGATGGGTGAGAATAGGGGGGAGAGGTTTCTTCCCCCCACCGTACAAGAAAAAAAGTCTCAGACTAAAATTACTGCAGAATAGTGCATCTTTAAAAGACAACAAAAGGGGGAAAGTCTTGCTACATAAAGCACACTTTGCAGCAGGTCTATGTAGTTGGTGGGGATCGGGTTGTATTCCAGTGAAGTGAATGGGTACGCTGAGGCCTTGTGAGTGCTGGGAATGTTTCTCTACAATCTCCTGTGTTTGCTACCTCTGGTCCAGCTCCACCCGCGGGCATCAGATTTTTCCAGTGCTCCATGCCCC